>NC_090739.1:69041217-69052706 GCF_036898095.1 Palaemon carinicauda
AGTACTTTTTGAAATAATCGCAATGTTAACTAAATGGCAAATTTAGTAATTTTGTTTTGTTTGTGAACAACATTACGCAAAAATTACTCAACCAATTTCAACGAAACTTGGTAGATATGTGGTCTATGGTTCAAGGGCAAATCCATTAGATTTGGAAGAAAATACATCGAAGTACAATTACACAGTGTAGTTAAGAACAAAATAAGACTGCTTAGCGTGGCGAAGGCATGCTCTGTACTGAGTTCCCCTCTAGTTTATACACTGTTTTTGAAACAGTAAATTTATTATGTTTTATAAGAAACCTTGAATGAAGGAGAACATTTCATACGGTTATTTAACTCTTCGATGTGCACAAATTCTAAGGAACTATTCTTGTACTGATTTTGTCTGATCATAATTAATGACATACCCACACCAGTTGAAAATCAGATGTCTCTGTTCAGGTGGTGTGGGGAGAGGGATGATGGCATGATTTGGCGTGGGGAGAATGTTTAAATAGATTAACACGGAAGCGTTGCAGGTATGCTTGCATTCACTCGCCGAGGGTTGATGTTATGCAGTTCGCTGTGGGATTATGTATGTAGATATTTATAGTTATATAGTTATATTGAAATATTTACACACAGACACACACACACATACGTTAAACAACATTAAAAGGGCAAACAATGAAGAAATAAGATTTGTAAACATTTGTTGCACATTCATTAAAGTACGTAACAGTCACAAGGGGGACAAGTATGTATGTATATATATATATATATATATATATATATATATATATATATATATATATATATATATTTGTGTGTGTGTGTGTATGTATATTTATATGTATATATATATCAATCAATATATAGATAAACGGATATAGTTACCTCCCGGTCTAGCAACAGTCATTGTTCTTGTTTTACTTTGAAACCTGGCAAGGTTTGGCGATTAACATACAATTCATGAAACTCGTTTGGTGTAAGCATTGAACTAAGAAACTTTTAATTGAAATGAGTGTACTCGTCATGCTGCTACAGAGGGAAATGTGGCTGACAACTGCATCCCAAAATTTATTGCGTACCACTTGGAGGGCATTACTGCAAAATATGCTAGAAGCTGAAGCTTTTTTCTACCATTTGATTATAGTGTAGACGATAACAGATAAATCATGCACTTTATGATAAAAGCATCAAGTTTGGCACACATGTTCTCTAAGTCATATCAACTCTGGCTGATTGGCCAATGGAAAATCCAAGATGGCGGTTGTTTTTTAAAGATTGTCCCCAAATTAGCCACCCTAAGTAAACGTTTTACTTAGAGTTATTTGTAGTTGTCAAAGTTGTATGATCTAGATGTGGATTCTTATGTTTTCAAGGATGCTGAAGTAGATTTAAATGTTTATAAGGAACACTGATACAATATCCCCCCAAAATATCAGCACAGCTAGGAGAAGCAGTTGTTGCACAGTATAGCCTCTCACACTAGAGTCAGAAATGAAAGTTCCAGAGCTTTCAGAAGCATATACCAGTGTTCGACCAACAATCATCACACAAAACCCCACTCCTCCTGTAGCAAGCCAATCCTTACTAGCACCATAGTCGATCTTGTCACACTTGAAAGAAGAATATTCTTGGCTACATTAGGATGTGGCTGATACAGTATGCATCACATGGTTAGCCCTCCATGCAGGGCAAAAGCGGAGCCAACCGTTTGAAATAAGCATTTCAGCAATGATGCCTCTGTGGTGAGACCAGGCTTACTCTGTTGCAACGATAATTCATGCTATGGTGAAGGTGTGTGATACAGTGGCTTTCTTGAACCCAGGTTAGACACATGTCATTGCTGGTAACTAACCTTTGTATGCTCTAGCCAAACAAATGAATTAGGCATAGTCCGAGTATGGAGAGGCCAAATTTGTGATCATGTTCGGGGAACTTCATATAGAAATGGTTGCACAGAGATCAATAGGAACATTTCTACGGGAGAGTGGCTTGGTTCTATGGGAGAATAGCTGGGCCAATACTATTGTAGAAGCAGGTTGGCCTCATCTGGTACATCAGAGTCTTACCTGTCTGCATCCTGTGTCACCAGGACAAGACAAGGCATACCAGGATTACTGCTCTGAAGAGTCTGGCATGTCAGATAAAGCCTTTGAGGATTGGTGTTAACAACAAAGGAAATAGAGCCCAGTTCCTGTTCTGAAATCTGAGGCTGGACAGGGAGCTCACTGTATTCACCCTGATCCACTCCTGCAGAGAAGTTAACTTCAACTTGTACTGTTAAGCATTTTCAGAACTGGTGACTTACGTTTTTATTAATAGCAATGTCAATTAGGAGTGATGGACCCCCGTTCACTTCACAGATATGATATCACTCGCTCAACAACATCAAGATGTGGCCAGGAAGTTTCACAAAGGGACCTTCTTCCTCAACAAAACTAGAAGAAAATTCTCTGCCGTAGCGATCAATCAAGCACACAAACAAAATAATGCCATGATCAAAGGTGACAGAGGAACTATTGGGTTGACAGGAAATGCGTCTGCTCATTGGAAGTTAGGGATCTAGTAGCTAAATGTGAAGACATGTCTGGTATGAAAGAGCCACTTACAGTAGACACTGAGTTCCCAGAAATGTATCTTTGAAGAGGTTAGATCACTCTCTGCATTGATGTAGGAGTTGGGCAATCCATTCCAAGAGGAATTAACTGCCTTGCTGGTGCTAGACAAGAAGAACATTGCAGATCCAACTCTAGCTGAAATAGTAGATACACATCACCAGCAGGGCAAAAAGTAGTTCAAGTCATTCATGGAAGGGCTAGAGGATGAATGTGATAGAACTTTCTATCATTCAATAAAGAAAAACTCCCTTCCTTTCTTCACACGAAAACAGGCCGAGATAATTTCTAAGGAGAAAGTCCTCAAAGACGACTGTCAGTTATTCTCGCAACTGTTCATCTCCTGCCAGAACAGGCAAGTGTAACTTGCGAGAATTCTTCAAGCAAGAGAATCAGTCACGCCTTGCATTTGTAAGTGGCAGTGGCAAGCTTCATACGTATCAGAAATAAAAGCTGATTGAAATTATTAAAGCGCTAGTGAACATCCCAGACAAAGAACCAAAGAAAGGTAGATGCAATAATCCTTGATCTGCATTTATCCATGCCTTTGGTCCATACACCTCAAAGACAAACTAAGGCCATGTTAAAGAAGACATCGTCCCAAAAGTGGAATACTATGGCGCCAGGTACGAGCAGGTGAACATCGTCTTTAATGCATATAAAAAGTCGAGTTTGAAATTCAAGGTGAGGTAAAAAAGGGACTAATAAGCAAAGAGTGACAGGAACAAATAAGACGCAGGTAATTGGCAAAGCTTCCTTCATGATGAAAGCAACAAGACTGGGCTGTTTCACTTCCTTGCAGAGATGTTTGAAGCAGAGACGACTATCATTATCATGGTCATAAAATGAGAAGATAGCATTAGCAACACAACTAGATCTTTGCATACACTAACCCCATGTCATGAGGAAGATGACACACCCCAAGGATGCAACAACTGATGGGAAAAATTCCGTTGTCAATAAGGCTGATGACATGGACGTGCTAGTTATAGCAATATCTGCTGCCATCCATACCGGAAACAGGTCTTGAGAGAATGTGGATTGGCTTTGACCAAAGATCCTAAATTCGATAGATTCTATTCCATGAGGTAGTTACTGCAATGGAGTGTGATAAAGGTAGAGGGATCTCATACTTAAATGCGTTCACTGTATGTGACGTCATGTCTGTTTTGCGTGGGAAGGGGAAGAAATCTGCATGCCAGACTTGGAATGGATTTGATTATGTTTCTGAAACATTCATTAATCTCATCCAGCATTAATTCGTGATCTTGACCTGAAACTTTAAATATGAATGAAGCAAGACTAGATCTCTTTTCTTGTAAGCAGAGGCCATACTATTCAATTCCAACGCTGGCAGCCCTCAGAGAACATGCAAAGTGTGTGGCTTATTAGGCTGGGATCATCTAGGGCCAGGCTACCATCTCCAATTCAGACTCGAGCAATTCTGGAGTGTATGCAGAAAGGAGAGGAATGACAAATATGTTGGACAACACCACCTCTTATTGCAGCGTGCTGTTGGGAACTGACAAAGTGTTCTTGTAGGAGAGTCTGCAAAGGAGGATGCAAGTGTTTACAGTCAACGCTAATCTGCTCATCACTCTGCAGCTGTGGATGCGGGAAGTGACAGTTGGATGACCAGTAGTATTGTTTGAACATTTTGGTGTAAAGCTTACAGAATAAAAAATGGGCACTGGTGGCCATCTTTAAAAAACAGTACTGTAAAATCTTGAAAAATATGTTACTTTGCTTTATAAACAATAAGATAATTAAAGTATGTGTCTTTTTGCTTTAAAAACATTAAAATATACTTCAGTAGGCTTGAAGACATTGGAATCCATATCTAGATCATGCAAATCGGACAACTACAAATACTTCTAAGCAAAACATCAACTTTGGGCAACTAATTTGGCAGCCATCTTGGATTTTCAATTGGGCATTCAGCAAAGATTTGATTAGTATCATTTGGAGAACAAGTGGGTTCAAATTCTATGCTTGTATCATTACTTGGAAGATTCCTTTAAAAAAAATGCTGTTATCTCCTGTACTACTATTGATTACATTACGTACACTGCACATAAATACATACATACATTATATATATATATATATATATATATATATATATATATATATATATATATATATATATATATATATATATGTGTGTGTGTGTGTGTGTGTGTGTGTGCGTGTGTGTGTCTTTTATTTGGTGATTAAATAAAAAAAAAGTGAACTTCAGCCTTTAAGAGATTTTCTCTTGTGTCCTCCAAGTAGTTCCACAAAACTAAACAAGCACCAATACGGAAAAATTCAATTCTTTCTCCCGCTCTCAGGTCAGTATCGTGTATATGTGTACCTGGACTTTTTCTCCAGTACACATCGAATTAGACATTATGGCCCTAATTCCATGAGACATATAAATACTGTAACTGACAATACTTTTCCCCCTATACGTCTCTTTCCCTTTGCAATGGATGAAATCAGAAGATTTTTATCTTCTGGTTTCTCAAGAACTTTAAAGAGGTAAGAATGCTTTTCTTTTATGCTAGCAGTAACAGTCTAGATGAAATTAGTGTTACATGTACAAGAGATCAATAATTCTTCATCAAATATGTCCCATAAATATATATGTATATACACAGTATATAAGATAGTTTATTAATGTCAGTGGTTTTTGTTGAACCACAAACATACTACTTAGTGATTATCATTAGGCATATTTTTGAGAAAATATCGCCATTGGACCGCCATTGATGTAGCAAATGAAGGTCATTACTTTTAAAGGTAGGTCGTAATGCACCTCTGTAACGAGCACAAGGGAGAATAAAGTAGGTCAATGAAAGCCCGAAATTGTTAATGTTATGCTTTTCTCATCCGCAATATTCCACCATTAGTGAATATCACTAGAAAATAATCCTCCCCCGCTATTCTGAGAGAGAGAGAGAGAGAGAGAGAGAGAGAGAGAGAGAGAGAGAGAGAGAAGAGAGAGAGAGAGAGAGAGCGAGCGCATCAATGGAGTTTATGGTAATAAGGCTCCGGTTATTAATCTCTGATGTTTATGGTCAGCAATGGCTAACAATTTCTTTAGAGTATTTATAAATCTGTATGCTTTTGTAAAAAAAAAATAATTTTTTTTTGTTCCAAAAGAATTACTATTTTTAAAAAACTAATCAAGACTTTTGTTATGGGTCACATTTTTGTTGTGTGTGTGTGGGGGGGGGGGATATTCAGTACATTAACTTGGAGCTAGACTTCTCCACGACAACCTTATATCAGCTCAGGTTTTCACGAGATTCCCACAGGATCCCTTTCAGGATGGAACAAATATCCCTGAGGAATTCACACGTTCGAAATGGCGGACAAAGAAGACAGAAAAAAGTACGAACACAAAAAATAGAGCTCAATTTTGAGATGAGAATAACCATTCAATGACACTGCGCTCTCTTTCTCTCTCTCTCTCTCTCTCTCTCTCTCTCTCTCTCTCTCTCTCTCTCTCTCTCTCTCTCTAGGTGAGAAGAAATATTCGGAATGACACTGCTTTCTCTCTCTCTCTCTCTCTCTCTCTCTCTCTCTCTCTCTCTCTCCCTCTCTCTCTAGGTGAGAAGAAATATTCGGAATGACAACCTCGCCTTTCTCTTTCTCTCTCTCTCTCTCTCTCTCTCTCTCTCTCTCTCTCTCTCTCTCTCTCTCTCTCTAAGTAAGAAGAAAACATTCCGAATGATACTGCTCTCTCTCTCTCCCCTCCCTCTCTCTCTCTCTCTCTCTCTCTCTCTCTAGGTGAGAAGAAATATTCGGAATGACACTGCTTTCTCTCTCTCTCTCTCTCTCTCTCCTCTCTCTCTCTCTCTCTCTCTCTCTCTCTCTCTCTCTCTCTCTAGGTGAGAAGAAATATTCGGAATGACACTGCTTTCTCTCTCTCTCTCTCTCTCTCTCTCGGTAAGAAGAAACATTCCGAATGATACTGCTCTCTCTCTCTCTCTCCCTCCCTCTCTCTCCTCTCTCTCTCTCTCTCTCTCTCTCTCTCTCTCTCTCTCGGTGAGAAGAAACATTCCGAATGATACTGCTCTCTCTCTCTCTCTCTCTCTCTCTCTCTCTCTCTCTCTCTCTCTCTCTCTCTCTCTCTCTCTCTCTGAGAGGGTAGAATTGTAAGGGATGTATATGACAGGTGTGTGAAGGACAGCATACGGTGCGATGGTCGGTGTTAATGACAGAATCGGACTGACATTATGACAATGACAAGGCCTAAATGTCTGCTTTTTCCATTTTCTCTCAGCTGTCTAACGTGCCAGCACGGTCCTTGATGAAGACGAAGTTGACTGGGAGTGGGAATATGTTCCTGGTGTGTTTTTTTTATTAGATCAGGATTAATTTAGTAAATTAGGTTTCTCTTTTCTTGATATTTATCGTCATCATCATTATCATTATTGTTATTATTGTTGATTTTAGGTAAATTCACAGTGATGAAGTAAGAGTAAATGTTTAAATTTAATAATTATTTTCTCAATATAATTAAAAGAGTATTATTGTTCTCTGTATCACACGTATACCTAAACATTCAAAACAATGTTATTTTCCCTTCTTACCCGTAGCAAAATGTGGGAAAATAATTCTTTTTCTTAATATTATACTTAGCCAAGTGTTCATGGATTAAATGAGTTAAGTTAGTATTAATCGTAGATAAATGTTGGAAAGTGAATTATTTATTTTTTAAAGGTTACGCGTTGTCATTTACTTAAGAGTAACTGATTTGTCGATATTACTCTTAACCAAACGTTGAATCAATATTGTCATACGTAGCCAAATGTTTAAAAGTAATCGTTTTGATAGTATTTATTTAACTAAGTGTTATTGATCACCTCCGTTTCCATGACTGGTGATTCACTATATAAATGATAAAAACTTGCTATAAAAAGACTTTGAATTTATTGAGCTATCTCCACTTTCCATAAGAGCTAACCTATGCAAATGGAGTTATGTTTGGCACTGTTATTCCCAAGAGTTTAAAAGTTTGACATTTTGATTGAATACTTCTGAATAATAATATGAGTTGTGTTGCTCTCATTCAGCCAAGTTGAAAAATGGGAAGATTAAATTAGTTGGATTCGCCAGATAAGTTTATTTTAGTACTTATTTTCACCCAGTTTGTATGCCAGTATTTATTTTACCACCAGTTTGTTTTTTATTTAGATTTTTTTACATGTTTGTAATTTAGTACATATTTCCTCCAGTTTGTAGTTTAGAACTTATTTTGCCATAATTTGTATTGTAGTAGGGCTACTTATTTTACTTCACGTTTACATTTTAGTACTTATTTTGCCACACGTATGTATTTTAGTATTTATTTGGTAACAATTTTACATTTTAGTACTTATATTGGCAACCATATGTGATCTCCTAAGTATTGAGATGTTGGACTTTAAATTTTTTCTCATTGGCGCCAAACGTCTTCGCTCTTTTTATTTGTTTTGATAAATATGTAATTGTGTTAATTGTCTGCTCCTTAAGTTTAAAATGTTAATTAAAAAGAAAACCAAGGACATAATCATTGCAAACAAGGTATTGTTAATTAAATTACTTGTTGTTCCACTGATTTTTCTCTCAGAATAGACTCTCGTAGCTTTGTTATTGTCACAGTTGATTATCGTAATTGGCACTGGAAAACATGTTTTAAAAAAAGGATTTTGAACACGGAATTGCACAAACGAATCAGATAATTAGAGAATGAAATTAAGCAATGATATCATTCACATTACAGCACGTTCATTTTTTAGAAGTAGGCTCAGGAAAGTTTGATTATTTCCATACATAAAATGTCTATACATAATAATTCATGTATAGGTTTATACACATATGAGGTATCGGGTTTTTTATTTGAAGCTAGGAGAATTGGTTCCAATATTTCCGGTTCATTTGATATATATGATGAATATTATTCTCAATGCTGCTTGCATTATTATTATTTTTATTATCATTGAAATATTTGATAGTAGTAGCAGTAGTATTATTGCTCATAGTGTATATGATAGAACGATGCTGGCTAGACCTATTGTCTGCGCTAGCGGTCGCCTTTTATTACTCCATTCTCAAGTTACTGTTAATTTTCAGAGCTAATGGTGAATTTCAAATAGACATAAGACTACAATAACTGTACTCATTGTTAGGGGTCAAAAGGCGTGTTAAGAACGAAAAGGGATACAGCGGTTTTTCCTCATTCGTCATGATTTGTCGGTTTCAGTTTCAATTAGATTCCCACAATAGCCCTGGAATTCGGCACAATGGACGATGGTGATGAGGCAGATCTGAAGCCCCGTATCGTAGAGATTTTGCATAACAGGTCAGTTTTTTCTTCTCGAATACCATGAAGTAGCATTTTTAAGCATAGCTAATGTAATGTTCGTTAATTTCTCTCCTCTCTCTCTCTCTCTCTCTCTCTCTCTCTCTCTCTCTCTCTCTCTCTCTCTCTCAAAAGACTAATAACGAATCCTTCATTATAATTCGTTGTAAAGAGTAGCTGCATCGTTGATGATATACTCCCAGATTGAGGACTTTCGAAATAATATTCTGTGACTAATGTGTCGTCCCTTGAGGCTTGCTTTTTTCATAATTCACTTCTGCCTCTAGCAAATCATGTATTCTTTTATGTATTTTACCCACCTAGGAAGTAGGTTTTGCATGGCTTTTGAACCATAGCCAATTTCAACAGTCCATAGGTATCTTCCCTATAAGTAGGCGTCCTTATCTGATGAACTTCGTTGCCTCTTGTATTCTTTCTCTTTTCACTCTCAATGGTTGGAGCCTATAGGCCTATCTGCTGAGTGATCAGCCCGTCTTAGTCCTAGCTTGGGTGGAGAGGGAGCTTGGGCGCTGATCATATGTACAGTATATATGGTCAGTCTGTAGGGCAATGTCACTGTCCTTTTCCTCTGCCATTCATGAGCGGCCTTTAAAATCTTTAAGCGCCCTTGTATTTCATTTTCATAACTTACGTGGACGCATGGTTTCATCTTTTCATTGCGGGTATAGCTGCAGCACCAGGTATTCATCTTACTTGCGTTTTCAGCAAGTAGTTAAAGGGTTAGGTTGCAAGCCCTATCATATGGATATTTAAGGGCTTTAGTATATACAGCATTTGTATAATATTGGTGGTGTATAATATTGGTGGTCCCCCACCCAAATACTGATCAGACCTATCTTTTTATTCACTTCCATAAACTACTCCGCATTTCAGTTTGATTCTGATAAATTAAAAAACTTTAATGTTATCATGAATGATAAAATATCAACGGAATGGATTACTGCTTTTATGGGAATTATTTTTGTTGCCACATGTGGGAATCATGGTAGTTCTAAGTCTACCGGGTTATTAATTACTCGTTGCTTTATTTGTGGCAGAAAATTATCAATAGTCACACCTACTACTGGATAATATCCCGTACGTCTCACGCACAACCACACATATATACATGTGCACACTAGGAAACAATTGCTTCACCGGCTCGTTTTTCCTGTTTTCTTTTTTTTTTTTCCTTCTTCGGAGATATCGTCGCTATTTTAAAAACCTTAATGCAGAAATGGAAATCCGTAAAGAAATTTCCCTTTTTGCGCCGGGTTTCAACCCAACGTTATACACTATTAAAAAAAACCGTAATTTTAATCATTAGTTCTCTTAAAAAAAGTATACTATCAGCCGTATTTTAGTAAAATACAGGCTACCGTAATTTCACCTTAATTTGTAATTATCTTTTACGGGTTGGTGACCGTAATATCATTCCTTTACGTCAATAGGTCCGTTTTGTTTTAAAACGGTAAAAATACTGGAATAAATGTTGCCAGGTATTTACCGTATGTTTATACAAATTTTGAACAGTGTAGGAAATTATGTTATTCGAAACTAGATATATCCATAACGCTTTCTAGGAAGCGTGAAGCATTTATCACATGGCATCGAGCGTTCGGATGCCCTGGGAGAGGACATTGTCCTCATTCATTTTCGGATATCAAAATATCCAAGAATGAAATAAAAAAGAAGTTAGTTCTCCCCAATATTTGTCTTTACAAACTTTCAGCATCTATTTCCTGCAAATTTCAGTTCAACGGGAAATATATTTTAGATTTTTTTTTTTAAAGATTTGTCGTATTAATTAGTTAATCACTGGAAGAAGGTTTTTTTTTTTTTGTTTAATATATCTCATAATCATATTTTCTTAAATTTTCCCTCACTTCATTATTTCTTAATCTTTTATGAAATTATTTTTCTCATTACAATAAAAAAATTTCACTTGAATCCTTGCAGACCAACATTCAAAAGGAAATAAAGTTTGAAAAGTGAATTTTTATAAATAAATTATATCCCATTAACTTCATAGTGAGGAACACGCTCCATAATTTTACTTATGAATATAATTAGGATCTTTCTCTCTCTCTCTCTCTCTCTCTCTCTCTCTCTCTCTCTCTCTCAGATGAGTTACCGCAACCCTTCTCTATTTATTTCTTCAAACCACCCACGAAGGAAGCTGTAGAAGAAGACTCTGGTAGGTGGGTGAAGAGTGACAGGGCTGTCATTTTTGGGAACCCGCCAAATTGTGAATGCATGTTACGGTCGATCCTTAACCACCCCCCCCACCCCCCAGTTCCTCTTTACCCCTTACACTCTTCAATGGATAGGCAAGTTTATCCTCGCATTTTGGGCATAACGGGTGGGTGGGGGTGTCTTCTAGTCCTACGAGCAAGTCTTGGCAACTGGGAATGGGCAAGTGGTGAAACACATTTGCTGATTGTTCGGTGTCGGTTTCTTTTCTTTCTTTTTGAGTTGTAGACTTTTATAATTTATAAGTATTTCGGTTTTCCTCTATTTTTTCGATCTTTGTAGAAATATTTCAGTATG
>NC_090739.1:69058206-69063206 GCF_036898095.1 Palaemon carinicauda
GGTATTTTGAATTAGAATAAGATGTTGGGGAAACTTTGTAAAATCATATAACAAACATATTTGTTGCACTTACGTTTCAGAAACTCGTATTCTCGTCTTCCAGGCTGAAATTGATTAAGCAGAAAAACATATTTTAATTGTATTAACTGCCCATAAATAAGAAGGGAATATTGATTAAAAAAAGTGAGAAGTTTAACATAAAAATGAAAGAAAGAATGAAATTATCAAATTGTTTTACACTAATTTTATCAGAAAACAAAGTAAGGTCAATTAAAAGTAGTAAAATATACGGTGTATACAACACATAAGAAATATTTTCTATACTATGTTCAACGTTAGTCTTACACCTGATGTAAGATTTTTCTGTTTAATACCTGATGATGGAAATATGAAATCCTGAATCGCAGATGAAACAAATAAAAGATGAAGTTTCTCATACAGAAACAGTATCACTTTTGTTATAAATTCTATTTTCTAAGTGGTATGTATACAAGTATCCTGGACCAGGGTTCGAAACTCGGCCGGTCAGATTCTATAGTCTTTCAGTGATTTCGCCTGGGGCTCTGATCCCGAGGTCGGTAAGAGAATCCAGACATTAATGTATTAAAATATATGTCTTATTTTATATATATATATATATATATATATATATATATATATATATATATATATATATATATATATATGTGTGTGTGTGTGTGTGTGTGTGTGTGTATGTGTGTGTGTGTTTGTGTATATGATAAAACTACTGGAGGTATTGAATAAAGTATAAGCTTACCATGAAATGTTTAACGTAGTTTTATCAGTTTAGAATAGTTTAACAAGTTGGATTTCATTGCATTATAAGAATAGTGGTAGCATGAGAAGAAAAATTTGTTAGACAGTCTGATACTCGGGTCACCTTAATGATCTCCTTTTAAGGTGTAAATTACTGTACTTATCAGTGTAGACAGATGTTTCTTGAAGTATACTAATAGAATTTAATTAAAATGTAGGTTCTTCTTTTCAAGTTGGTCGGATCCTAATTATTTGAAAAATTTATGTGAACCTCTGAGCAATTTTAAGTTGTGCATCAATTGACCCCGATTAATTTATTATGGGGCATTATCAAATGGAGGTAAGTTCTCCAATACATTTTCAAGTTTTTTTTTTTTTTCTTTTTTTTAGATAAATGATTGAATATCCCTATTGATAAATACTAAGGAATAGTTAAATGTAACACTATTTAATCGTATATTAAAGAATGTGCATTACAGTAATTTATTGGGGAGTGTTTGGTTAGAATATTTATTTGATAACATTCCTTTTAAATCTTCAAATGGTAAATGTCAACTTTTAATTATTGTCACGCTCCTTACAAGAGAGTTTTTTGTATATGCTGAATATAGTTTATCACAGCCTCGTAATTTTTTTTCTTTCTTTTTTGTTTGGGGTGGGAGTGAAGAATTCCCTTGCTTACCTTTGTTTTAATCGTGCGAGAAAGATGTCTCGAAAATGGAAAACTAAATTTTGTCCTTTGTTAAAAATAGTTTTTATCACTGTTAGAACAAAGGCACATTCCAGTAGGAGTAACCCAGGGTGTCATGAAGAAGACAATGAATGCTTCATAAAACAAGCCGCAGTGGTGTGCGCTTTTTTCTTTTATTAATTTATTCTTTTGCTCAAGGGAAAAAAGACTTTACATTTAGGTTTTGTTTTAATCCTTTATAATGCCACGCTTGGTGTTTGCAGATGTAGCGTAATACAGAACAGTCACTCCGCCACCCCCCCCCCCCGTTCTCTCTCTCTCTCTCTCTCTCTCTCTCTCTCTCTCTCTCCTCTCTCTCTCTCTCTCTCTCTGTATATATATATATATATATATATATATATATATATATATATATATATATATATATATATTTGTGTGTGTGTGTGTAAGATGCATACAGGATAATGGTCTTACCTCGTTAATCGAAGGTTATGGAAGGATTCTTTCTAGTGTATGATTGGATAAGACTGACAATCTCTTCCTCAAACCTTCAGGTAATTCGAGAAAGATAGACAGGCAAATGGTAATGCGAAACGTAACGTAGAAAGTGTAAGAAAGATTAAATAATGTGAATGGCTTAGTAGATAAGGAGTTAATTTTCCCCGATAATTTATCTTTGTTATTAAATTGGTCTTAATAGCCGAGTGTCTAAAAAGATTATGCTAAACATTTTTTTTTCCTACCAGGTGGCATTTCTCAAAGATTCGACCGTGAAGAGATAAACGTCAGACTAGTTTAATATCCTCCGGTAAGTACAGCAACCTAAAATTATCATTTTATTGAGACGAATATTTGTATTACTGTATATATGTATATATATATATATATATATATATATATATATATATATATATATATATATATATATATATATATATATATATATATATATATATATATATATTCTGTAGATGTATATATGGGATCACTGCGCCATGCATATGATGTCTTTCCTGTAGACAGTTATTGTACCTGATGTATTAATCTTGTAAATGTTTGGAAAGTTCGTTATATCTCGACAATTTTCTTGTTATGAGCCTGTGTGTTTATAATTCTACCGCTTCCCCTAACGAAAAATATGTGCTCTCTCTCTCTCTCTCTCTCTCTCTCTCTCTCTCTCTCTCTCTCTCTCTCTCTCTCTCTCTCTCTCTCTCTCTCTCTCTCTCTATCTTCTTTGTTATATTACCATACTCAAGTTTATCGTCTTTTATTTCTTACACTGGAGGACAGCACCGTCGATTTCACATCAACATATTTAATGATATACTCTTTAGGTTAGACATTTAACAGTTACTCGCTTTTCCTTACAACCCAAGAACTGCATTTTTTATTTCATTCCACTCTTGTTACTATTGTTATGATTATCATCATCATCTCGAACACGGCTACCGTTATTACAGGAGTGACATAATGTACGGTAATTGTTTAAAGGGAATAGATCAAGAGATAAGGATAGTGTTGTTACCCATTACAGAAAACGATACGCAAAGCCCTTCTTCTGCATTACCATCGTCTACCCACGTAACATTTCATTCACAGCTCTAACTTGAGAATCTGGCATACACAGATAGTACGAGTTGTTTTGAAAATAATCGTTAAATATTTCTTAAACTTATACTTTCAGGAAACTGTCAGAGTTTATATCCCAAGATCTAGTTATTGAAATCGAGACAAATCAAGTCCGTTTTTTAATCTAATCGATTTCACTGAAGGTTTGTTATTATAATGTCCCCAAGGTATGTGGAAACCGTAGAATTCTCTGGTTTTGTGTTATTGATGTCGTATTTTAGCCGCCGTCACTTATGCCAAGAATTTCACCGTCAGAATGAGTTGAATTTTCTTTTTATTGTAAAAAGTGGTCTTTTTTTTTCTTTTTACCATTTGACATACCTGTAAATATTCTCAGAACCTACACTCTTTCAATTTGATGTAAATATTGGATAAGGTTACTAGTGTTGTACAAACAAGATAGGAAATATCTTATAAATTTGGAAGGTCAGATTCTTGATATTCTAGAATACACTCTTGAATTCATAACTTATTAAAGTTGGGATTAGAGATTACTATGGAGTAAATAAGTGTAGACGATACTGTTTATAAATGGATGTTACATAAAATCTGAAAACGATCTGAAAGGCAGGTTACCATGCATTGCACTATTATTGCATGGCAAAGATTACCATGTACAGTATATGTGTACAATTTTCTTAGAGTTATATGCATACACTTGAACTTAGGTTTTTATGATACATAATATATTTAAGTTTCTTTGCCATTTATTTTCACATTTGCTATACTCTCCAAATTATAAAATTTAGGTTTGTAGCTTATAGCTGTGTATATAGATTGTTTTGTATTAATTTTTTTTGTTTTGTTTTTTGGGTGAATGAGATAGGGTAAATTCATTTTGTTGAGTGTGATTGTAAAAGTACTACAAATGATCACTGATATTATGAAATGATAGGCTATATCTGAGAGTGATATGCGTATATCAGTAATTGTAACATAACTCGTAAATGTTTGCTAACACGAAACGCTTGAGAGTGCTGTTTGACCTACAATATCTTGCTGCAGTAATATTAAATTACTAAAAGTACATTTTGTCCATAGAATATAATAGTAAGCGGGACACATCAATATTTATAACATTTTGAAATACTTCTTATAAGACTTCCTTAGCCATCAATTTATATTTTCAACGGACGTCATCTTCAATCATCAGTAGCATTTTGTTTATAAATAATAGAAAAAGTTGAGACATTCGATTGTTATAGCCACGTCATTTGGCTTCATGATAAACCAAGTACCGATATGAATTATTGGAAAACCTTGAGTGATGATGATTGATATACCTTCCTGTCTATATGATAAGAAGAGGGTAATTGATAGTGAGACTTTGGCAGTTGTTATTGGAATTGAATTTTGTGATGCGTGTCCCGTGGAAATTGGTTGTTCGTAGATTGTTATTGGTCAATTTGAGCTTTCATATGTTTTGTCATGTGGGACTGGTACTTGAACTTTTGACCTTCTGAATGATCATTTATTCAAAAACGACTGTAGGCAGGCCAGAAATTTGTTTTTCAATTAACGAAAGTGAAGTTCAATTAACGTAAGTGAAGAAACTGGAAGGGAAATTTAGAATAATATATAAATACTTCATCTCGGAAGACGATGAAATAGACCGAAAAACCCTTTGTTAACTCTCTCTCTCTCTCTCTCTCTCTCTCTCTCTCTCTCTCTCTCTCTCTCTCTCTCTCTCTCTCTCTCTCTCTCTCTCTCTCGTAGCAGCTCTAAAATGGTACGTCCATTTTTTTTTATTAATGCAGAGGAATAATTCATTTTAGTGTTCCCTCTTAGCGATAGAAAATGTCATTTGGTTTTATTGTTGCCGCTCTGCATTATCTCGGCAGCATAAGTGTTACTGTTTCTTGCGTAACATGACCTTGTTGTAATATCTAGAGTGGATTTTCTG
>NC_090739.1:69068206-69100706 GCF_036898095.1 Palaemon carinicauda
CCACTAACCTATATTGCACTTACTATGCTCATGAACAGAATTAATCAAATTTACATATTGAAGAGGAACTCCATAGTAACATAAGACTCTCCACAAAATTGGCCGGTGCATACTATCAAAGGCTTTTTCATAGTCCACAAGTGCCATCAAAAGCGGATTTCTATATTCTACACATTGCTATACCACATATCTTAAAATGAAAATTTGGTCAGTACAACTTTTTTTCGAAATCCTGCTTGGTCGTATCTCAGCCTTTCTTCAGTCTTTCTCTCTAGTCTTTAGAATAATCCTACTATAAATTTTCATGACAACTGACGTAAGTGTGATGCCCCTGTGATAATTGCAGTCAGTTTTTTTTTTTTTTTTTTTTTTTTTTTCACCAGCACTCCTCGGTCCCATTCATCAGGTTTTGTCTCTTCATGCCACATTCTACAAAATAATCTTATAAGTATTTTGGGAGTCAATTAATTTTCGGCCAAAATCATCTGAGCAATTATTCCATCGTATTCAGGCGCTTTCCATCTCTTGAGGTTTTTAATGATAGCTTCGACTTCAAACACACTGAATTAATTCATGGGCACATCAAGGTCTTCCTCAGCTTCAGATATGTCAATCAAATTATTCCCTTCATATCTCCTATTCATTACCTAACTAAAGTGTTCCATGCAGCGTTGCCTTTCTTCGTCTTCTGTTGTTATAACAGATCCTTCTCTCTTTTTGATGGATATATGCTTCTTCGTTTTTGTCCCCTTAGAGATTTCATTTAATTTTATGAGCTAGTCTTACATCATAGCCACTCCCTGAATTCATAGCTTTGTCAGCCTTATCTACTTTCTTGTCTAGATATTCTCTCCAGCCATTTCCTGCTTTTCTTTATACAACTTTATACATTGTTATGTATAGATATTTTATGCGTGTAAATATTAATATAATGAACGACAAAATTATCGCTTTCTTTCCAAATTTACAGCGAGATTACTCGTGTAAATAATTTAATTGAAATAGCTTTGGTAATTTCATCTTTTAGTTTAGTGTGTTTATTATAGTTTCACTGTATAGCTAAATGAATGCACGATGAATCTTACATCAATAAGAATTCAACTAAGATATATGCAAATATAAAAAAGCTGAATCAAATGTTATAATAAGAAAGTGTTGCGTTATTTAGAAGCATATCGGGATTTTACATGCAATAATACACTCACACGTGCACGCACACACATGTATACACACATGTATATATATATATATATATATATACATATACACATATATATATACTATATATATATATATATATATATATATATATATATATATATATATATATATATATATATATATATATATATATATATATATATATATGGTTTCATCTAAGTGATCTTTTCTTGTAGCTTGGGCAAATCGAGTTTATAAATGCAGGGGACCATTTAGTGGCCAGTATTATTCAAGATCGTCCTGGCATTATGGAGCTTGTGTCATAATCTCCGAACTGGAGCAGTAGGCTACCAATAGCCGTTACCGCCAAGTAGAAAATTTCTTTCATAAAGCCTTCATTTCCAGTGACAATGACCACACTTGTAGTGTCAGTGTAGGTAAATCAAGCAGTCAGACGGCTTTAAAAGTACCTTACTAACAAAGACCACAGGCCTTCACAACAAAAGGGGAAAGTATTTTATATTTATAAAACATTTATAGCGTAGGCGTGCGGTCACTAAATTCTCATATCAGTAAATTGTCCGAACTCTCCCCATCTTTTTTCTTCTCTTGTTAGTTTATTGCAGAGCAGAGAGAGAGAGAGAGAGAAGCATTCCGCTCCACTACAAGTTCAATTGAGATTCAGCCGCGTGCTCAATCAAGGGCAATTTAATACACGGAATTGATCCCAAGATGGCGGAAAGTCAAAGGACATTCCCTGTATTCGGCGGCGATATATTAAAGGACTTCAGATTGTGAAAGTCATTTATATCTTTTATAATCTATTTCTCCTAAAATCTTTTGTGATATCGAAGTATGATGGGAAATATGATAGAAAATTTGATGAGGACTCAAAAGGCTTTGTGATGCTGATCACTACAGTGTAAAATATTGTTCCTTTGACCATATCTTTTAAATTAAATCATATTGGATCGATAAATATAATTACTTATAAATTTCGGGTGATTTCAAGAATCATTCTTTAATGATCTGTCATCAAGAAACAAACTTTTACGGCACATTTTCATTTCTTACTTGAATAATTCCAACTGTATGTCAATTTGTTCAGAAGCTCCGTAGTCAGTGATGCTTTCCTTTCGGTTTGTGAAGAATTTTCCATTGAAGTGTATTTTTATGCAACGTTTATAATGCCTTAAATAATTAGCCGTCGAAGTTCACTCGCCAGAGAAGTAGTAGAGATACTGTGCTCGATCATCAAGGATGCGTTGCTGAAGTCGTAAATGAGTTCAGGGTCAGATGACCTTAATCAATATACCATGATCTGAGTAGCTAGGATCCATCATCGATCAGGGCACCAAGTCTCTCTCTCTCTCTCTCTCTCTCTCTCTCTCTCTCTCTCTCTCTCTCTCTCTCTCTCTCTCTCTCTCTCTCTCTCTCTCTCTCAAATGCTCTTGAATTATCATAATTCGAGTCTTAAATTTTCAAAGTTAATTTATAGTATCTCAAAATGGTTATAAATGGGAAATCCTTAGTAACAAAACTTTATTTTCCGTCTTTGATTGTTCTGCACTCTGCTGATCCAATGCAAAGACTATTCATATCATCAGTAGTTTTTTAATTGTAACATATTGCTAACAGGTGTATTGATATATTTGTTGCAAGTATAAACATTTTGGATGAATTTATATATTGCTTTAACTTTTATTCTTTCTTCTTTTATTAATTGTCTTATTATTATTGTTATTCAGGTGGTTGTCATCACGTATATTATTATTACCTCAGCTAGGTATGTTATAAAGAGGTTGTTTTGATGTTTACTTATCTGAGCATGATAGCTGTATATCTCAGTTACGGGTGAACAGAATGTATCACAGCTGGCGCTGAAAATTTTTCCTCCTTTGAATCAATTTTTATTTCCTTCGTCTACATAGTTGGAAATTGGTGCTGTTTTCTTCATACTTGCGCGCGTGCGTTCGTTTGCCTCTATGATATCTGAATTGTTTCGACTTGAAGAAAAATTACCCATAGAAAATCCATGATGTAAATTCTTTAATGGGGTTTAACGATCATTATATTTTAAAATCTTACAAAGTGTCAAGACGGTCACATCTCTTCCTTGCGCATATCAAGAATCAGCTGATTCCGGTAAATGAAAATATGGGCCTTTACGGGTAGATATTGGAAGGTATGCTCTCAATAAAGCGTCTTATTGTTGTTGTTGGTGTTGTTGTTGTTGCTTTTGTTTTAATTGGTTAATCTCGCATTTATCTCAAGCTCCGTTTGTTTTTATTTGATCCATTAATTTTATTTTTGTTGTGGAATCAATAAGTTTATATTCATAGTAAAATGACAATGTGTCACCAGTAAAACATGTAGCATCTCAAGAATATTGTCTCTTTCCCTATTGCGAGCGGCGGGGATTATCAATGGTCTTGTTACGGGAAAAAAAGGAAGAAGTGGAAGGAACGAGGAATTGGGACATTGAAGGGAAATAAAAGTGTTTCTATGAGGGGAGGCGATCGAGGTAGAGGTAGAGGCCGTAAGGTACCGTAGCCTGAAGGGAAAGGAAGGAAGGAAGGAAGGAAGGAATAAAGGGGGTTTAACGAAGGGAGGAAGAGAGGTGAAGGAATAATGAAGGGGTTGGAAGGGGATGAAGGGCAGGAGGAGGGAGATTGCGGAGGTTTGTATTGATTTACCTCCCCCTCCCTCCTCCCTCCTCTTTACCCCCCCCCCTTGTTCTTTGGTATAGAGACTTGGAGAGTCCGGATGCTCTCTCTCTCTCTCTCTCACATTTGTTTTCAAGCCTTCATTGTTTGTTGCAATATATATATATATATATATATATATATATATATATATATATATATATATATATATATATATATATATATATATATATATATATATATATATATATATATATATATATATATATATATATATATATATTTTCGTCCTACAGCATGTCCCTGCAACTGGTGGTTTATAAATGTTTTATTTAATCTTCTCACGTGTCCGTTGTATTGGCTAGTTCAAACAATTCAATTTCATTAGAATGTTCTAATTTGTTTTTTCATGAGGTTGTCGATGCGTTGATATAACCTTCGTCTTTATGCAAGAAAGAATCGGATTGCAAAGTTAATATCCTTTTGCAGCCGAGCCCCGGAGAACCGAGAAAGACGGAAGGAAGGAAAGAAAGAAAGGCGGGGCCCAGCCATGATGGATGCCATACGATCTGACTTTAGAAAGAATGAAGGTTTTATGTTATGAATACTATTAAAAGGAAGCCATTTTTTTTTTAAGTTTGTCTGTATAAGGAAGGAACAGTCGCTGAACCGTGTAGTTTGGGGGTTATAAGTTTCTACTGAGCAGTGTGGGAGAAGATAGCCTGACTGGTGTTGCCCCCTACTCTTGTGGTCTTTATTTTTCAACAACAAAAATAACAAATGCTGCCGTTTGATCAACTGCAGGGCAAAGGCCTCAGGCATGACTATTTATGATGGGGTTTGGCCATTTTCATCACCATGCTGACCAATTGCCGATTGGTGGTTGTGGGAGACTTTTGTGTGATCGTTCACAGCAAACCAACCTAGTATGGGTGGCCCTGACTCGTACAGCTTGGCTGATCATGGCGATACACAAACCTTTCACTACGTTAAGGTATCCCCATCTTTTCAGGAAAAGTAGATTTCTCTGGTCGAACTGTTGTAATTTCTGGCCTTTTGTGTCACGAGGAAAAAGTTGGTCTTTCTGAATTGCAATCGTGTTTAAATTAGGGAAGAAAAAATATATCTTGATTTGTCATGTCAGTATCCAGTTCGTTTGCATACGTTGTAATGTCTGGCAAGAAATTGCCTTCAAAATAAAATTTTTGTTACGTAAACATTTTTGTTAGCCATTGTGAATGTACTATTATCCTTAGGTTTAGCGCTAACGTGGTAAAAAATACGTAGTCAATATAATTTTTAAAGAAAGACAATTAGAACTGTATAAGTTTTGATTATATAAGGAATTTGAGGAAGAAATGGAAAAGATTGCAATTCACGAACTTCAATATTCTGAAATAATTTATTGCTACCTAAAAGTGCTAGCAACTTCACTAGCTCATTTTATACAACCTGCTGTCAGTCAGCCAATGCTTAATTCAAGATGAACTACTATTTTGACTTTCTATTTATTTATTGTCTTCATCGTATCCGGTTAGAATCACGTGTGACCCTCAATGTAGTCCCCAGTTAGCCATTTCTGGTAACCATGAGAATGGTCACAGTCGTCATAATGTAGATATTTCAGTATTCGCGAATATTTTGAACCTCTTATTTCAAAAGAATCCTGAACACAGTTTAAGGTTTAAAGGCCGCTCATGAATGAGTGGCAGAGGCAATACAAGGGACAGTGACAATACCCTAGATAGTAGGACAGTGCCCTAGACTCGGACCATATATACATATGATCAGCGCCCAAGCCCCCTCTCCACCCAAGCTAGGACCAGGGAGGGCCAGATAATAGCTGTTGAGGACTCAGAAGGCAGACCTATACGCTCTCCCCCCCCCCCCCATCCTTAGCTCACAATGATAGTGAGGTTGCAGGCACTACAAGGAATTATCGAGCGGGAGAGGGACTCGAATCCCAGTCCAGCATATCGTTAGGCAGGAACTTTTCCAATAGGCCACTCCAACCTACTCGAGGCAGGATGACCTGTATCCGTCATGATGTAATTTTTTTTTTATTATTATTTTGGATTTTCATAAACAAATTATTCTCAGAAAGGCAGCCAGCATTGTAAATTCCACTTCTATTCCTTATTATCTGTTGGTTTAAATGAGGTCAGTCTCGTATATTGATCCTCGATTGAGTGATTTCGTCCTGGGCCAGAAAATTTGATTTCTTTTCTTGACTAGAATACGCTTGGGTACTGTGAGGTCTCGGATATCCATACAAACGTTTTGATTAAAATAGAAACTTCGAAAGCAATATTCTTCGAATCTTTCGTTGTTTGTAAATTGGGTTAATCCTTTTACATTTCAACCGTACTAATACAAGTTTAGGGAAGCTCTCGGAAAATATTTTAATCTTATTTACTATTGACTTTCCTTGAGCGTTGCGTAGTATCATTATTCAGCCTTCCCTCACTCCTCCCCAGTATCTCCGACTCTCAACCTCCCTTCTCAGTCTTCTTAACCTCTTCTCATTTTTCCAAAGTCCATCAGAATTTTAGTGGTAGGTTTCCCCCTGCGTAATCTGGGTAATTTCAGTCATTACTCGGGCCTTAACTTATTTTTAAGGCTTCCTAGTCCAACGTTATTGACTGGTCTTGATTATAGGTCTGAAAGTTTTGAGGGCGTTCCATGTGTTTGGGGGTTTTGGACGAGTTGGGTCTGCTTTCCATTTTTGTATGCGTGTTGTTGTTTCCGAATATTGATTCTTGATATATAACTGGGTTATTTAAAAGTTTGTTTATCTTTTATCATTGGCAGACCATACGCGTATTTACTCTTGCAAGTAGTTTACTTAATAGGTTGGTTTAGTTATGAATTCAAATGGAAGCCCTTTTGAATAAGCCTTTTAGTAGATGTTTTTCTCTGTTTGAGACAAGAACGTGGTCAAATGAAGATTTATGAATTTTTTTTTTATCCTTTCCGGTTTTTTTTTGTATATACATAAAGGTAAGGTAATGGTGTATGATTTCAGTTCCAGTATCATTCGAAGAGATACGCACCAGAACGGTAGCCAGGCAAGCTCATACTCCCCACTGTGGGGCCCAACCACAGCAGTATCCTCCCCAGTAAACAGCTTAAACTCATGGTCCAGGTGGGATCGATCTGCTGCCATTCGAATGCTAGGCGAATGCGTTGCCACTGTACTAGTCTTCATTGTGCGTGTATATATATATATATATATATATATATATATATATATATATATATATATATATATATATATATATATACATCTTTTTCACCTTATATGGCTTGCTTCAGTAGGTAATACCGAGCATTTTTGGGAGGGAATGAGTTTAGTAACCTACTCATCTATGCCCCTATCCGCTGCAGTCGACTAACTACCAACTAACAACGGGGATTGAGACTTGTAACGGCATACCCTTTGTATGAATGAAGTGTTGTCAGGGTTATCTCGCTTTGCAAACACACCTTGCATTATGATTATTCATTGAACGAGAGAAAGAGAGAGAGAGAGAGAGAGAGAGAGAGAGAGAGAGAGAGAGAGAGAGGAGAGAGAGAGAGAGATCAATGGAAAGGATGATAATTCAGGAGAAACAAAGAAGGATGATTAATGTAGTGTGACCTTCTTTTGTGAGTTAGCTGGATCCCTGGAGAGACGCAGATAAAGAATGAGAGTTTGAGGAATAGAGAGGAGGAGCCAAAGAAAAGTGGAAAAGACGCGGAAAGGTTTCCAGGAATTCTTTAGTTGATTCTTGGATATCTATATATACCTGTATTTTTGTTTTGAGAGAGAGAGAAGAAGAAGAAGAAGAAAATTATTCACCTTCTTTAGTTCATAGCTATCCGTATTGCGATAGCCCAGAGGTAGGAGTGTCACATTTAAAGGTTACAGAAATCTTTGAATTTATTATAATCTTATCTCCCCATAGGAAAGTTTTTTTTTTTTTTGATAAATTTTGATGTTCTGGGTGAGAATGTCATTGAAATATTCATGTGTGAAGGGGATCTCTCTCTCTCTCTCTCTCTCTCTCTCTCTCTCTCTCCTCTCTCTCTCTCTCTCTCTCTCTCTCTCTCGTCTTTGCGTATTGGAGTCGGATCATTATAAATAGAAATCTGTCTCCTATCCAAGATCAGGTATGTTTTATATCAGGTTTTTTTTTTCTGTGAGATGACTCCTCTTCATACCCCTATCTATCTTGATTGCTTTGCTGTAAATAGAAATTCCTGGTTTTGTTATAGCTAAGATTTTCAAGTCTTTTATGGAGATTTGACAGTCAAGTTCGTATTGGCACTTAATGGGATTAGATCTGCCTCATTTTTTTTTTCAAATAGCATTGTCTTTTTAAATGTTTGCTTTAGGGGACTTTCAGCGCCCAAGTTCATTTAGAGTGAAGCCCCAGAATTACTGTATGAGGTAGAAGTTAGATGAGGTTGGATGACAGAAAGATGGAAGAAAAGAAGCGAAAAGGAGGTAAAGAAGGTTTTTAAATGCGATGTCAAACAACTTTCTGTAAACATTTTATAGTGTCTCAATTGCTGGTTGTTTCCTAGGTTTAATTAGCTGGTTATTTTCTATTGTTATTTAACTGGTTATATCCTAGTTTTTATTAAGTCTTTTTCTTGCTTTAAAAATTATTATAAATAACAGACCTTGTCATCGTGATATTTCTTTAGGTAAGGGAGACGTAACATTGTTGGTTTGTAACATAATTTGAGTAGATCCATAAGTAATATATCTCATATATTATGGTATGTAATGTGGAAAGAAGCCATTTAAAAAACATATATTGAAAAACTCCACTGACTCATTATCAAAAGATTTCACGAGACCCACACCACATGAATGATAATGTTCACTTAAAAAATAAATATATAACAGAGAAAGCAAAATTAAAAGAAGAAAAAAAAAACATCTGTCTGATTGGCGCCATACTAAGCCTCCGAGTCTAAGATCACCATTTTTATAACCTTGTCCTTTTGCTGTCCGTCCAGAGATTGTGGAGGGTTGGAACGGGAATGATGAATTACAAAGAATCTTTTACTATTTTGTCTTTCCTTTTAGGCGTTTTATGAAGTAATTGAGAAGCAAGAACGCAGTGGAGGCACAAAAAACGTGAAATTACTCTAAAGGATCCATTATTCCATGATGAATTAAGCTTAAACTTTTGTAAACTGCCATTTTTTATTTATTCTCTCTCTCTCTCTCTCTCTCTCTCTCTCTCTCTCTCTCTCTCTCTCTCTCTTCTCTCTCTCTCTCTCTCTCTCTCTCTCTCTCTCTCTCTCCTCTCTCTCTCTCTCTCTCAAGGACCGTAGAAAGGTCTGTGCCAGAAATAAATGAAATCATAAAGATAAAGTCTTGAAGTTAATGGAAAGTAATTTGGAGGGAGACAAAGGCCGTAGAATTATACGACAATCATAAGTTTCCGGTTAAACGTTCTGATATTTATATCTCAGCTCCTGAAAAGGGCGCCAAAGCCATAAGCGTTAATTCTGAACTGTGCCTTGCAATTTGAAGTTCCTTATGAACACTCGCGCAACAGTTTTTTTTCTCTCTCTCTCTCTTCTCTCTCTCTCTCTCTCTCTCTCTCTCTCTCTCTCTCTCTCTCTCTCTCTCTCTTTTATGAAATAACCAAATTGCCATAATTCTTGCACATTTGAATCGCAAATTTGGTGCCGTCGTTTATTCTTGAAATGGATTGTCTAAATTTCGTTTCGGATGCAGTTCTTTAACGGCTGTAAATCAAGTTCGATATGTATACTGTAGTGTAACCTGTTCCACACAGCATGTAATACAGTTCATATTTGTATGTATCATTTCAACCCCTGAATTGGAACTTATATAATTCGCTAAATGTGACTGAAATGCAAACCATGTGTTTGTATATATGTTCGCCCTTACAGCAAATGGTTATGAATGTGAACTTGTGTTATTTGACTATCGTAATTATCATCATCATATCATTACAAGCCAAGCTATAACCTAGTTGGAAAAGCAAGATGCTATAAGCTCCAGCAGGGAAAAATAGCCCAGTGAGGAAAGGAAATAAATAAACTACAAGAGTAGTAATAAACAATCAAAATGAAATATTTTAAGAACGGTCACAACATTAAATTACATCTCTTATATATAAACTATAAAAACTTAAAAAAAACAAGAGGAAAAGAAATAAGATAGAACAGTGTGCCAGAGGGTACCCTCAAGCAAGAGAACTTAAATCAAAGACAGTGGGAGGCTATGACACTACCCAAGACTAGAGAACAATAGTTTGATTTCAGAGTGTCCTTCTCCTAGGAGAGCTGCTTACCATAGCTAAAGAGTCTCTTTTACTCTTTCCAAGAGGAAAGTAGCAACTGAACAATTACAGTGCAGTAATTAACCCCTTGAGCGAAGAAGAATTGTTTGGTAATCTCAGTGTTGTGAGGTGTATAAGGTCAGAGGAGAATGTGGAAAGAATAGCCCAGACTATTCAGTGTATGTGTAGACAAAGAAAAGTGAGCCGTAACCAGAGAGGGGGGTCCAATGTTGTACTGTCTGGCCAGTCAAAGGACCCAATAACTCTAGTGGTAGTATCTCAATGGGAGCTGGTGCCCTGCCCAACCTACTACTACTTACTAGTGCGGTATCAATAAGGATGAACTGTTAGTATGGTGAAATTGCACTGCAATAACTGTAGATATTATGATCCTACTTGTCTTGTAAGCTCGCTTGTTCACCTGACTTCGTAAACATGTTAGAATCATTCTCAATTATCGTCTCTCTCTCTCTCTCTCTCTCTCTCTCTCTCTCTCTCTCTCTCTCTCTCTCTCTCATGCACCGATACAAGCATGAAACCATTGAGATCATATAATAATAGAACATTTTAAGTGGAGTATCTTGATATTATTATGGTCTGTGTGATTTTCTACTTCCTATGGAGGTGCTTAACTTTGAGGACCTACTTTAAGAACTATTATTTTCTTGAGTAAAAGTGCACAATTTCATTGTTTCTGGGCTTTTCTTCAACATTAGTTAGTATAGAGTTTTGACGAGTTTATATGTGCAGATGAAGAGGTGGTATAGTTTATTAGTCTTTTAAAGCAATTTTAGACAGTAAGAAAGTGCTATATGCATACAAGTATACGTTTGTAAGTTCGCAAGGGAGGTGTTTCAACTAGAAAACTTTTTCTCTGGGACACGTGGTGCCTTGTAGGGTTAAACTTCTAGATTTGCATATTGGAGGGAAAATGATAATCCCATCTCCTCTTAGCTTCGCCCTACCAAACTGACCGGAATTGCATTCCCCACTTTAGAATAAACTTAGAGTTCTATTTGGTAAGGTTCGCTTATGTTTCCAAGGCAGCTTGTACTGAATGGACTACATTTAGAGAAAACTATGACGCTGAATCAATATTGAAGTCCCTCTGTAAGACTTCTTATCCTCTTCATACATCTTCACAGAATATTCTACTATTTCATACCTCGGATCAGTTAAGTTATTTATAGTGTTCTCCCTACCCTCTTCCCCGCCAAATATCTCTCA
This sequence comes from Palaemon carinicauda, assembly GCF_036898095.1. Taxonomy (NCBI): domain Eukaryota; kingdom Metazoa; phylum Arthropoda; class Malacostraca; order Decapoda; family Palaemonidae; genus Palaemon; species Palaemon carinicauda. The sequence continues at coordinate 69,079,572 of NC_090739.1, forward strand.
TTCATTATACGGACTAATTGCCAGTGTATCTTCTTCAATTATATTTCCATAATTTCATAACCTTACCTCCTCAAAAATCTTTTCACCGTCCTCTTACTGCAAAATTTTGACCGCATCTTCGTAGTGTCCTTATTTCTGGTCTTATTAAACCTTCTAATTGTTCCTTATCTCTGCTGCGGATAGTTATATGTTCACACCGAGAGTCCACCCTTCTCTTCCTTAACAAGAGTTGCCTGGTGTCCATTAGAGGTTGTAACTTGCGATTGCCAACCACTGTTAGTTTTGTGTACTAATATTCTAAGAGCTCTCAATGGATATTTTTCACCATCAGTTCTTACTAAACTTACTAAAATACTCAATATGGATTTCATCCGTTTTTAAGCACATTCATACTCATACACCATTCTTTTCAATTTTATTTCATTTCGATAACTTTAAATATCGCTAAGGTATTATCAATCAAGTCATTCCTTGCATTATTCCCAGTCCCTTCGCCTATCACGCAAGCTTAATGATTATGGGGTCGAACTTTTATATTTGTGAAGCTTACCGAAAAGTGGTTATATTGGCCTGTCACAATTGACATAAAAGCACATCTTAATATTTGTTTGAAATTGCATACCCCGTCAATTATAAAAACTCCATACTGATTTAACCTCGTTGCTGATTCCTACCCTTTATATAGCGAACACTTACAAATATACTTAGTTATTGTTATTTGAATAGCAAGACCAAACAACTCATTATTTATCCTGCGTGTAAAACCTCCGATTTTTTAGAATTTGTAATTTCATATAGCCAAAATACAGTACATTCACAGCAGGTACATAACATGGATTATGCATCACGATCCTCTGCGATACCTGAGAAGAAAACTTATGTGTGACATGTAATAAAGTATTAGTTTTGGATCCCCTTTTAACCGGATAACAGTGGATGGAGGTCCGGATTGTGTCAGATATGTGGGATCAGACATGACTTAAAATCATAGACTACCACCGTAGCGAAGGAAGTGTTTGGTATGGATATCATGCTCTAGTCTGCTGGGTCTTATTAGAAATTTGCAGGAATTATCTCGTAAACATTGAGATTGCACATGGATTCTCTCTCTCTCTCTCTCTCTCTCTCTCTCTCTCTCTCTCTCTCTCTCTCTCTCTCTCTCTCTCTCTCTCTCTCTCTATATATATATATATATATATATATATATATATATATATATATATATATATACATACACACAGTATGTATTCATCATCTACGCCTATTGATGCAAAGGGCCTTGGCTTTATATCGCCCGTTGTCTCTATCTTGAGCTTTTAAATCAATACGTCTCCATTCATCATTTCCTACTTCACGCTTCATAATCCTCAGCCACGTAGGTCTGGGTCTTCCAGCTCTTCTAAAGCCTTGTGGAGTCCAATGAAAAGTTTGGTGAACTAATCTCGGGGCGTACAAAGAGCATATCCAAACCATCTCCATCTAACCCTCACCATGATCTCGTTCACATATGGCACTTGAGTAATCTCTCTTATATTTTCATTTCTAATCCTGTCCTGCCATTTAACTCCTAATATTCCTCTGAAGGGTTTGTTCTCAAATTTAATAAATCTGTTAGATCTTGTTTCATTGCCATACCAACAACTCATGTCCATACAGTAACACCGATCTCACTAAACTGGTATATAGCATGATTTTTATATATAATTGCAAGCGACTAGATTTCCAAATTATACTTAACCTAGCCATTGTCTGATTTGATTTTTTAATCTTTCATTGAAATCTAATGCTAAAGACCCTTTATTATTATTATTATTATTATTATTATTATTATTATTATTATTATTATTATTACTTGCTACGCTACAACCCTAGTTGGAAAAGCAGGATGCTATAAGTCTAGGGCTCCAACAGAGAAAGTAGCCCAGTGAGGAAAGGAAAAAAGGAAAATAAATTATTTTAAGAAGAATGACAACATTAAAATAAAATCTCCTATATAAACTATAAAAACTTTAAGAAAACAAGAGGAAGAGAAATAAGATAGAGTAGTGTGCTCAAGTGTATCCTCAAGCAAGAGAACTCTAAGTCAAGACAGTGGAAGACCATGGTACAGAGGCTATAGCACTACCCAAGACTAGAGAACAATGGTTTGATTTTGGAGTGTCCTTCTCCTAGAGATCTGCTTACCATAGCTTTAGTCTCTCTTCTATACTTATCAAGAGGAAAGTGGCCACTGAACAATTACAGTTCGGTAACCCCTGGAGTGAAGAAGAATTGTTTGGTAATCTGTGTTGTCAGGTGTATGAGGACAGAGAAGGATATGTGAAGAATATGCCAGAATATTCAGTGTGTGTGAGTTGGCAAAGGCAAAGTGAACCTTAAACAGAGAGAAGGATCCAATGTAGTACTGTCTGGCCAGTCAAAAGACCCCATAACTCTCTAGCAGTAGCATTTCAACGGATGGCTGGTGCCCTGGCCAACCTACTACCTAAATATTTAAATGATTCTACCTCATTAATCCAGCTTCTTCTATTATCTTGAGCCCTGCCTTATATGCGTATGGTGTTCTGCTAATATGAACAGCGTCATCAGCATACTTTAGGTCAGATAATTTCATATTACCTATCCGGTCCAATCCTTCTCCACCATCCCCAACTGTTATATGCATTAAAAAATCCTTGAGGAGGATAAACAACATATGCGACAACACATTCCCTTGAAGAACTCCACTGTTCACTGGAAATTCATCTGCTAGGACTCCACTAACATTAACTTTGCACTTGCTGTGCTCATGAACAGACTTAATCAAATTTATATATTTAAGAGGAACTCCATAATAACGCAGTACTCTCCACAAATTGGGGGGTGCACAGTATCAAAGACTTTCATAGTCCACAAATGCCACCAAGAGAGGATTTCTATACAAATTGTTGTACAACATTGGTCAGTACAACTACCTTTTCTAAATCCTGCTTGTTCATCTCTCAGCTTTTCATCAATCTTTCTCTCTAGTGTTTTTAGAATAAGCACACTATATATTTCTATAACAACGGACATAAGTGTGAGGCCTCTGTAATTATTGCAATAAGTCATATATTTTTTTAGTTTTCACCAACACTCATAGCTCCCATTCATCAGATTTTGCCTCTTCGCGCCACATTCAGTTCCTTGTGATGTGTAGTGCCTATCTAACTTAGGAAAGTGACCCCTGCCAGTCCATACTTAATTCCAGCAAGATTATCCGCCAGGCATCAGGAGTAGAAGCCTAAAAAAAAAAATTGTCTATCGCCTTGGTTTAAGGTCGCTTAAACCCAATCCGTCACCCTGCTGCTAGTGACTCCATTGAGATTTAGGTGGGGGGGGGGGGCATTTCTTACACACCGAAAGTTCTTATTACTCCACCAGATTGCCCATCCGCTTATATAACCGTTAGAAAACCTGGATTACTAAGATCAAGGTCCATAGAATAAGTCTGAAGAGCTTGACTGAGATATACCACATAGCATGGTAGATATCGCCTATATGTATGTTTGTATGTACAGTATGTATGTATGTATACTGTACAAAGTAAAATATAAATAGACTGGGTTTTTAATGGTTAAAGTTCTTGCCTGCTCTTAATGAAGTTTCATTTTTTTATTTTTTTTTATTTTCTTGTTCGGGTCTTCGCCTTGTCTGCGACTGCCGTACTTTACTCACTTTTAAGGACTGCTTTTCTGGTCTCATCACGTTGGGGAAACCTACTCTCTACAGGACCTATAAAATCAGTTTATCGCATACATAATTAGTTGTATTGCATATCACACTGCATAGCTGGTATTTATTGTCAAATCCACATTATCGAAACACTTCTTTTTGCTGATTGCGTGAATTAAATTTCATTATAATTTTTTATTTGTATTTTTGTGTGCATAATTTTAAATGTATAAACAACAATAGACGATATCTCTTATCTCTCTCCTTACTTCATACTCTTTATCATTCGTCGTTTGTCGTTTCGATGCCGGAAAAGTGTAATAAGTGCGCAATCTTAAGGAAATCCGTGAATTTGACTTATCCGGTGTGCTTCTTCTGTCTATACAAAGTTTTTTTTTTTTTATACTTATCAATCATGAATTTATGAAAGTCATCTTCGGTTTTCCATACGAATTGTATTGTGTTATTACTATGTCAGTTATTTTAAAGGTTTAAGTAAAACCAGAATTTCCCGTGGTATTACAGATGAATAAAGAGATTGGCTATAAATATCAGCGACATTTGCATGAAATAAAATTTCAAAACCAGTTACTTCATGACTAGAATGTAGAACATTTTGCGTACCATCCCGTTTGGAAATAACGCGTCCGATGCTGGAAGACTGTCCAGCGACCTTAAGTATTTGATGAATCGCCGTTAAGAATAACGAAGATCGAATCGGAGGAAAATGTCATCCTTTGTGCCTCCCAAAAGGCCAGATCATCCTCAAGACTAAAGTAGATCATCAACATTGTGGCTTTGTGTGGAACAAAGGCTTCTCGAAAAGGCCAACCCTTTGTGTTTGGGACCCAAGTTCGCCTATTGTGTTTTGAATTCCACCCAAGGAAGGCATGCTGTTACCAGGTTGGGAATGAGGAACTTGGCGTGATTGTGGAATGGAAAATGAGTTCATTAGGTGATGCGGTTGTCTGGAACGAGGGATGTCTTTTCTTTAAGAAAACTAATTCACGAATCTCATTGTACTGGTTGTGAATACTTGAAAGCGACCGTCGGTCCTTAAACTGTCAGTATGTAAACACGTTTCTTTGAATATGTTAAAATTGCATGCTGCAAATGAATGTGTGTGCTTGTAAGGAGACAGTAGTGTTTAGAGGAGCAGGGGTGGGGGTTGAAGAGAAGAAGATCGATTGGCTCTCAAGGTGGCAGAATCCACATAGTGCCCAGAAGTACGTATGTACCTGCCACCATTGGCCTTGCCTACCACTAGGCCCAGGAAGGCGTAACTGCGTTTCTTTTTCTTCTTCTTTTTGAATAAATGTCAGAATCGATTAAATTCACAAACGTTGTTAAACGCGTTCCCCTGAACAGAATGAGTTGTCTTTTATATTTAGATTTGACATGGTGAGGGGAATATTACCTGGTAGGCTCGTGAATAATGGTTGTGGTTGTATAGGTTTCTAATATTTGTTGGAAAAGCAAATCTAGGACTAACAATGTAATTCCACCCCGTTTCTAAGGAAATTAATTACTTTAGATTGTTATTAATGGGAACTTTTCCCTTACTTTTCAGGGACCTTAGACTTTGGTATAGAATTACAACGAAACTTTTGACGTGTAGAGAATTAGAATATGTGGACCTTTGATACCAGATGGGAATAGAACTTGAAATTTGGGTATTTTTTAGATATTTTCACGCATGATACTTTGCAAAATAATGCGAACCTTCCATGTTATGCAGCTGTTAAGTTTTGACCCAGCGTATCTGTAAAGGTACTTTAAAGGTTACACTGGTTAATTGTGATTCTTTGGATCATAGATGTAAGTTATGGTGGGTAACGTACTTGAAAAAAAACAAAGAATATGCAAAGTATACAAGTGATCATGAAATAGAAATTCAATTCTGGGGAAGGGGGAAGGGTTGGCCGTACACAACAGCCGGTTTTTTCTACTTACAGTCGAATGATTGCTCCTGTCATTGGGATCACTCCTCATTGATTGGTGCAGACTGGTTTGTAGCCTCGGTCACGATCATCTTTGTATAAAATGAGCGGTCATGTAATGTACTCTAGGCAATTTTTTAATGGTGATGGAAATATAATTTTAAAATGCCTTTTCTTTAACTTTGAAATTATCGTGATTATCCGTGTTAGTCGCATGTTCATGATTTCTGTCATAGAAATGTTTTCAGATTTTGAAGTCGGCATCCCATTGGTAGTTTATGCTATATTAGTATTATTAATTAGTTACTGCTAGCATTTGTACGCCTAACAGCCATACCTAAAGTCACATTTATAACACTGTGCATCATTATTATTTACGTACGCTTACCATTTTCGCATTGTCTGGGTAAATTTGGCTGCTATGAACTGGTTTCAGTAATGGCAATAACCGTATTACTGCCTAAGGTGTTTTTGTTATTGTCAGTACTGGTGTTTTGTTACCATAAAGCTCACTTTATCTTTTCAGCTTGTAACTGTCGTTTACTTTTTTTTGTTTGAATAATTTTACGTTTTGTGAAAAGATCACGTTAAATTTCCAAGACCTTTGAATTCTAATTGTCCCTTTTTATCAGGAAATATATCTGTAAGGAAATCCGCTTTTCAAATAAGATTCTTGGATAAAATTGACCTTTGTTTTGAAGGGAACCCGTTATTGAAGTGTATTGCAATTTTCTCATTAATATATACACTTGGTTTCAATTTACTACATATAATGGTGTGATTTCAGGCTTCGATAGAAGAGAGGTAGAGCTATGCGTTGGATCAGTGGATGGGCTTGGCGAATAGGAGGAGCCGTCGGAGTGATATGGCTGGTCGGAGTAGCTTTGATGGCGCCGCCCTCACCTTCCTCCTCCAGCGACCCCAGGCTGTCTCAGCGACTCCAGCGGGCTGTCCAAGAACTCGACGTACTCAAGAAGCAGAATGATGATATCAGACAAGTCCTACAAGATTTCACAAAGTAGGTCATATATTCTGGGTACATTTAACTCTCTCTCTCTCTCTCTCTCTCTCTCTCTCTCTCTCTCTCTCTCTCTCTCTCTCTCTCTCTCTCTCAAATGTAGCCTTGTAAGGATATTTTTGGAAATAACTTTCAAATAACATTCATTGTGACATTACATTTGCAAAGATGAGGTACTTGCCAATAGGTCACGTTATTGAGACTGAATTTTTATATTGGTTTTATAGATTATGTTTGACCTAACATCACTGTAAAATACACATATGTTAATTTTATATACTGTATATTTGATGTTATGAAATATATTTAAGATTAACCAGCAAAAGCTTCTTTCATAAAGCAGATAATTTTAAGTTACAATGGCATTGTCTTAAAAGAAATGTTTGATGAAGCTATGCGTATTTGTTCTATTTAGGGGAAATATACCTTATACATATAATCATGTAAAATGTTAGATGTAATTATAACTGTAATTGTATTTGTCATTGATACTACTGTATTAGTTTATTTCTTGCTTTTGCCTTTCTATCTCTTTATAACAGCATATTTGGTACTGCCATTTTCAGGCAAGTCAGCTACATAAACAATGAGGGAGGTGGTGGAAACTCCCAGTTATCTGCAAGTAACCCAGCTGTCGTAGCAGAATTGCAAAAGAAACTGGAACATGCTCAAAGGATGCTCCAACAAGCAGATGCTACAGGAGACCAAAAACAAGGTCAGTTGGTGACTGGAAGAAATTTATTTTGGCCTTTTTCTGAGTGTTGCAAATTTTCTTGTTTTGAATTCCAGAAAATTATTTACATTCACATGGGCATTTTTTCTTTGCATTTCATGTAGTACAGTACTTGTTTTAAAACATTTCCCCTCTTCTATTTAAAGAAAAGTTATTTGCTTCTGCTCTTGTTTGGGAATACTGTATTTTAATGTATTTGGTGTTAATAATAAAAAACCTTTTTCTTACACATGTTGAAAAAAGTGGTATACATTTTAGCAGCTTTTTTCTTTTATGCTATTATGAGCTTGAAATGTTTATCAAGGTATATTGTACTATCATTTTATCCTATATGTAGAATCTTACTTTATGATAGCAAATTTATCTATGTACTACACATTTTTTTTCTAATACAGAAGTGACCAAAGCATTTGAAAAAAAGTCAAATCATTAGTCATCCGTCAAGACACATGGAAGTAGGATACATAGGCACATTGTCTTTCACCATATTTATATTCTATTTATTTTATCTGCTGTAAGTTTTCTTATCTAATATAATTTTTTTTTTTTTGTGGGGGGGGGCGCATTTCTGCTACATTGTGTAGATTCTTTAGAACTTGATTACACCTCACATTTTCATGGAAGTGTTATTTATATTTATAGCTTTGCTTAGATAACTTACTGACCCCAGTGATTGTGAGGTCTTAACTCAAACTGACTAGTTATGTAAGCATTTGATAATTTTCATCATATTAACTGAGAAAGTTTGTTTCATCTTAAGAAATATAACTGCATGTCCTTAATTTAGCCATATTATAATCATTGTGCATTTGTGAAGTATAAAGCTTGTCAATATATAGATTTTCATGCATTGTTGCAACCCAGTAGTTTGCTGTATTTTCAAAGTCTTAAGCATCAGCTATGTTACAATCAAGTTTTCGTATCTAATTTTTTGAGTTACAGAAACCTTTACTCATAATTTTCATATTTATTTGACTTTACTGTACACTGCACATTTTTTGTTTTACAGGTACATCTGATTTTACACCAACCCTAGAATTTGAAAAAACAAGAAGACATGTGGTAAAAGGTGTTCAAGAATCTTGGTGGTATATATCAGATCAGTTGAAACAGCTTCGGAAGAAGGTCGAAGCTTATGGAGATTATACTGCACACATTGATCGCATCTTAAAGGAAGGGCTTGATCACACTAGGTAAGATATGTTTGTATGCGCATGTCTTAAAGATGTTTTTGTCTTGAATCTGGATTGGTTATTTATATATATTTTGAGACTTGGCATCTTTTGAGTAACACCAGTAATATTTTTTTACAGAGTAACTCAGCTAGATCTGAAGCGTCTAAGTAACCTAGATGGGCTGGGATCATGGAGAGAACAAGAAGCAGCTGACCTCAGTAATCTTGTTCAAAGAAGATTGCATGCTCTGCAACACCCACTTGATTGCCCCAAAGCTAAGAAACTTGTGTGTAATCTCAACAAAGTAAGTTGATTATGGTTAAGAATTTGAATTTCACTTATGAGAAGTACAGTACTGTACAGTATATTGACTTAGGAGGTACAGATGGACCCAGGAATTTCTGGCACACCTCATATTGAGGAAGTGTACCCTTAATACACTTTCTTCACTGTGTAACAAAACAGATAGTTTAAGGAAAGAGGGCAGGGGTGGTGGGCAGGACTTAAGCACAAGAACTTGCCATGCAGAAAGGGTGTGGCAGTGCACTTCTTCAGAGTGAGGTGTGCCAGAAATTCCTGTGTCCAACTGTACATACCTCTAGAAACAAAAACATTTGAAAATTAATACTTCTACAGGTTAATTTTTCTATTTCATATATCCTGGTAGATTATCCAATGACATTTTTATTATTGAATTCTGCTGTTTAACTTTTGAATAATCTTATGAAACACACTGGTCTATATAAAACTGGAAAAATATGATATAAACCTTTTTTCAGGGATGTGGTTATGGCTGCCAGATTCATCATGTTGTATACTGCTTCATTGTTGCTTATGGAACAAAACGAACTTTAATTTTGAAATCGAGAGGCTGGCGCTACAACAATGCAGGGTGGGAAGATGTTTTTCACCCTTTAAGTGAAAGTTGCACAGATCCATCCGGATATAGTCACTCTCATTGGCCAGGTAAATTTAATTTGATACTGTATAATTATCATGAATTTTAAGGGCAAATTCTAGAAGAATCATATAATTTACTAGAAAATAAAAAGTTTGTTCCTAACAAATACAAATCTTCATCCTTTAATAGGAGATTGATTCAAGCGTAATTGGAAGTAGGCAGTTAAAACTTATTATGAGGTAATGGCAGTAGCCGGTAATAACTGGCCAGTGGCGGGGAAGCCCCACCCCCCTTGCCAGAACAGTCACTTTGACATAGACATGCTATCGGCGTCTCTTTGAACCTTGCATTTTTTTTTTCTCATTTTGTGTGTATGCTTACCAATGCTCAAGGTGGACCGGCCCAGGGCTGGTCAAAAAAATGCGGTACTTTTATGAGTGGTAATGAGGTAGATCCTCATACTTTTTGCCCTTCATGCAGGGGCCATATGTGCCCCATGGTTTCCCTTGTGAGGAATGTAGGGAGTATTTACCATCCCAGTAGCCTATGTATGGCAGGAGTTGAAAGAAGAAGCCTAGGCTCGATTCTTTTCCCTCAGGCATATACTCGAAGTTGAATAAATCGGCTATACCTTTTTTGTCAACCCGTGCTACTCTGCCCTCTGACCCTGCCTTCCTGGTCTCTCCAGGAGACAAGATGGGGAAGAGTGGCAGCAAATTAACTCTAGGACAAATCTCATGGCAGCAAACTCGCCTGTTTTCCTTAACGAAACAGGTTAGTTCCTCCCTCGGGAGGAGTCTCTTAAAGTTTCAGATATCCTTCTAGTTGATGACACTGTGCTACGCCTTTGGGAATTATCTGGGGTTACAAAGTACTCCCTCCAGAGAAAGTCTAGCCTTAGTGCTTAATCTTTCCAAAGGGAATAAGACTTCAGCATCTTATGAAATTGACTTAGGCCTGAACTCAAGCTACCAGCTAATATTCCACCCTAGAGTTGGACTTCCCTATAAGTTCGACGAAGAAGACAGTAACGGGGGAACAACTTCTTCCCAGAAGAGATACCGTAGTTCTCTTATGTATAATGAGCGACCTCGCTTGCGCAAATCTTCAGAGCGGCCCACGTCATCCCATGCTAATGTTCACACTCGAGAGTCTTCGCGCGCACAGGAAGTTTGGACTCCAAATCATCGTTTACCGATGAACGCGTTCCTTTACACGTGACCTTCTCCTACTAGATCAGAAAACCCTGCCTCACCAATACAACAATACCTCGCTCTCATACTAGCATTTTAACATTAGTAATCCTGTGGTGTGCACAAAAACAGTGAGCTCCCACAGTGACAAAGTTTCACGTGATCCCATGGATCCACTCGCAGAGTTTCACGCGATCCCATGGATCCATGCATGCCTCCTTTAGTGCACTCTCCCCAAAGGGAGATATTTCCTCAGGTTTCCTGAACGAGTGATTGCAATTACTCATGCATGTTTGATGATTGCAAAGCTAGCAATTATGATGGGCGCCCTCATTTGAAAGACTTGTCTTTGTGCACAGCGCTCTCCTATTCTCTTCCCAGACAGATAGGGGATAGCCAATAAAGAAGTATGCCTGAATTTTGCTGGCATTGTACTTAGATCAGAATGCTAACTGAACGGAAGGAAACTACTGTACAAGTGTCTGTTCGTGCCTCTAAGCATGTTCGGTCTAGGCACTCGGTCATCTGAGTGTGCACATGCACTGCCGGTCGAAAAAAGGGGACTGCCGCTTTTCCTTTTCACCTATTGGACGATTAGTAGTTACACATAAGTAGTCCCTACTATTTCTCTCCCAGTGGCAGAGATAGCGTTGTCCAATACTTCACCGAGGATGAAGAAAGAGGTGGCGAGATAATGCACTACTTTGCTTTCACGTCAGCTGTTCGCAATTGCACGTATCTAGAGAGTGCCACCCCACATGCTCGCAGTTGCGCATATCTAGGGAAGTGCCACTTTAACTGTCGCAATCAATTGCACCATCTCGCCTGCCTGCGATCACACACTCATCTTCTTGCTATTATGCACCTGCTTGCTAGAGCTTGCTCCTATGGGAGCACCTCATCTAGCACCCCCTTTATTTTTATCGTGGGTCGTGCCCATATATTTGCACTCATTCATCTGACTTATAGCATTCACATGCTTGTGCTCTCCTATCTATTTGGACACAAGTCCACTCACCAGTTGACCCCCCAGCTTCTGATCGCAAGTACTTCCCCAAGCGATGGACACACGTTGGATCTCGATGTCACACCTCTTCGTACTTAAGTGCGTAACACTGAGGCTTGCTCTCTCTATATCAGGGACCCTCTACTGTTTGCATTCGCCCTTCTAGAAACCTATGCTCATCTGATAAGAACCTACCTTTGCCTTCTAGTAAAGCAAGAAACTTTATAATTCTTTGGTTTTCAGTGAATTTCATGAGGCAAGAAAATAATTATCAAGAACATTCCTTCCTCAAAGATATGTATTGGTTTGCGATACAAATGCTGTCATAAAAGGGGCGTGCACACTACCGGTAGAAGTAGTGACCTTACTCTTATCTTCCTTTCATTCAAAAGTATCCTTCAGCTTTAAGGAGAGGGAGGGAAAAGATGCATACCAAAAGTTGTTCCCTTGGGAGCAGGCTTTGGTAAATGCTGTTTGTCAACTGTTGTTGGTCTCGTACCAAAGGAATTGCTCTTGATCGAATGCTGCTGCTTCACTTGAAAAGGAGGACAATGTTTAATAGTTCCGATCAAAGTAATTACACATCTCTGATGATCTCGGAGTCCGTGATGATGGTGCATGCAGAGATCATAACCAATACTAAATTGCGCTTGTACCAGTGCCAATTAGCATGGGTTACAAGTGCTCTCATGTCTGTTACCAGCTCTTGGCCTCGTACGAGATCGAGCTTTAGTTTTCTTTATGAAGAAACCCTGCTCCTAGACTAGAGCTGAATAATAATGACCAGGGCTGCACAGTTGATGTCTCGGAAGCCTACCGACTATGGTCATGTTTCATCAGCGAAGGGGACAGAATCAGAATCAAAGAGGGAAAGATAGGTGAAGCCCTCATTCGTGCTTGGGCTGGGAATTCCTCCATCCAGCCACTGCCAATGGGAGAAGGCCTGGCAGTGAAGTGTAAGAGGTGGATGGTGTATGTTCACAGTTTTGGATACTGCCTCCCATTCACCAGCTCTCCCCTGCCAACTCCAAGTTTGTTGTCCTTTTATCACTAAGTAATGGAAAAAGATCTTACTCTTTGTTCAGAGGTGCAGACTATGCTGCTAGAGGGCACTTGGGAAGAGGTCCACGCCAGTTCTCTGGGTTTCTCCACCATCTGATTTTGGTTCAGAATACTTCACAGGATTAGAAACCCATAACAAACCTCTCAGCACCGAACGAGTTCATCCACCAAACTTGGTTCAGGATGGAGGCGCCCAGCATGGTTAGGAATGCAGTGAGGAAGGAGGATTTTATGATCTCCCTCAGTCTCAGGGATGCATACTGTACTTTGAAATACCCAAAAATCATTCTTCAAGAAAGTATCTATGCTTTGTTCTATGAAGCGAGATTTTTCAGCTTAAATCTCTTTGATTTGGGCAGTCCACTGCTCCCCCAGGTATTCACTCGAGAAATTTATGTTGGTATCAGCATAGGATAATGCCAACGGAATTGTCGGATCCGACATCTTGCAAATACTGGAAGCCTCAGAGTCAACTTTCTAATCATTGGAAAGACTCCTCTCATTTTGTCACAATCTAGGTAGTATGATAAATCTAGAGAAATCCATGCTTTCTCCCAATCAAAGAATAATATACCTGGGCATGGACATAGATATAGAACGGAAAGTTTATCCATCCTAAGACAGAGTAACCTGATTCATGAAAGTAGCTCATATTTTCATTTAATGGGCTCAGATACCAGCACAATAATGGTAAGCTGCTCTTCTAGGAGAAGGACACTCCCAAATCAAACCATTGTTCTCTAATCTTCGGTATTGCCATAGCCTCTGTACCATGGTCTTCCACTGTCTTGGGTTAGAGTTCTCATGCTTAAGGGTACACTTGGGCACAATATTCTATCTAATTTCTCTTCCTCTTGTTTTGTTAAAGTTTCTATAGTTTATATAGGAAATAGTTTAATGTTAATGGCCTTAAAATATTTTATTTTCCCTTGTTTCCTTTCCTCACTGGGCCATTTTCCCTGTTGGGGCCCCTAGGCTTATAGCATCTTGCTTTTCCAACTACGGTTGTAGCTTAACAAGTAATAATAATAATAACAGCTACTAGGTTACTTGTCATCAATAGAGAAACTTGTTCCTCACAGTCTTCTCCATCTATGATCGTTGCAATGATGTCTAAAGAGAAATTGGTTGCAAACCACAGATTTCCCTCTTGCCTTATTACCGATTGACCATAAAACCAAAATCGACCTACATTGGTGGCTAGATAAGGTGAATGGTTTTGAGGGTCTCCTTTAAAGTGTTCCTCTCCAGATCTCCTCAGCTGGTGGTATTACATCTAAAATAGTGGTTACAACATAATTATAGGTCGAGAGCAAGAGGGTCTGGCCAATTTCCTCTCTTCCCCTTCCTTTGGGTATAAGTGTTGGAATCCTAGGTAGTGTAATGTAGCTACAAGTAAGCCTCACCTTTAGCTATTAGCTACATTAATGTCAGATTGAATTTTTTCTCCCGAAAATCCCAGATGCACTTAAAGTGACTAATCAGTGTACGGGAAAGGGGGCGTGTCTTCCATGCTACTGACCGGTAATTACCAGTTATTGATGACACCTCATTATAAGTTTTATCTGCCGAGTTTCAGCTGCGCTTAAAATCAATGTCTTATCAATGAGTTGGGTTTATACAGTTAGGTAAAATACAAATTACTCTAAAATTTGTGATATTAAGACCCTCTAGATTTCGATTGAACAAATGATGAGTACAGTATATGTGTAAAATTCTTATTTTAATGAACAAATATTGTATCTGGTTTGAAATCTAAGTAAGGTTACTTCTTTGATTGAGAAATATTATTCAAAACGCGAGTGTACTCAAGAATTACAACTATATTGCTGTGTGAAAGAAATTTCTGTAGAGAATGGTTCCATTGTTTATCGATATGATTGGTTACAGATATTTCATTTCATTTTTTTTTTTCAGGTTCAAATGAAACTCAAGTTTTAGACTTGCCTATTATTGATACATTGTCTCAACGACCACCATATCTCCCTTTGGCTATTCCTCAAGACATTTCTGAACGTCTGATTAGACTACATGGTGATCCAGCTGCTTGGTGGGTTGGGCAATTTCTCAAGTACTTATTGAAGTTGCAGCCAAAAACTCAAGAGATGCTGGACAATATGTCAGAAACTCTAGGATTTCAAAAACCAATTGTGGGGTAAGTACCCATAACAATTGAAAATTATTTCTCTCATATGGTACAATTAATTATACAGAATTAAAACGAAAGTAATTAATGTAAATTATTATTATTATGGATGCTAATTGGAAAATCATATATACTGAAGTCATTTGATACTTTTTATGAGAAGCCTTGTTGAGAATTCTTTACTTTCTTCCAGTTGCCAGCTATTCCAGGTCATTTATATTATTTTTCCTTATGGATTGCGTTAAAGTTGATCAACCATGACATCAAAATCATTTAGATGCTATTTATTTTGTTTAATTAATTTTGGATAGTTCTCAGAATCCCTTATGATCAATACTATAAAATAAATCTATAGGCTTTAGTGGTAATATTTTAGACTGCAAGGAGTTTCATGTCTAGGCTGGTTTGTCATCACATTTCTTTCCACTTTGCTTAGAACAAAGTGTTTTTAAATATTTAACTTAGCCGGTGAATATATAGCTGCAACTCTGTTGCTCGACAGACAAAAAAACTGTAAAAACTCGCCAGCGATTGCTATACAGGTTGCGGGTGTGCCCATCAGCGCCAACTGTCGGCCAGATACCATACTCAATGTAAACAAAGACTCAATTTCTTCTCTGTCGACGTGTCGACAAGACGTACTTTTACTCGCTGTAGAACCTGGAGTTTTCTCAACATATTTGGTGAAGTACTTCATTTTGGTTTGAGCTTTCGCAGTGCAGGTGTTTTATCTTCATCTTAAATCTTGAACTCGTTTTGGATAGATTTAATTTTTGGTGACAAAGAGAGTATGGACTTTCTTTGACTTTTAAATGGCCGACCCTTCCCTTAGACGGAAGTGTGTTTAGGCTTTTAGTAATTATCTTATCACGTTATAATTTAATTATAGATTTTCCTCTATATATTTTATATCTCACCGCCTTTATTAGGCCTCTTCGATTAACTTTCCATTTATAATAAACATAAAAAATAAATTTTAATGTTTTGTTTATATGCGACCTTTCCTGAGAATAGGCGGTCCTAACTTGGAAACCGAAGTTAAACAACGTTGAGCCCTTTCAATCGTAAATAGCTTTTAAAGAGCTAATGATTTAAAACTTTTTAAATGAATATTTCTAATAAATATTTTATGAAAGATTTTCTTTGAATAGTCTTCGTACTGTTTTCAAAGATGAACTAACGTTTAGTTTTTTTATGCTACGCAGTTTGCGCTCTATCGTTACGATAGAGAGAGAGAGTATCACGGTTTCACTTTGCAGAAAGAGTAAATCGATTCTGACGTTTTGTTCATTCTTCTTTCAAAGCTTAAATGTTTTAAATTCTATTTTAAAGGAACTTTTTAATTGAAAAACCTTTCAGTTTTTTCCTTTGGTCAAATAACATGTTTTTTTTGACGAAATGTAATTGGGCTCTTCTCTTAGGTGCGAATCAAGAGAGAAAGAGAGAGAGAGATAGAGACGGAGGGAGAGAGAGGAGAGAAAACGTTCCGTTCTAGCGGGTAACGTTGTTCTCGAGTTACTCTCGTCCCTAGTCTCTGTACGGGGAGAAAGGATAAAACGTTTTTAGTTTTATTCTCGTCCCCAGGCAATGTACGGTGAGAGATTGAAAACGTAGTTTTGAATGAACTAGTGTTTCTTCTCTTCCCCAACCACTGAATTTTTTTATCTTAAAAGATGTTTACTGTTTTTTTTGCTGGTATTAATGTGCTTGCATTATACGACTGATTTCGCATTTACTACCTTTTGATGAGGGTAGAATTGCGTGCTTCAAGTAGAAATCAGTAAAAGTTTCGATTTCAGTGAAATAAGTGCAAAACAGAAAATCGTAGTGATAAAGTGATATTGCGCAAAGTGTTACAGTGTTGCGTCCGAGGGTTCGTCTGTTCGTGCCTGTCGTTCACCTAGTCCGGGACCTCTTGCAAGCTCCCAAGCCCAGGGGAGAAGTAATGTCGTACGACTTATGGGTTCGAGAGGCCTTGATCAGCGAACAGACGTTTCCCTCTATGGTATCGGGTGTATCTTACCAAGATCTCCCCTACCATAAGGCGAGAGAGACAATTTTCTCCTTGTCATCCGAAGGCTTTTCGCATAAGAAACCTGTAACAAGGTTTCGAGGCCCTTAAGCGAAAGTCAGTCCTTTCAGGACAGGTCCAGCATCCTGGTTGCAGCCATTAGGACAGCTCTGACCCTATGCAGTCATCGGATAACTGCTCGCCGCCTAACAAAAGCGTAACACAGACTCCGAGAGTTTTTTTGTTGGCAAAGTGTTGCGGTCACAGACGTTACCCTCGTCTCTTACCGCAACCATTTCCGTTGATCCTAAATGGGTTGTACGGCAAGACATGCATATGGAAGACTATTCTGCCGATTAGTCCGTTGAGCCTAGCCGTTTATCTCTTCGAGATCCTGGCTTTCAGCCAACCTAACGTTCCTTTGTGCGTCCTGTTGACGTTGGCGTAGCTAAGTCACGTCAGTCAGGTTGTTTAGAACCACACTCGATGCGGTCTCGTGTGGATTTTCAGCCACATTTGGACGTTAGGCCACTTGCTGATGCTCCTGTTGACGTTCAGGACGTTCGCTAACAATCGGAGTTGACTTGTTTTGACGCTGTGCGTCAACCTCCGCATTCTAGAGTTGTTTTGACTGCTCAGTCAAGGCAGTCAAAGCAGTCTCGAGTGGACGCTGTGCGTCCTCACGCTCCTTTTGTTGTTGACAGTTCACAGACTGTCAAGCAGTTACATGACGTTGCGTCCTGGTCTCTCGCACCTGTGGTTGTTGACAGTTCGCAGACTGTCAAGCAGTTACATGACGTTGCGTCCTGGTCCGCTACTAATGCACCAGTGCGTGTGGACTCTGCTTGTAAAGCATTGCCACCACGGTAGGTCTCTCCCTTGCTTGAGACTCAGCTATTTTCGGACAAGGTTCCTTTAGATGAGGAAGTTGCTGTTCCCCCTCCTACTGATATTCCCTTGAGGACTCTGTCAGACGGAGAGGAGCCTAAAGCTGCTTAGCCCTCTATGGACTTTAATTAAATCATGCTGATTTTTAAGGATCTTTGTCCGGATCTTTTTGTAACTGCTGCTCCTCGTTCGCCTAAACGTCAAAGCTTACACTTGGCCTAGCTACTTCGAAGCCGTTGTTTATAAGCTAGTGCTCTCTCGCTCTCCTAGAGAGCTTTACGTTTGCTATGCGACTGGTTTATCACCAGGAGGAGTTTGGGGGATACAGCCTTTGCTTTCCCTTCTTTTAAACTGGCTTGTAGAGCGAGAGTCTGATATGACACGAGAGAAGTTCTCGGCTTGGGAGTTCCTGCCTCTGCCCAGATAGGCTTCTCAAATCTCGTAGACTCTCCCTGGCGCCTGGCCAGGAGACGCTCCAAGATTTTACAGGTCAACTTCACAGCTGTTTTCGAGCCTTTGAAGTTTTGCTGTACAATTATGTCATGCATAAACAAGGCTTTCAGGGATGGAAAGCGGTACCGCTTCAGTCGCTAACCCCGTCTGTTGCCGCACCTGCTCCCGTAGACCCTTAATGGGCTTTGCTGCAAGACATGCAGTCCAAGCTTGCGTCCTTGATGGAGGACTTTAATGCGGAGAAGGTTGCTGCTGAACCTTCTGGCCAACAACCTTCCAAGCGGTCGGTTGTGCGTCCTGTTGACGCTGAGGTAACCTTCTCGCGTCTACCAGTTGAGGTGGTTCCTCCACCGATGCGACCCAGTGTGGGTTGCCAGCCGCACGTTGACGTTAAGCGACGCTCGGAGGTGGTTGTTGACGTTCAGGACGTTCAACAACCATCAGAGGTGACTTGTTTTGACGCGGTGCGTCAACCTCCGCAACCCGGTATGGTGTTGACTGCACAACCCAGACGGTCTAGACAGTCTCGGGTGGACGCTGTGCGTCCTCGCGCACCCATGGTTGTTGACAGTTCTCAGACTGTGCAGCAGTTCCATGACGTTGCGTCCGGCTCCGTCACGCATGCACCAGTGCGACCGGACTCAGCGAGCCAGACGTTGCCCACTCCGTTGCCGTTTCCTCATCAGTTTTCGGATGAGGAACTATCTGATGAGGACGTTGCTGAACAACAAGACGATCAGCCCCCAGAATAGATCAAGCCCTGCTATCCATCCAGAAGATGCTGAAGAAGGAACGCTGCTCAGTCAGGCTGTGGATGAGTCTGGTAGGGACACTATCATCCCTGGAACAGTTTGTATCACTTGATGGAAGGACAATATCAACCTAAGAGAGGGTCTTCCCCTGGCTGTTCAGACTCCCCACCACGTTCTCTTCTCGGACGCATCGGACTTGGGCTGGGGCGCGACACTGGACGGTCGGGAATGCTCATGTCTGTGGAACTCGAGTCAGAGGAGCATGCATATCAACTGCAAGGAGCTGTTGGCAGTTCATCTGGCCTTGAAAAGCTTCGAGTATCTCCTTCGAGGCAAAGTGGTGGAGGTAAACTCGGACAACACCACGGCCTTGGCGTACATCTCCAAACAAGGAGGTACCCACTCACTGACGTTGTACGAGATCGCAAGGGACCTGCTCATCTGGTCTAAAGGTCAAGACATCTCCCTAGTAACGAGGTTCATCCAAGGCGACTTGAACGTCATAGCAGATTGTCTCAGTCGGAAAGGGCAAGTAATTCCAACCGAATGGACCCTCCATAAGGATGTGTGCAAGAGACTTTGGGCCACTTGGGGTCAACCAACCATAGATCTCTTTGCAACCTCGCTGACCAAGAGGCTTCCAATCTATTGCTCCCCAGTCCCGGACCCAGCAGCAATACATATAGATGCCTTCCTCCTAGATTGGTCACATCTGGATCTCTACGCATTCCCACCGTTCAAGATTGTCAACAAGGTACTGCAGAAGTTCGCCTCTCACGAAGGGACAAGGTTGACGTTAGTTGCTCCCCTCTGGCCCGCGAGAGAATGGTTCACCGAGGTACTTCGATGGTTAGTAGACGTTCCCAGAAGTCTTCCTCTAAGGGTAGACCTTCTACGTCAGCCACACGTAAAGAAGGTACACCAAGGCCTCCACGCTCTTCGTCTGACTGCCTTCAGACTATCGAAAGACTCTCGAGAGCTAGAGGCTTTTCGAAGGAGGCAGCCAGTGCGATTGCTAGAGCAAGGAGAGCGTCTACCATTAGAGTCTACCAATCGAAGTGGGAAGTCTTCCGAGACTGGTGCAAGTCAGTTTCTGTATCCTCGACCAGTACCTCTGTAGCTCAAATAGCTGATTTTCTCTTATACCGGAGAAAAGGACGATCCCTTTCAGCTCCCACTATCAAGGGCTACAGAAGCATGTTGGCATCGGTCTTCCGGCATAGAGGCTTAGATCTTTCCAACAATAAAGATCTGCAAGACCTCCTTAAGTCTTTTGAGACCACCAAGGAGCGTCGTTTGGCTACCCCTGGATGGAATTTAGACGTGGTACTAAGATTCCTCATGTCAGACAGGTTGGAGCCGTTACAATCAGCCTCCCTGAAAGATCTCACTCTTAAGACTCTTTTCCTGGTATGCTTAGCCTCGGCTAAAAGAGTCAGTGAGATTCATGCCTTCAGCAAGAACATCGGATTTTCGTCGGAAAAAGCCACTTGTTCGCTGCAACTTGGTTTTCTAGCCAAAAATGAGCTGCCTTCTCGGCCTTGGCCTAAATCTTTCGATATTCCCAGCTTATCGGAGATCGTAGGCAATGAACTAGAAAGAGTCTTATGCCCTGTTAGAGCTCTTAAGTTCTATTTAAAGCGTACTAAACCTTTACGAGGCCAATCTGAAGCTTTATGGTGTTCAGTTAAGAAACCATCCTTGCCTATGTCAAAGAATGCTTGGTCATACTTTATCAGATTGTTAATACGAGAAGCTCATTCACATCTGAGTGAGGAAGACCGAACTTTGCTTAAGGTGAAGACGCACGAAGTTAGAGCTGTAGCAACTTCCGTGGCCTTTAAGCAAAATAGATCTCTGCAAAGTATAATGGACGCAACCTATTGGAGAAGCAAGTCAGTGTTCGCGTCATTTTACTTGAAAGATGTCCAGTCTCTTTACGAGAACTGCTACACACTGGGACCATTCGTAGCAGCGAGTGTAGTAGTGGGTGAGGGCTCAACCACTACAATTCCCTAATTCCATATCCTTTTAATCTGTCTCTTGAAATGTTTTAATGTTTTTATGGGTTGTCCGGAAGGCTAAGAAGCCTTTCGCATCCTGTTTGATTTGGCGGGTGGTCAAAGTCATTTCTTGAGAGCGCCCAGATTAGGGGTTTGATGAG
>NC_090739.1:69105706-69126173 GCF_036898095.1 Palaemon carinicauda
ATTGGTGCAGCTATTGATTAAACACCTTGGAGAGCGAAAATATGAACTGAAACAATTTCATTGCATAATACATCAACAAAATTTGTGTGGAAAAGAACTGGACTTTGATCATGTAATGAAAGTTGTAGTTTCTACAGTCAATTTTATCAAGTCACACTCAGCTTTGCATCACCGGCAATTCAAGCAATTTCTTGATGAAATTGAAGCAGAATATGGCGATTTAGTGTTTTTCACTCAAGTAAGGTGGTTAAGCAGGGGAAATACGCTGAAAAGATTTTTCAGTCTTCTGGATGAAATTGAGATATTTCTTAATGAAAAGAATAAGATAGTACCAGAACTTACAAATGCTGACTGGCTTTGTGATTTGTCATTTCTTGTAGATCTCACAAGTCATTTAAATAACTTGAATCATAAACTTCAGGGGAATAACTAACTTATTTCTCAGCTAGCCAATTATGTGACAGCTTTCGAACAAAAACTAAAATTGTTTCAGTTACAGATAGTTAAAGGAGAGTTAGGACACTTCCCAAGTTACAAACTTATGTGTGAGAAACACAAAGTATGCAATAGACATGAATATTATGCAGCAAAATTAGGAAAACTTTTGGAGGCCTTTGAGAGCCGATTTGAGGACCTAAAGAAAGAAGTCAATGATTTGAAGTTGTTCAGCAACCCCTTTTCTGTATCTCCTGATGAAGTAGAATTCGAAGCACAACTCGAACTGATTGATCTTCAGAATAATGACAGCCTTCGTACCAAGTATAATGAAGGGGACTTGCTCAACTTTTATAATTGCTTGGCCAAAGATCAGTTTCCTTATTTGAGAAACAAAGCTGCTGTTTATGCAAGCTTATTTGGCTCTACCTACATATGTGAACAAACATTTAGTCTGCTCAACCAGACCAAGTCAAATATTCGTAGCAGGCTAAGTGATCAAAATCTGCATTCTGTTTTAAGACTGGCAACCACAAATTTCCATCCTAACATAAAAAAACTTGTACATGAATCTCAGTGTCAAAAATCTCATTAAAACAAAACAGGTGAGCAACTGTGTTTTTTTTTATCTTTAAACATTCTAAAAACTATTTATCATTTCATGTAAAATCTAGTCTAGTGGCCCTCGACTAGATATATGTTTGATGATGTGGCCCGAGTAGCTCAAAAGGTTGTGCACCCCTGGTCTAGATTGTTGGTTACTACCCTAAGGGAGAAAATTGAAAATTAACCTAATCTTGGGTCGTTTACAGATGGATTTTGCCATGAATTCAGGGACAAAGAAAAACAAGTTTCATACAACCCTCTGTATGGGTGAGATATGACAATCCATGAACTTCTTTTACCTGTTTTGTCAAAGCCGAAGCCAGAAGAAAAATGGCTTTGAGGGACAGGTCCCTATATGAAGCTCAGTTTAGTGGTTTCATAGATCTTTTTTAAAGACCTGAGAATCCTTGATATGTTCTAAGAGGAAGTTTCAAGTTCTCTTGGTGGACAAAGTTTTTTGAAGCTCTTAACTAACATTGACAATTCTTATTAAATTGAAAGTTCAACTCCTTTCAATTTGAAGACTTGGCTCAAGGTTTAGCGGTAGCCTTGTACCACTGAAACTGAAAGGAATTTTTCTCTTTGTGAGAAGACTAAAGTCCGCTATCAGTTGGATAGAGACTCAGATAGAGGAAGTGCCCCTTCTACAGCACCAATCACAGATGATGGCCCATTTGACCTGCCATATTATGTATTAATATTATTACTAGCTAAGCTACAAGCCTAGTTGGAAAAGCAGGATGCTACAAGCCAAAGGGCTTCAACAGGGAAAAATAGCCCAGTGAGGAAAGGAAATAAGGAAACAAACTACAGGTAGTCATCGACTTACGACAAAGATAGGGACCGTAAGTCAATCTGGACGTGTGTTGAACTTAAAAAGGGAAGTTTCTGTAGATTTATTATTTAGTCACATATCAATATTCTCTTACTGTATATCATTATTTCATTTTCTTGTTTCATAAGATATCATATACTTTATGAAAGTATTTTTACATTGTATTTTTCCATTTTGGAAGCATTTTAACAATCAACAATTACACTTTTATTTGTTTACCTTTGGTTGAGGTCAGCTGATCTACAGGTCCCGCTACCGTATCGAGAAATTGTGTGCACAGGAATAACAATGCATATTTATATAATTTATTCCAAATATCTTCATGATGAATATCATATCATCACCAATAGTTACAGGGTATCATAGTTTTCATATAGTTTGCTTATAGCCATTATTATTAGTTATCACATGAATACGATCTCTTTTTCTGTGCGTGTGTGAGCCCGCGTGTGTACCGGTAGTTAATTTTTAAAGCTTCATATAGTATTTAATTTTTAGTTTTATTATTAAGCCCTCATATTTCATTAGACATTTTTTGTGTTTGTGGTTTATTGAAGCATATTTGTATTCTATTTTTCAATTTTGGGAGCATTTCAATAATTAACAATTACTTTTGTTTTACTTTTGGTGGTGGTCAGCTGATCTCAAGGTCACGGTACTGTATTACGATTATGCGCACATATACAAATAACAAGAGTGTTGGTTATATAAATAGCCCTTATAATTAGTTATTATATGAATACGTTCATTCTCTTTATCTTTCTCTCCGTATTTTGATTTTTTAATTCACTGTCAAATCTTCATAATTTTTTAGACATTAGAAATCTTTTGTTATTCCTCCATGTTTCGATTATGGGAATATTACTCGGTAAGGCATCAAAAGGACCACTTGATTTGCCACTCGTGTTCCGCTAGAAATATGACGTAATCAGACTTCTTTTCTTAAATATACAGTAAGTATTATTATTCTCATAGCAACTGAAACACTTGATATCGTTACTCAATGTTTCGATGATGGGAATAATAAGATTACACTGTAACACACTGAGTGGAAATCATTCGGTTTGCCAGAACACCTTCCGCCAGAAATATAGCGTCACAGGACATGTGACGTGAACTTGAAAAAGAATGACTTGCAAAATATGTAAAACTTTTCTTTTTTCTTGCAGTAAATGAAAGAAAATACTAACTTAGCAAGCAAAAGTATTTTGTATTTATAATGTAAAGGAAAACATATTATTTCTAAGAAAATATTTGTCCTATTAGTGTACTTTCATCAGATAAATATCGATCTCTTATCAGAGGTGAAATAAAACTAGCGTAGAGTCAAATTTATGCTAAGTAGTACTCATAACAACCGATACAGACCCACAAAATACTTTGCATCGTCACTTGATATTTCTTTAATGGGAATAATAATGCTAATTGTTAGCCTACTGGAAGGAAATCACATAATTGCTGGCTCACTTTCCGCCGGTAATATGATGTCACCTGACATATAATATGAACTCGACAGACATTAAAACTTTTCCTAAAGTATTTTTTGCTGAAAATGGATACTGTATCTTATCAAGAAAGCAAAATACTACTTATCAAGATTATCAAGGTAAATCAGTTCATTTATATACAAGAAAATAGATTATTTCCAAGGAAATATTTGTCATATTAGTGTACTATTTCCGACATATTGTGACGTCATCACAGTGGAAAAAATTGGTTGCAAGTCGATGACTACCTGTATATGAGAAGTTATGAACAATTGAATAAAGTATTTTAAGAACAGTAATAACTTTAAAATGTATCTTTTATATATAAACAATAAAAAGACCTGTCATCTTGTTCAACATAAAAACATTTGCTGCAAGTTTGAACGTTTGAAGTTCTACTGATTCAGCCACCTGATTTTGGAAGATCATTCCACAACTTGGTCATAGTTGGAATAAAACTTCCAGAATACTGTTTAGTATTGATCTTTATAATGGAGAAGGCATGACTTATTAAAAATTAACTACATGCTTAGTATTATGAACAGGATGGTGTTGTCCGGGAAGATCTGAATGTAAAGGATGGTCAGAATTATGAAAAATTGTAAGCTACTTGCACATTGAACTAATTGAATGACGGTGCCAGAGTTTAATTTCTAGATCAGGAATAAGAAATTTAATAGACCATAAGTTCCTGTCCAGCAAATTAAGATGAGAATCAGTAGCTGAAGACCAGACAGGGAACAGTACTCAAAATAATGTAGAATGAAAGAATTAAAACACCTCTTCAGAATAGATTTATCACCGAAAATATTACGAGACTCTTAAGAAGCCAATTACCTGTATTTGTTTAATTGAAGAAGACACAGACTTAAAGTGTTTCTTGAAAGCAAACTTGCTGTTGAGAATCACACCTAAATTTTTAAAAGATTCGTACAGAGTTAAAGTAACATTATCAATGCTGAGATCTGGATGTTGAGGAGCAACTGTCCTTGACATACTCACAATCGTACTTTGAGTTTTGTTGGGATTCAAATTCATACCCCATAATTTGCACCATGCACTAATTTTAACTAGATCTTTATTAGGGAATTCAGCAACTTCAAATCTACATTTAGGAGATGGAATTAATGCTAAGAGACTAGCATCATATGCATATGCAACAAGCTTGTTTTTTAGGCCAAATCACATATTATGTGTATAGAGTATGAAAAATAATGGGCCAAGAATACTACCTAAGAACACCTGATATCACATTCCTATACTCAGTATGGTGCCCATCAACAACAACTCTTTCCAATCTATTACTTAAAAATTCAATAATGATACTGAGAAAAGACCTTCCCACTCCCAAATGTTTTAGTTAAAAAACAAGGGCCTCATAATTAACATGGTCAAAGGCAGCACTAAAATCAAGGCCAATCAAACGAACTTCCTGACCACAATCAAGGGATTTCTGTACAGCATTGGAGATTGTAAGAAGGGGATCACATGCTCCAAGGCCTCTACAAAAGCCAAATTGCAAACTAACGAAAAGATAATTACCGTCAGCAAACCTATTTACAGGTTTTGCCAAAAGACATTCAAAAACTTTAAATAATATGGGAGTTATGGAAATTGGGCGGTAATCAGTTGGAATTGAGCTATCACAAATACATTTACATGTGGAATAACATTACCAATTCTTCAACAAGTGCTAAAAGCTCGTCTTTTTGCTAACTTGCACAAAATAACATACTTTGGAGCTAAGAAATCTGCTTTCTTTATAAAAAACAAAGGAAAAATACCATTTTGATCTACACCTCCATAATAATTAAGGTCCATCAAGAGAGCTTTAATTTCATGAGATCGAAAAGCTAAACTAGTCAGTTTAGCCTCAGGAAAACAAGAACGAGGAAGATCAAGTTTCTCGTTACTTACTGTTAAACACATCAGCTGAAAGGATTGCCTTTTCCTTTGGACAGTGAGTGACAGCGCCATCTGGTTTAAGTAAAAGAGGAACTGTTGCATCTACTCCAAGAGTGCAGATTTAAGGGTAGTCACCACTTATGTCTCTGGGTTGTACTTAGAATGGGTTGCTTTTATGGTTAAATTATATTCCTTTTCAGTTGAAGCATAAACTCTGAGCAAAAGTTCTAATCTAATTATAGTTATTGCGAGTCTGATCTGATTTGTTACCCTTCCAAAGATGATAGGCCTCCTGCTTCTCCAAATAACCACGTCTATAATCATCATTGAACCATGCTTTGTCTTCCACTCTGTACCTTAGCATACGAGAAGGGATACGCTTATCAATCATGTTGACTAGATTCTCATTCAAAGAAACAACAGGATCAACACTATTATACAATTTTGACCAATACAAGCCAAAAAGATCACTCAAAATGCTTTTCCAGTCTTTTTGAGATTTTATATAAATCTTACAAGAGTATGATACATCAGGGACAGTCTGCTCAGTCTTCACCACTAATGAAATCAAGGCATGATCAGATGTTCCAACTAGAGAACCCACCTTACTTGTTATAACGTGAGGGGAGTCGGTGCATATGATGTCCAAGTAGTGACCAGACTTGTGAGTAGCTTCACTTAAGATTTGCTTACAGCCTGATTCAGAGGCAAAGTCCAAAGCTCTTAAGCAAAGATCTTTTGAGATATTGAGACGTCTGGGCAGTATTTTGCAGAAAACCTCTCACTCTGAGGAGATGCTGGATAACCTCCACCTGAGAAAAGACAGTTATGTCAGCAAATTATGGTGTCTTGAATATGTGGTTGGCAGAGAAGATCCTATCAATTGGGTTGTTCTCTTGGAGTCTCAGACAATTTTTCCGTTGACATACATGTAGTTTATCGGCTATCCCATTCATTTTCCTTGGAATGAACCTGGCCAAACAGGTGTACTGCATCATGTGCCCATTCTTGTGTTTCTATTGCTAAGACGCATAGGTACTGAGATGCAGTACGGTACTTCCTTGTTTGTTGATGTAAGTGACTACAGTGGTGTTGTAGCTCATTAACGCTACGGGGTGGACTATCAAATTCTGTTGGAGAGACTGTACAGCCACCAGTGCTGCCTTCATCTCTAGGATATTGATATGAAGGTTCCTCTCTGCTTTTGACCAGAGGCTTGTGATTCATGTTCTCTTAGATTGCACCCAATTCTTCCTTCTCGACCAAGAGTATGGTTTCACAGTGAGCTGGCTGGGGGATGGGGTTTCTTCCACCACGCGCCAGTACCCACCGATACCTTGTTAGGAATTTTAACAGCAAAGTTTCCAACTATGCTGAAATATTACTACTATTAAAGGAAAATGGTTTATATCATTATAGGAATAAAGAAATTTGTATCACAAAGTACAGTATATTGAAATTATATAAGAAGTACAGTACTGTAGTATACTGTTGACTTTTAGTAAATTATTTTTTCTTATGATTATAAATCTTAAGCTGGATAAAGATTTTCATATTGTAGTTAGTTAGATTTATTTTGTATATATCCTATTTTAAAATTACAGTATATAAATAATTGGTTAAGTGTTAAGTTTGAAGAAACAATAATAATGCAATGTATGAAATGATAATAACAATGCTGTAATGGTCATAATGTAACTAATAATAATCACTTTCCAATAGCAGTGTTGTAGAGAGCCTCATATCTGGAACCAATAATAGAGATTCCAGGTTGTGAGTTTATTCATAATACTTAACCTTATTTTATCAGTTTGCATTATCTACCATAGAGCATGACTAATGTTAGATAAAAATCAGAAATTGGCAGTTATTTTAGAAAATAAAATACTGTATAGTAAAATTTCTTGAAATATTTTGCTTTGTTTACGAAAGAGATACTTTTATTGACACTGCCCTTTCAAATGCCTGATTCACTGTCCATTGTTTTCTCAGTATATTCCTCATTTTCTGAGGTACACCTTTCTTACATTTGATCCTAGCAAGATAACTCTCTTCCATTGGATGGATTCTTGGTGCAAGTGTCTATAATGAAATTCAGATTTCAGTAACATATACATTGGTAGAAATTTAATCAAAACCAGAATTTGAGTTATTGTTAGATTATAAGATGTGGGTATGAAAGCGCAGGTACTGTATTACATTACTGTATATCTTATTAAACATGTTTTCATTAGTATAAAATATTGAAATCCCAAGGCCATGTGTTTACTATTTTTTTATAATTATAATTTTCTTATTTTTTTTGTACTAGGTTCCCGGACTATACGTTTATCGGTGATCCAAATATTGCTAAGACTGCAGCAGTTGCAACGCGGTATACTGATGCTTCTTTAAAAGGAATAATTGCAGACATTCATTTTCTCTCATTAACTGACTATTTAGTATGCACCTTTTCTTCGCAGGTAAGCTAAAGGCATTAGGTATATATTTTTTTTAGAATTTTGGCTATTAAATGAAATTTACAAGGTTCCAAAAAGTATAATATTGATGTAAAATAATCAATTATGAGTCTGGTGTAAGACTTTCAAATTCATCTTTAATCCTATTTGACTATACTGTACAGTTATATTCTATGCATTCATCAGTTATGTAACATTTAAAGTGTTACTTTTATTTTATTGAATTGTATTTTGTTAAACAGTTGCACTTTACTGTATCATGCAATAAGTATAGTAATACCTCGCCTTATGTCATTTATTGACTCCAGGAGGCCCGACATATGTTGGTTTTTTGCCCTATAAAGTGACTTACTGTATATGTTACCTATACACGTACTAAGTACATAAAAATACTTACAACTTGCTATCATTTTTTAAAAACCAGATACCTACTTTAATAAGCTTCTATGAGAAGTACAATACTTTACTGTACTGTACAGTATAGCACATCTTTTATATTGTAAGAGGTGGAAACTGACGTAGGATCTGGTAAAATGGCGTGACGTCAATTTTATTTTTGTATTTAATACTTCAGGTTGAGTGACGTAAAGAGGGGTTTGTTCCTATGCAGCATACAAACCCGGGTCCTCTAATTAGGGAGATTGTTAAAGCACGAGCTGGAGATTGTGATTAAATAAGGAGCGGTTATCCAGATGGTGAGGGTGTGGGGCAAGGAGCCTCACCCACTTTCCAGCTGGTGAGCCTTCATTTTTGTTTCGGCCTTTGATATCTACATTTACAATCAGGTCCTTACAAAACTTTTTGAATTTTCATACTCTTTTGTAGGAAGTGGTTGTGTTTGTTAATTATGGAATGGAAGCAAGAATTTTGTGTTTGCTGGAGGGAAGGGTGGGAGCTGCAACCAGTTTATGGCTAAACTGGTTGTAGATCCACACTCCCTCTGTGCATCTTGTCAGGGGACATGATTGTATACATTCATTCCCGTGTGCTGTGTAGGTTGTGGCTTTCGGTGCAGTGGCAGTACGCCCTGAAGGGAAGAAGAAAGCTTTGGTTGGGATCAGGCTTTGCAATGCCCAAGAAGACTATAATGAAGTCTTTTGGTGCATAAGTCTCCTATGTGGGTGCTGCTGCTCTTGCTACCCCTAGATCAGTCCCTGGGGAGCATGCTACAGGGGCTTGGTGCCCTCAGATATACGTCCGTGAGTTTTTCTGGTTTTGCTGGTGTGTGAGAAACACACAGTGCCCACCACACCCCTTCAGAGGCTGGGATCTCTTTGCCTATAACCGTATAACATGGTCTTTTTAGGTCTTTCAGGTAGGACGTTCATGACTGTTGAATGAGCTAGTAGCTAAGGCTAATCTTCCCCCTGTGCAAGTATTCCAAGTGACGCCAGTATTGAAGGTTGTAGTGGTACTCCCAGTGTCAGGGTCCCCTGTGGTTTCCCCCTCAAAGCATAGGAAGGCTGGTAGGCCTCGTAAATGGCTACAAGCCTGGCAGATAGGGTGCCAGTGCCAGTAGGTGTGGTCTCTGTAAGTGGACCTAAGAAGGCTAAGGCCAAGGTAAGTGTTACCCCTGTCCCTAGAATTACCTATATCCCTGACCAGGCTGCAGTGATCCCCTTCCTTTGACCCTTATGCCCAAGGGTCAGAGGCTGATTCTTTCCCCCCGTGTTTGTGATTATGCCTCTGTGCTTGCTCATGGCCTTGTAAATGTGCCTACCCCATCCCCTGTAACTTTGCGCCATGCTCTCCTGTTCGCTTTGGAGAGGGTAAGGCACTTAATTATCTTTTAGCTAATAAAAGTCAGGAGAGCCTGGGGCAGTTCAGTCTCTAAAGGGAAGCCAGATCTGCATTCAATCATCCCATTTTCCTGTTAAGGGCTTTGCCATGTTCCATTCTTAGGCCGGTCTGCAAATACTCCAAACGAAGGAGGGGGAGGAGTTCCTGGGACATTGTCGACCCTACGAAACCCGACTCTGGTTTGGCGCTGGTGGAAGCAGAGAATTCCGAGACTGAGTTTACAATTGTCAAGGTCCTTGCTCCAATTCGTGAATTCATTGACCTTAGGAGACCATAGGAGACCACCACAACACCTATTAGGGGAGGGATGATATCCATTGATTGGTGCTTTGGCACCCCTCGAGTCCAAATTCTCCCCCCATATTGTCGTGGCTGATTCTTGCTCACGGGGCCTCTGTTTAGGCCAATGCCTAGATCTCTATTCCAAGGAACTCTTTACTCTCCAGCCAATCAAGCAAGTTCCTGCCCCCAGCACTTTCTCAACAATGGAGATTTTATGTGCCAGAGGAGGTATTGTAGATCCAACTCCTCTGCCCATCAATCCAGCAATAACAGCACTGACAGCAGGGATCCCGGTGGAAAGACTCAAGCACGAAGGCACATCATTCTTAGCCCTGGAGTCTGCTACCATGGAAGCCACTTCCATGGCTTGTCTCCAAGCAAGTGGTCAGGGAGTCTCTGATTCCTTTGCCATTACTTGGGATCTGGCAAATCACGAAATGCGGAATTATACAGACGTAGTCATCTCAAGCGCAAAGGTAGTGATCTTCTTGGCTCACCAGCCAGCTAACCAGTGGGCCATTGGTTTCTGAAGGAATGCCCCAGTGCTGGGATCTGTGGCCCTCTTCTCACCGAACGCTGTTAAGTTTACAATGGAGGAAGGCGAGTGGCATTTCACTCTTCCATCTGCCAGAAATACTGCTGTTCACAGATGCATCCAAGGAGGGGTGGGAGATATACCTGAGGAACCAGACCGCCTTGTGGACTTGGTCCATGAAAGAAAGCACTTGCATATCAACCTGCTGGAAATACAAGCAGCTCAACTAGTATTGCAAGCTTTCCAGAAGAGTTGTTAAGACACCAGGCTAGCATTGTAAACAAAAAGCAAGGGTGTGTTATTTCACAGAACCTTTGCAAGTTGCCATAGCATGTGCACATCTAGGTAGCTGACAACGTAGTACAGCTGTCAGCAAGGTTTATTCCAGGAATGTTCTAGCAGATACTCTATTGCCAGAGGCACAATGTAGGGTCATCTTCATTGATAGATCCG
This sequence comes from Palaemon carinicauda, assembly GCF_036898095.1. Taxonomy (NCBI): domain Eukaryota; kingdom Metazoa; phylum Arthropoda; class Malacostraca; order Decapoda; family Palaemonidae; genus Palaemon; species Palaemon carinicauda. The sequence goes on from NC_090739.1 coordinate 69,116,504, forward strand.
TCCGCTTTTCAGTTGAATAAGAACCAGTATTCTGCTCTCCATTTCCAGATCTATCTGCAGCATTCAAGGACACCTCCCAACACCCTTGGGACAATCTGGACGTACAAGCCTTTCCTCCCTTTTTCCTGATTCCCAGATTACTGTAGTCAGCACTGTTGTTAACATTGGTCTTCAGAATGACCCTGGTGGATCCCAAGTGGCCACACGAATGGGACTCAGATCTGCTGATGCTTCTCCTCGAGGTACCTAGTGAACTACTAATTCTTCTGCAATTTTTTACGTAGAAGGGATACTTCTACTGTCAGATTTCATCATCAACCTTCATCAAGAGAAGCTCCTCTCAGTTTATGTGGTAAAAGACTGTCGCTTTGCCTTTAGCCAGGTTTCAGTATAGACCTTTGATCTTTGGGGTCTAGGCTTATGAGGAACTTTGAATAGTATTGTCCTTCCCGGGACCTCTGAAGTCCTAAATGGGATGTCACTCCAGTCCTCTGGTCTCTTAAGTGCACCCTAAACAAGACCTTGAGGTGATCATCATATAAGGATCTGACCGTTAATACTCTTTCCCCTAGCATTAGTCTTGGGATAGCGAGTAGGAGAGTCGCATGGCATTTTGCCTGGCATGAGTCATTCTGAAAATTAAAGGATTCCTTCACATATGATCCGTAGGTTTTGTCCAAGACTCAGAATCTGGCCATTACCATCTCTTTACAAGAAGTGACAGAGGGAATCAGGATGACTTCCCTCTCTGTCCTTTTAAGACAGAACAACACTACCTCACAAGAACCCAGGGCTCCATGTTGAGCACCAAAGAAAGTTTCTCAGCACTAGAAGGGTAAAGAAGATACCCAAGAACACTTTTTTCTTCTGGCTTCGTGAGACGATCAATTGTGCTTATCCAAAAAAATGGAAGGTCCATCCTTTGTTCGAGTGCACCAAGTCAGAGATACTGGGTGTACCCCTAACTTTCAGGAAGAACCTGTCGGTGACAACCTTCGCTATCAACTCACCTACAGGAGTATAACCACTAGTTCCTGACTAACCTGTATTGCAAATCTAGCTGCCTCTTGAAACAAGAACCATCTCGTCCAAGATAGTGGTCAAGTTGTAAGTTTTTTTTATAATTTGTTGTTCCATTATTTGCTAGACATGATGCTGGAATCAGGTAAGCCTCTCATAACCGAGTAACTTTTATTTACAGTCACAAGTTTTGTACAGTATTACTGTATAGAATATCCCCCTCCCCCCCATCCGAAGGGCAGGATGGATGGAAAGTATGCAAGCCCATTTCTCCCTGATAGGGACTTAGCCTAATATCTGCAATATTTTAATGATCAGGTTGTTAAGAGGTTTACAGGAGTTATCACTTTCAGTCTTGTCCACGACCAAAGTGCCTTGACATTTTCCAGGATAATAAACCAGCCAGTTTGGTTATAGTGATTTCCTCCATCTTAAGGATAAGTCTCCTACTGAAGAATGAGGGTTTGCATTCATGTAGAAATGATCACAAATCTTTTAAGTAATTTTTATTTTTCCTAACTACAAATCTGATTTCTTAAAGTTACACTCTTTTCCCCTCAAACGCCAGGCAAGTTGCAGGTCTTAGGTTATAGAGATTTCCCTGGCTGTTGGGTCGGTTGGTCCTACCCTTCACCTTCCAGCAACTACAACCACCTTGTTAAAATTTAAAATGGCCATTTCTAGCCTTGCTGAAATCATACTCCTAATAAAGGACCCAGGTTTATATGGTTGGGAAAAAATAAAAATTATAAGATACTTGAAAAAAAAAAAATATTAGTATCTTGTTTTACCAGCTTGTAATAATTAAAATGTACGATAAACTATATAAAATTAACTTAATGATAATACAGGGGGTCCTCGGGTTACGACGTTGATCCGTTCTTAAGACATGGTGTAACCCGAATTTCAGTGTAAGTCGGAACACCATAAATAGATTACTCTATACGAACTGTACTGTACTGTAAAGTATTGTACTATAATAAAATGTATCAAATGACATAAAAACAGTACTAGAAAAAGAGAAAACAATTCCTTACCACATGAATTAAAGTAAATATTAATAAAATCCTATGGTTGGCTTGCACACTAGAAGGGATGTTGCAAGGGACGGAGAGACAGGTTTATTGTGGAGAGGAAGCTGGGGCATAAGTTTGAAGTCGCCAGCAGCATTTCCCCCAAGAAGCAAAGTTAGCCTCTCCTTGCTGGCTTTATGACCGGGTGCTGACTTCTCCTCCTTTGCTATGTACGTACGGTTAGGCATACGCTTCCAAAATAAACCTGTCTCATCCACATTGAACACTTGATAAGCAGAATAACCCCCCTCTCTAATTATCTCGGCCAATGCTTTAGGAAATTCACTTGTTGCTTTCTCATCCCCACTAGCAGCTTCACCTTGCACTTTATTATGGTAATTGGCCCGAGCCTTAAGTCACATAAACTAACCCCTACTAGCCGAAAACTCTTCACTTTCACTTTCTTCTCCCCTTTCTTTTTTCAACGCTTCAAACAACCTTTTAAGCCTTTTCCTGAATCACCATTAGGCTCACCAGAATACGCCGTTGATTTTGATCTTCCAACCAAAGCTCTAATAATGTTTCCATTTCAATAATTAAACCACTACACTGCTTGGTTATCACTGTTGATTTCATAGGAGCAGATCCCTTCACATGTTCAACGATGTTCGTTGGAGTTTCACCGTTTTTAAGCCGCTTAATAATATCTAGTTTCACTTCCATAGTGATGGCCTTTCTTTTCATAGACGCACTACCATCAGAAGAATCTGCCTTACGCTTAGGAGCCATAACGAAAGGCAAAAAGTTCCAAAGAACGAGAGAGAACAGGCAAACACAACCAAAATGGCATAGAACTGGAACTGAGGGACGCCATCTTCCTCGCCCGTAACCACCACAAAGCGTATTCATACGCTGCGCGCTAGAAACTAGTTCGCAATTGTTTACATCGCTTATGACGCTAACGCTGTAAGACGGAACGATGCTTAATATTATTTTTTATATTTTTGTGGGGGCGCGTTCGTTTGTAACCACAAAACAGCGTAAGTCAGGACCAGCGTAACCCGAGGACCCCCTGTACACTAAACCTTATGAATGTGTCCTGTACAAATTTATAGATTCAAAAATAGCAATAGGTCAGTAAATGAATGACTGAGATACATTATTTTTTTTCCTGTTAGTTTGGAAGTATCTTTTGATTTGCCTCATTAAACCCCTCCATATCCTTCCAGGTGTGTCGCATTGCGTATGAAATTATGCAAAGCTTACATCCAGATGCATCGGGTTACTATCGTTCTTTAGATGATGTCTATTACTATGGTGGGCAGAATGCTCACAACCAAAGAGCAAGATTTCCACACACTCCAGCAAGGTAATTATGGTCATTAGTTTGGTTACATGATTAAAGTTCTTACTTTCTAAAAAATTATGTATTTTGAAAAGTTTATTGAATACTTTTTTTTTTAAGCCAAGTTGTTCATATGAAAACATACATAGGTTTTTTTTTGGAATCATTCCATGTGCTTGCTTTCCTTTTGTTAAATTTCCTAATTATGGGACTGGCAGGATCTTGAAGGCTGAAGTTAATGATCTGGTAAAAGTTCATGTTATTTTTTATTATCTTTTTTATAATAATGATAAGAAATGCTTTGTATAGTATGATTTAAATGTTTATTTTTTTCATTACACGTTTTATTGTCATGCAGGGCAAGATCTTGAAAGAGGTCGAGTATTTTCACTCAGTTTAAGACCTTTTGAAATTAAAGCATAAATTGAGAGAACCCTTTTAGCTGTAACATGGATGAAATGTAGAGATAGTTAAACAGTTGATTAAAGAATTCCCATTGGCAGAGAAACCAAATACTTTTGAGTTCATTACCAGAAATATGCACCCAGAGAAGGAATATGAGAGAGAGATTTTGAAGCGGTCTGGCTTCTTACGTAAAGTATTTTGGGTGGAATTTGGTGGAAAGATCATGTTTTGATAGTGAACAGAGGTTGAGAAAAATAGTAGGTATGGAAGTACTCTACCAGGAAATCATGGTAAAATGGAATGAATAAAATTTCGGACATTGTAGTTTGGGAAGAGAGTACAGGATGAGTGAGCTGAGAGAGCTAATTTCTTATTTAATTCTGTATAGGGAGAAGCAAACATAAATACATATTTTTTGTGATAATGGTCTGATTATACTGTACTTATTAGATTTTTTTCTCCTAGTAAATTTTAATAGTTTAAAGTGGTGAATTCCCTCTACCTCTTGTGATTTTCACGAGGAATCATGCTCCTCCATTTCAAGTTAAAGCTAATAAACCTATTAAATCTTCATTGTCCGACACTACCTGTTTGTGCTACAGCCCTTGTGCAGTTAAAGTAACAAAAACTGCCACAGTAAGATTATATAATTTCCACTGGCAAAGAGAAGTACAGTACCATTGAAACCCTAAAAAAAAAAATTCTCAAAAATCTTGTACACAAAATTAAGTTTTCACTATAAATCATATAAAGTTAACACAAATGTTGAAATAAGTTGGTTTCCAGCTAACCTTGATATTATGGGAAAGGAAAATACAGACAAGATAGCTAAAGTGGCTCTTAATAACAATCAGATATGCCAGTGACCTTCCAATATTATTATAACCTGTTACTGTACCTATTCAATGCTTAGGTATAGCATATTCATTTTAAATAGAATGATTCTTTAAATTAATATACAGCAGTCCTTTCTGCTATGGTTACATGCTCTAGATAGAATTTTAGTGTCCAAGCTATCCATAAATCTGTCCAGAACTTCTTCTCAATGTTGGGAAAACCGTTTTAGAAAAGGGATACATAAATTGTGTGTCTGATATGTTTTATTTTTTTTTTTACATCAAATTGCTTAAATTTTAACTTTCAACACCTACCAATAATTAGCAATATTTATAATTAGTGGACACTGAATTTCACCATCATATCCCCTGTAAGATAATAATCTCTTACCTACAGGGATACTTGTGTATTAAAATTTAACCACTACTGTATTCACTAGAACATATGACTAATAATGAAATGTTCTCTACTGCTATAATTAACTATCTAAGCAAATAAAAAATTTTAATAATGTATACAGAATTTTTTTGGGGGGGCTATCACAAAAAGAGCCTAATTAGGCTTGGAGGTTGTGGAAAACTAAGATTTTTTTCACTACAGTAACTAATGCCAAGTGGTGGAATGGGAAAATCCACTTGGATTAATTTTTTCTTACCATGTCTCTATTTTCAGGTCAGATGAAATGATCTTGAGGGCAGGTGATGTAGTAGGAATAGCAGGAAATCATTGGGATGGATACTCTAAAGGAGTCAATCGCCGTACTCGACAAAATGCTTTGTATCCTTCTTATAAAATGGAAGAAATTGTAGATATTGCTAGATTTCCTTCATATGCAGAAGAGGATAAAAGAAGCGGGACGTAAATATTTGGCAAATTAGCCGTTTTTTATATTTTTTTGAGAGTTTTTATGTGATATTTGGTAATTTTAAGGATTAACTCATTAGTTTCTCGATACATGGACATTATTTTGTATTAATAAACCAAAGAATTAGTTATGGTTCTATAAAGTTGACAGGAATAGAATATGGCATAGCTAATTCCATTGGTTTATTAGATTCATTTTCATTTTAGCAACTCATTTTCACTTACAGTTACAAACAAAAATATTCATGTTGTATATCATAAAAATCACTTCATTACAATGCCATTTCATGATTCATCGCTTCATCATCATTTCTTTTTTAAAGGAAGTGGTACCTTTGTACCACTTTAGATGTTAGGTATCATTGATGTACAGTGGCCATAGTTTTTTTTTTTTTGGAGGGGGGGCTGAAGACAATTCATTACAGTATAGACACAATAAATGTACAGATTCACCAGGTGTGCAAATAGTCACCGTTACCCAACTTGCTTAACTCCATGACCAAAGACATTATTGTTTAAGTATAATTTGGCCAAATGGTCAGTTTTTTTCCAGTTAATAATACATATTTGGTTGTAAAAAGCCAAATGTCAGAGTAGCTTTTTAAGTTCTACAACTGAAGCTCTATTATGATGTCATGGCTGTGAAGCGTTTTTATACAGGTGGTGTCAAAATTAGAAATGATATATTGTGCCTTTGGTAAAAAGAGTAATATTTATTGGGGTAGCTTTTAATATCTCAGCTGTTGTTTACACTCTTATACGTAATTGTACAGTACATCAACTTGGTCTACTCAGGTGGTGAAACAAATTGTACGGTATTAGACATTGATACTCTTAAATCATAGATTACAGTTGGCTGAAAGTTTTCTAGTACAAGTCAAAGCAGTTACCAGTATTTAGACATCCACTTACTTTGGCTGGGTTGTTTTTTATTTACAAAATAATCAATACTGAAAGTAAAGCAGAGTAATTATTTTAGGGATATTTAGAAAATGGATTCTTGGTATAGTTACTCTGTGCCTCATTAGTTATGTATTGTTGAGACTATGTTAGAGACCATTTTCAAAATTAAAAAATGTCATTATTTGAGGATTAGCATACAGATGGTGTGTATTGTTATACAAGTAAGTCCTGGAGCTTGAGTCACTATGATTTAAGACTTTATTTTTTAATAATAAATCTAAACATTCTGCAATGAGCATCGGGCCTGTTATCCAGTTACATTCCATCAATTTAGACTATGTCATCATAGTTTTCTAATTTGCCCTACCTTCCTCATCTATTCCCCTAACAAATAATTACGAGTTGTACATGAATTATATAAAGTAAGTTCTCAGGACATATACACATTCAGAGGAAGGCCTCATTGCATATTTTTATAATACTGTATCTTTCTTTTTTGTACTGTATCTACTGTATGTTTTCATCACCTCTATTACAAACAATAGATTCATCATAATTTTGAGATATCTCATTTTCACACTTTGTACTTATATCGCTCATTTTAGCAAAGAAATGTTTACGGTGTTAAATATCTTCCTTATAATTGAAATTGTTATAATTATGTCTTCCTTAATGGTTATGCTAGTTATTTTAAGCCTTTCATAAATCTACTTTACTTTGCCTACCATTAATTTACCTCACAGTATTATTTGCACTTCATAGTCAGAAAATTATTCTTACTTCACCGATCTCTCACACTGTTGAACATCATTCAGTTAATGTGTTTAATTAAAAACTAAACCTTAGTGAAAAACTATTTTTTTTTAGTATGTATCATCATGCAGCCACTTATATGTAAGTGACTCACTTTACTTGAGAGATATATTTTGTACAGTAGTTAAGGCTTCATAATATGTTATGGAAAAGATAAAGTAGGGGCTAATATGTCAGTTCTAATTGTGATGCTTGTGTTACGAGTGCCGTACTGTATCGTATGCATATCAGTACTGTACTGTACTTTCATAGGTGCTTAAAAACCAGTTCCATAACTTTAATGTTCTATCAAAAATACTTTGGTGGTAATTTTATGTAAACTGCATAATTAGCTATAAGAGTATATTTATAATGTTAATTGGTGTAAATCACTGTAAATGTGCAATCACACATTTATGCAAATAACATGATTTAAGTTGCTCTTGCCATTGCAGCCAATATTGTTGTAGGACTTTTGTTTTACCAGGAAGCCACTTTTGCATCTCATTTAGACTGCTCAGGGTAGATTCATTAAGAAGAAAAAGAGTACTGTACTGTTTACACGAGTAACATGTTTGTGTAAGATGCAAAGTTTGTATGGGAAGTATTTATGAACTGTGTAAATATATTTTAGTTGTGGTATTGTCAATTTGTATATTTGTTAATAACAATTTTAAAATGTAATGGCCAACTGCCAGTTTTTTCTGGTTTTATTTTCCTCTGATATTGGACCAAGATAACCAAAAATTGGCAAATGATTTTTTTCTTTTTTTACATTTTACAATGTTGACAAATAATGACCCTCTTCATGAATTCAGAACTTGTAATCAATTTTGTTTGATCAGCAAAATTACTTACAAACCCATCAATCATATTAATTTTTATTCCATGCATTTGCCTCTCCTGCTGCAAAAACTTGTAACGCATGTGTTTCAAACGCGCGTACATTGTAATAGTTTTGATTTTTGTGTTTGTTTTAATTTTTGTGACGTTCTTGCTGTTCAACTGCAAGATTCTTTGAGTCTGAAGTGTGATCAATATCCAACTTCATAAGCTCTTATTTCGAATCGGCACCTCGATCCCCTCAAAGGAAAAAGTGTAAGGCAAATGAGTGTTCTAGACACTTTTCTTTGTCCTGTTTCACCAGCGCTAGAGTCGCTGAGATATAAAGTCCTCTTCAGGAAGTACTGTAAGATCCTCTTGGGGACACAAAAGCATCTTCTTTTGATTACCACCAGACCTTTCGTGAATTGAGGGGATGGAGATGGTTTCAACCCTGGGTTGTGTGTTTACGGGTTCTGGATTTGGTCGCGAGTCATGCACAAAACTAAGAGACCTTTCAACTTACTGGGATAAATGTCGGAATAATTTCTTTTGCCATAACTGCTAATAGAAAAGACAGTATTGGGAATTGGAACTTTGTGACAAAATTCTCAAAAGCTCGTACGGGCAAGTGTAACAGACTTAAAATCATGGGTCACTTCCTGCTTTGGGGCGTGAGGTCCCGCTCCAACAAGGAGTGGTTTTGGCTCTTCAATTAGAAGACAACGCATAATGCTGAGAAGTAGCCACCCACAGGCATGACTGAAAATCCCTTTGAGATGGTGATCAACGAATAGGTGCACTAAAAATACTTAACAAATCAGGATACCACTTAGCTTGTGGACATCTGTGAGCAATCAGGTTTATTGGTGATATGGTGTAATCGACACACTCTGCTGGCAAATCAGAGGGAATGGGGGGAAAATTTAGGGTTCCCTGGATGTATCTGGTGCAGTTATACCTTGCAATTCCTGCCCCTAATTGCATCTGCTCTGTCGACTTGCAAAGAGGCACAAACACCTTCCCTCTGATTGTTGGCGTAAGCTATTACAGCATTTTTGCTTATCAACACTACCAAGTAATTCTTCAAATGTTCTTGGAATGTTTGTACCTCCAAAACACTGATTCAGATGTATTTCTTCTGCACACTTGACATGGCCATTTCACTCTGGTGAAAGCCCCACCACTCTTTTGACGCATCTGAGAACAGTTGCATACCTGGAGGTCGTGAGTCAAGAGAGAGACCCCTGGTGAAGTTTCGTTCCTCACACCCATTTGAGAAGATCAGTCGCTATCTCTGGAGGCCAACCAGTGATCATCCAACACCACTGAAGGGGTCTCTTGTCGGGATGCTTGTGACTCGCCTGAAGAATCAGCTTCTCCAACAAGGAAGACCTACTAATATTGAGCTGGAAGTATCATCAAGATAGAATGGTTGTGCTACCTCTCCGAGCTTGCTGGTGCAATTGTCTGATAGAAAGACTTGCTGCTGCCGTGTCTATCCGGAGGCACAGATATTAAAACCAATGCTTTGGTGTTGAGATTTGACTCATGCTATTTTATCATAATTCCCAGATTGAGATAAAAGGCGAGAAGTTTATCTTGATCCTATAGCAACTGCCTCTACGAGGAGGCAGGGATCAGACAATCATTGGTATACATCAAAAGA
>NC_090739.1:69126673-69154173 GCF_036898095.1 Palaemon carinicauda
TCGAAATTAATACCTTTGTGTTTTGAGAAGCAGAATATCTGATGAAGTTTTTTGTTACTGTATATTTTTGTGACATTCTATTTAAAATTTAGACTGTTGTCATGCTTCAGAATTACAAAACGAAGATTTAATCAGATACACATTGTTTCCGTGACTTCTCTCAGTTCCTTCCTTGCAACCTTCATATTCACTTCGGCTGTACGGTTCTTCCTGCGCTGAGTCAACTTATTTTGATGACAATAAGTTTGACGGGAGTTGAATTTACAAATAAGCAATGGGAAGAATGATTTAGATTTGATAAAAGGAAAAATATAGCTTCTATTGTTCCCATTGAAAACCTTACGTACTTTGTATAGAAGTTTATAAAGGTTCTTATAAAGATAGAAATAGGGAAAGGAAAGCTGTGTAAATAGAAATATTTAAAGCTTAAACTGTCAACATACGAGCATATTTAGTTGTATTGTGAGTACATAGAAACAACAATGTTTTAAGAGGAGAGAGAGAGAGAGAGAGAGAGAGAGAGAGAGAGAGAGTGTGTGTGTGTCATGCAGGAGCGGACAATTAGTAGCGAAATTCACGAAGCTAAAGGCAACAAAGGAAGGAACCTCTGGTAAAAGAATCTTGTGGACTCCCTGTTGTTCCAGATTATTAATGATATAAAGGCTCAGCCGTATGCGCGTTGCTTATGTGGTGTTTGAGAGTAGTTTTGTTGATATGCGTGTGTTGAAGTGTGCCAGAAAAGAACCCGGTTTATATACTGTGTGTATATATATATATATATATATATATGGGATACTTAACGTGGTGAAAGGTATTGTGTCTCGCCATGATCAGAAAATCTGTACTAGTCAGGACCACCCGTGATAGGTGTTTGCTCCTAGTGATCAAACTAAAGTATCTCATCAATACCAATCCACACTGACTAGTGTGGTAATGAAAACTGACCAAATCCCACACATGAATAAGGACATATTTGAGGCCTTAGTCCTGCACTGGACTAGAAATGGATGCATTTTGTTGTTGTTGTTGTTGTTGTTGTTGTTGTATATATATATATATATATATATACACGCATACACACACCTCTAAGCTGCTGATATAGTGGGGAACCCCGTATCAGAAACTTTGATTATTAGCCTCTTCAGATTCATACATGGAGACCTCATGAAGAGCACTTTGAATTCTCTTACTACCTTGATCTTTATATTTATATATCAGAGGCCTTATGTTCCAGTACACCGTCCGAAATTTGTGTGCTATGTAAACTGATGAGATTGAATTTTACCTTAACGATAATTTGTTTGTATTAAAGTTTGTCATCACTCTTTTTTAACATGATTTAAAGAACATGGATTTAGCTACGTTTTAATAGAAATTGAATATCATAAAATTAATTTGAATCAAAGTTTAAGACATGTTTTCCTTTTTCCTTTTTGACATATCAATTTTAATGATTTTTTTTTATAAGCGACGTAAGTGAAAATAACGAAAAAGAATTTATATTTTACAGGGATTAATTACTTAACTCCCGGCTCTTTCGTTGACCTGATTATCACGAAATCATTTTTTTTTTTATCTGAGTAAACGCTACTGCACCCATATATGAAGTATAATTCTGAGTCCATGTCAGTGGTTAGATCCAGATTATGTGTAGGGGCGAGGACGCTTCTATATTCAGAACTGACTAGCTTTTTGCAAAAAATGCGTATAGGAAGCTATTCATAAATTAGCGAGAGTCAGATGCATGTCTCCCCTACACTATTAGGAAGGAAATGCAATTTTGACAAAAAGCTATAGTGAATGCTCCAAGGGGGTACATGGACGCTTTGTGATATCGTTCTATCTGTCTGTTTTTTCTCTCTTTAAATGAATATCTACTTAGCGATCTGTGTATCTTTGTAATATTAATGGTTATGTATATTGCTATACGTTGTTAGAATCACAAACAGTTGTTATTTCTATGAATGCAAGGTATAGGCATCTATAATAATATGTATGCTTTCAGCACTATTTATATAGATGCAAGGTATTAGCATTTAAATATGTATACATATGTATGCTTTCAGCACTTTTCTATAGATGCAACGTAATTAGTATTTATCTATGTATACATAATATGTATGCTTTCAGCACTATTTCTATAGATGTGAGGTATAGGCATTTATACATGTATACATAAAATATATGCTTTTAGCGTTTTATTTCTATGGATGTGTATAGGCTTGTATATATGTTTATAGTTCTTTTCAGTTATAAGTGTGTTTGTACATTTGTGCTGGTTATACTGTTTCAATATGTTCGTGCGTTCTGTTTCAGCGAACCAAAGGTAAGGGAAAAGCTGTTGGGGAAGGGCATGGGCAGGACACCGACACTGTTAAAGGGGAAAAGGAGAGACAGACCATGTGATGGACCAATGTTAAGAATGAATAAGAGCAAAAAATGAACGTTGTTTCGAGTGACATTATTTTCGATTTAACTTGGACGATGGGTTTTCGAAAATGGAAAAATATTGGTTTGAGATGTTTCCTCTCCCTGGGAAATTTGTAGATGTTCAGATTAGCTTTTTGGGGGGAGGAAAACGGGATAACTTGTCTAAATATAGAGAAACGAAGATTGAAAATGAAAGAGATAAAGGGTGTGGTGGTGAGAGAGAGAGAGAGAGAGAGAGAGAGAGAGAGAGAGAGAGAATAATGGTTGAGAAGTTGGTTATGGTGTTGGAAGTGGAGGTTAGGTGGTTGTGGAGGTGGTGATGTTGATGGTGGTAGTGGCAGCAGCCACGGCAGTAGATCGGACGAGGAGGAGGAGGAGGAGAAATAGGAGGAGGAGCTTCAGTAGCAGCAGCAACAGCAGCAGCAACCTCCTCCTCCCATCTCAGTCTTGGTTCTGTGGGTGTGGAAAGCGGAAGGGGACTTGTCGCAGGAGGAGGAGGACCTTTAGCGTCTCCTGACGAAGTCGGTGCTGTTCATATTGTGACAAAGAATCGGCGGGGGACGTTTTCAAGCCAGTTGCATTTTAATCGGTTCAAGTGCAGAAGCTCCTTCGCTCGGGAATGTATACCGGAACTGTGGCACTTCCACAGTAGATGACAGAGAGAGAGAGGAGAGAGAGAGAGAGAGAGAGAGAGATGGTTGCCTTGTTTTCCCCTGTGAGGCTCTTATGCAATCGGGCTCTGTGGAACAGCAATGGCCCTTAGATTTGTTATCTCCTCTCTCTCTCTCTCTCTCTCTCTCTCTCTCTCTCTCTCTCTGGCGGTGTAGAGTTTGGCATCGTCCAGGATGCTGTCTGGAAGAGTTCCATGTGTCACTGGGAATTCCAAAGGGGGCGTGGCTGGACTGGCGTACAACATTCCGTTGGGGGGGGGGGGGTGATTTTGAAGGGAAGGGGCGGAGGAGGGTTAGAATATGGAAAGGGGAGGGGGGTCGTTGTGGGTGGGAAAGGTTTTTGTACTAAACTAATATGAGTTTGGAGACAATTTTCTTCAGGGGATTTTCTTCGGAGGAGACCATCCCAGGAAAAGGGATTTGAAGTCGTATATACTCGCGCGCGCGCGCGAACACATACACACGCACACATATATGTATACACACATATATATATGTACACACACATTTTTATATAATATATATATATGCATGTTTGTATGTATAAATACAGTATATACTTAATTGTGTGTATATTTGTTTGTGTATTTACCTGTATGTATGTTTCTGTGCGTACGCGTGTGTTCACACTTGGATTTGAATTTATACTTGTGGGTAATTTTGTTAGTAAATGTGCATCAGTAGGCTATTTATTTTTTACGTGCAAATATCCTATTTAGAATAATTACATCATAACACTGTATAGTATATTGATAAGATGACATTGTTATGTTTACCATGAAGAGAAAATTCGTGGTTCTCCCACTTGATTAATGGTGATGTCATTGCTAAAGCAGAAAATTATGTCACGATTCATTATAATCATGTCTTGGAACTAGTACTGTGCCAAGTAGTGTGCAGAGCTTATGAGAGAGAGAGAGAGAGAGAGAGAGAGAGAGAGAGAGAGAGAGAGAGAGAGAGAGAATTTTATGTGGACACATCTCTCTTAATTCACACTAGTCTCTATCTGGCTGCCTGTCTCTGCATAAGCCCTTACCGATGATCAGGTTAAGGGGAGAGAGTGTAGGGCAATTCTTTTGTTTTGCAACATATCCCTATCAGGCAGGGGATATGAAAAGGGTGTAGCGGTGCCATTGTTGCACTGTTCCCATCTTTATTCTCTTCCAGATCATTCATTATTCATTTTTTTCCTTCTTTGCACATTCAATACACATGCATTATGTTCGTATTGTCTTGTATTAGACGGAATATAATGTATACTAAAGTTGTTCCAGGTAGATCTCAAGTTATACTTGTCCTAGTCGAATGGGTCATTTATGATTGCCTTTCAATTTTAGTAATAGTTAATGAAGACGTTTATGAATATTTTTATATCATTCCTTACACCTGCAAAGAAGTTAATATGAAATAACTACATTATGTGACCCAAATTTTATTCTTGTTTGCGGAAGAAGAAACTTTTGTATTAGGTAACCGGCTAGAAAGTCATCCACCTAGTCCTCCCAACTCCAGCTCCCCCATCTCCTTAGCCTCCTGTTATTCTCCTCCTCCTACTTCCCTCACCCCCTCACCCCTCTTCCTCTCCCCACCTGGATCCTCATATCCACCTCTTCCTCGAGCTGCTCTCGTTTTCCCCCCAGGGGAGGCTTGGACTAAAAGAATGAATGGGGATGGGGTGTGGTGTCTGTAGGATTCTTTCTGTCTGGAGAGGCCTCCTTCAACGTCAGGGATAAAGGTCTGGAAAGATATCCTACCTCTTATGCTCGTCTTGATAACCTTTTCCGGGAAGAAAAGCTAGCCTCTCCAGAGGTTTTTAATATTTCAGCTTGCTTGGAAAGTTGGGGAAACAAGAGATTCGTACATTCCCTTGAAGTTTTCTTTATGTCTTCCCACGAACACAGGTTTTAATGATCCCTGATATTGTATCTTGATTGGTGGTAATGGAGCTTCCATTGGTTTATACAAAAACAGTTTCATTTTTATATCTTCTCAAAGTCTTTAGTTTCTTGAAATATATTCTTGTTCGTATACATATTTACATATTAGAATTTCTTTGAAACAAAAGACTTAGTGAATAATTAGAAATGCTAACAGACAGATTAAACTTGAACGATAATTAAAGTTGTGATGTTCTTCGAGAGCTTTTTTTACCGAGATTCAATTACATTTTTTACCCGTTGTTTTTTTTTAAATGGAGATGGAATAAGTATATCATTTAGCCTTATATTTTTGATGCGTTTCGAGGTCCTTATTAGCCCAAAGTATAAAATATGTGTATTTTTAATGTATTACCCCCTTCTCTCTCTCTCTCTCTCTCTCTCTCTCTCTCTCTCTCTTTCTCTCTCTCTCTCTCTCTCTCTCTCTCATCATGGCGCTTTCTTAGCATGCCTGTGCCTAGGTGGCATGTCTGGGATACCGTGTTCGAGTCTCGGATTGGACACGGGGGAACAGAAGGGTGCTTTTCTAATAACTGAGAATTCCCCTGTTCACTTGACCAGCAAATTATGTACCTAGTTGTTAGCCGACCGTGGCTGGTCGCAGAATGGGTCGATAGAGAAAGAGATGCTGTAAGAAGAAAACAGACGTGAGGGCCAATCTCCGTCATAACGGGAGGATGGCCTCGACGAGGTAATCCTTCTCCTATGGGGATGAAACCATTCAAAGGATATCATGTCTAGTATTTTTGAAATGGTTGTAAAGGTTGCACAAGTTCTGAGTTACATTTCATTCACAGATCAAGGTTACTAAACTTCCCGTTCCAATTAAATGTTATTTCAAGAATTCCTGCAAAGAACTACTATCTCTAGTGTTGTTTTTTTTCTTTTTCAGATCAGTTTGCATTGAATGGGAGCTATTCCTTTTTATTGTATCTGATACGTTACGCCAGACTTACCGTATTTTTAAATACACTCTGTTCACTGAAAGGGCCTTTTGTTTTGATAGAAGATGACCTCCAGGGCTGAAATTAATTTTAACATCTCAGCCTAAGTAGTCATGATATATACAGCAATGTCGACCGTTTCTTGAATTATGTTAATAAGGATAATTATTGTACTTTTGTCCTGGCTATGAAAGAGAAGATTAAAGTAGCTTAGATTTAGTCTAGTCGTTCGTTCTTATTTATACGTGGTTTATTCATGTCATGGTTCATTTGTATGAGCAACAGCGTCACCGTCCATTATCAGCTGGGTTTTATGCATTTGGTATTCATGACTTTGCGCTTGTCTGGTGTGTCATGTGCTGTAATAAGGAGATACGACGACCCCCTGTTCTAATATGTGAAGTCCATATGTGACATGAATTATAAGTATCAGTCATCTGATGTCTCCTTTTGTTTTCTCCTCGCTCCCCTTCAAATGTCTTTTATTCCTTCGTGGTTCTTAGACGTCTACAAAATAAGGCATTAACCTCTCTGTTATTAACTGAAAGGAATATCTCTCTCTCTCTCTCTCTCTCTCTCTCTCTCTCTCTCTCTCTCTCAGGAAGAATATATTCATGATGACAATATTGAATTTATTTGTTATGTAACTGTTATGAATTCAACATAGGTTGATGTACTTAAAAGTTTCAGTCATTTATAGCAATAGGTATTTCAAGTTTTCCCGAGGTCTACTTGACATAATCCTAAAAGGTTGTAAGAGTTTTACGAGATAAAATTACCAGACTCCCAGATCCGGTCAAGCGGATGTGTTGGTGGTTTGACCCAGGTTCAGCAGGATTCTCTCCGCACCTGCTGGAGCCGATAGGTCGTGCAGGAATGACCATCAGGTGTTTGGGTGTGTACGAGAGAGAGAGAGAGAGAGAGAGAGAGAGAGAGAGAGAGGATGAATATTCAAAGCATAGGAACTAAGCATGTGTGATTATCAACGTCTTGTCATTGATTGTCCTTGAAAAGCGAGGTGAAGCAGCCTAGTAGCTAAAGATGCAGTTCATTATGCTTGATTATATATTTAAAGGAATGGAAATGGTTTTGATATTGTATTAATGAGAAGGTTGCCATTATTTTCAATAACATCTTTCTTTTTCTGAATACTTTTTAATTGTTAAGATAATTTTTTTACACATACACACACACAATATATATATATATATATATATATGTATATATATATATATATATATGTATATATATATATATATATATATGTATATATATATATATATATATATATTCATACAAACATACATACATACATACATACAATGTCTATGTATGTCATTTATGGCCACAAGTATACACTCACTCATATATAAATAAATAGTCATGTTTATATATATATATATATATATACATACATATATATATATATGTGTGTGTGTGTGTGTGTGTGTGTTTGTTTTGTGTGTGTTATCTGCAAAGGTTTCCAATTGGTCGAGCCTTAAAATGGTACGAAAAATGTGAGGTGATCGTCTTGCAGGTATCTCGAGGAGGAAGAATACCCTTTTCACTGTGACATCTCGACGGATGATTACGAACTTCTCCAGCGGTCCCGACGTTTAATCTTTGACATGAAATGACATCTTTGTGAATATATTGGCGATGAGAGAGAGAGAGAGAGAGAGAGAGAGAGAGAGAGATATTGAAGTTGAATGTTGCCTTGCGAAAGTTGCCATATCAATAAATTAGTATTAGGTTATTGCATTGATCAATGGTAAGGGTGATTTTTTTTACATCATGAAGATGTTTATTCTTCTTATGCTAGTGTACGCGACCCGTCAGAAATGAAGGATAAATTAGATAGATATGCACATACACGCACACGCACCACCCTGGCTCCAGGGTATGACTTCTCTCCCTTTTCTCCTGGCCGAGGGACGGAGATAGCTGAGCGTGACATATATATATATATATATATATATAAAACCAGTCACTTCCTCTTTAATTTATAGGGGAGGTGTTACGTGGTTAATTTTTATCATATTTCATTTAGGTCTCCTTTCATATATTATATTTTCAACATACAGTTTTCAAAATTATGTAATTATTTTTCATTGTAGCCTGATCTTGTTATAATCTGGATGCATTTAACAATGACATTTTTAACCCTTATTAAATCACCCTGAAATGATATCTTTTCCGATATTGCCAGGTTGCTATTATCAAGATGCATGTGATATCATATATATTGATCTATAATCTATATTAAGTCTCAATATTTTCTCTTAGTCTTTTTAGTCTGATCGTAATCCTAAGTTTTGACATTTAGACGAGATGATTATTACGCAATATGGTATCAATGAATAAGATAGGATTTAAAAACAGTGAGACTTCCCTTTTATGTTGCGTTGCTATATTTAGTCCTCTTGCATTTTTTTTTCTTTTTTTTTTGAGCTTTGGCTGATGTGTGGTAAGGTTTTTTTTTTTTTTTTTTTTTTGGGGGGGGGGGGGTTGTTAATGGTACGTGACGCATGGACGTCTTTAGTTGACTTGCCTTGAACTTTAGTAATTGTAAATTGCCTAATATAATTTTTTACTCACCCTAATAAAACGTTCAGCGCTTTTTACAGGTTGTTATATCCATTATCATCATTCTGTAATGTACCTTGTAGAAAACACTTACTAAACTCTCAGAAAGTTCACTTTAATTCTAGTTCGTTTTCATTTTGACTAGCACGATTTTTGCTCATAATTCTTCATGTAATTTTTTTTTTTTTTTTTTTTTTAAATAAAATGCAGTATGTGCCGACCAAGAATGTTAGTTTGCGGTAATTTCGAGTTAATTTGAAAAGAAATCGATAACTTTGAGGTTTTGCATTATTTTAATTGTGTAATAAATAACTAAGGTTTAAAAAAATAAATCTCCGAAGAACATGCCATAACACGCATAGGGCCAACCTGAAAAGAACCCGTGGGGATAAACGAAACTGACTTCGAGTGCCAAGCCTTTTCGAAAGGAGAAAAAGGGTCATGCCAATAAAGAAGTTCTTAATGCAGTTACTCCCTTCACTTATACCAATTATCCTGCTTACTCTCTCTTTTGATATCCTGGTAGGATTAATTACCCCTTTTACTCTATTTTCAAAGCTACTGATTTTCCCTATTCCTAGAAACTTAGCCAGTTATTATTATTATTATTATTATTATTATTATTATTAGCTAAGTTTACAACCCTAGTTGGAAAACCAGGATGCTAAAAGCCTAAGATTTCCAACAGGGGAAAATAGCCCAGTGAGGAAAGGAAATAAGGAAATAAATAAAATACATAAGTTATGGAAAATTAGAATAAAGTCTTTTAAGGAACAGTAACAACATTAAAAAGGTCTTAGAACTTTTCTACGACTTGCCTTATATATTACCCTTCATGCTGCAAATGGCCCCAAATTGGTCTCGATCTCCTTGCCATATCTTTCCTATGTAAGGCCAAACCCGCCTTAGAGACTCAATGCTTGAATTGTGTGCCGAGTAAACTTTTGACTTCACAGGGCCGGGAGCTCTAATGGTGAAATGTGGCGTGGAGTGATTGCAAAGCTCCGGGGTACAATTTCAGTAAAAGCGAAGAAGCTTGAGAAAGATTCTCGTCGTCAACTATATTTGGTTATATATAATTCCGAGTTATAAGTATTGCTGGCATTTCTTGTATGGCAAGGGTGAACGTCTTGTACTCTTTTTAGATTTAGAAAGGTTTTTGGATTGTATTTATGGTCAGTTGTTAATATTATAACGGATGCTATTAATATTATTAAAAGTAGTAAAAGACCGCATTCCAAGGACACAAATAAAGATATGGCAGTGCAAAAAAAGAAACGGAGAAGTAAATAGAGAGAAAATAGAGAGAAAAAATAAAATAAATAAGGGTAAATAAATATTTTAAAGGGCGAAATAAAAGATGAACTATGTAAGGAAACTTTCTCAATCAGCTCAACAAAATAGCTATTGACCCAATTTTGAATTGGAATTCAGTTCACATAGACCTAAAGTTGCTTGTGTTTGTGTGTATATATGTGTGTGTGTATATATATATATATATATATATATAATATATCGTGACGAAGTGAGTCAATCACGTCACTTTTTCTATTTTTTCTCTTTCTCTCTTCACCCTAACTGCGACCCTCAACGGTTGGCTAACTACTAAGTATCTAATTTACTGCATAAGTAAACACAGACAATATCAGTTTTTAGGAATGTGCCCGTCTGTACCCCTCCTGAGAGAGAGAGAGAGAGAGAGAGAGAGAGAGAGAGAGAGAGAGAGAGAGAGAGAGAGAGATTTCTCTTTTCACCAGAGCTATTCACTGACATTGCAATACGCGACATCGTATATCCTTTTTGTTGAATCTTGTCGAGTGGGGAAAGATTGCTTTTTGTGAGAGCCTTTTCTCCCAGCAATAAAATGCTTTCTTTTTGGGTGGACCTTAATACTTGGATGTTTGAGTCGGCTATTTAATTCTCAAGGTAACCATATTAATTGAAATGAATAAGGCATACTTATTATACGCATGCACAACGGGAAGTATAACTATCTTACACATGCAGTCATGCGTATAACTTTGCGTTATTGAAACCTATAAAGACTCATATAATTATATTATAAAGTACACATGCAGTCGTATGAAAAACTTTGCGTATAGAGACCTATAAAGGCTCATATCATTTCATTATGTGTTTCATAACTATTGTGTAACTGCTAGACATTTTAATTAATTTAGCAAGCTGTCAAAATGTACGATTTACGGGAATATGCTGAATATCCTCTTGCACGATAATGTTGATGGGTAAATTACGGGGCAGTTATGCTATGTGTATGTTATTTTGTTATTCGATTAATTTGTAAGGATATAGAGTATTCTCTCTCCTCTCTCTCTCTCTCTCTCTCTCTCTCTCTCTCTCTCTCTCTCTCTCTCTCTCTCTCAATGTATATATATGTATTTATATAAAGAGAGAAAGACGATGGATTGACAAGCTAAGAAAATTTGCTGTTATAAACTGACGAACCATAAACAAACACAAGTGGAAGGACATGTCTGAGGACTTTGTCCTGCGGTTCACTAGTTACGGTCAATGATGATAATATATCCAGTATGTATATATATATATATATATATATATATATATATATATATATATATATAAATATATATATATATATATATATATATATATATATATATGTGTGTGTGTGTGTGTGTATGTATGTATGTATGTATGTATGAATGTATGTGTACTCCTTCTTCTTTAGCTGTGATGCCAGAATGAGAAAGGTAAGGTCATTTGTTTCCCTGCAGGTGTTTAGAGATGAGCTTGCTATCCCCCAGGCCCCTTTTCTTGAGTCTAGCAGGCAAGGGTACTCATTCACAGCTGGGTAGACCAGTGAGCGTTAGGTTGAGAGCTATCCAAGGATCCAACAACCACGAATAAAGCTCTGCATCATTCAACCGGGGGGCTAACGTCGACTAAATCCAGCATTTCAGTATGGTTAATAGGGTCATCATAATATATATACAGTATATATATATACAGTATATATATATAATATATATATATATATATATATATATATATGTATATATATATATATATATATATGTGTGTGTGTGTGTGCGTGTGTGTGTGTGTGTTTGTTTGTGGTTAAGCTAGCAGCTCCTCTAGGAGAAGGACACTCTAAATCAAACCACTGTTCTCTAGTCTTGAGTACTGCCATAGCCTCTGTACCATGGCCTTCCACTGTCTGGATTAGAGTCCTCTTGCTTGAGGGTACACTCGGGCACGCTGTTCTATCTTATTTTTTCTTCCTCTTCTTTGTTTTGAAGTTTTCATAGTTTATATACAGCAGATTCTAATTTAATGTTGTTACTGTTCTTAAAATATTTTATCTTGATTATTTATTACTTCTCTTGTAGCTCCTCACTGGGCTATTTTTTTCCTGTTGGATTACTTGGGCTTATAGTATCTTGCTTATCCAACTAGGGTTAAAGCTTGGTTTGTAATAATAATAATAATAATAATAATAATAATAATAATAATAATAATGGTAATGTGTGTGTGAATGTGCAGATTCGTACCCTATTTCTATTTACTAAGATAGATAGCAGTAAATAGTGACGAATGGCATGAACCAGTAATAGTGTCTCTCAAGTGGTTTCCTCCGAATGTATCTGCAAGAGCTGTCAATGGGTTATGTTGAGTTTTCGTTGCTTAATTAAGGTAATTAGGAGAAATGTTTTCAGTGGATTTTTCATGGGGGTAGATTCGCTTCTCTCTCTCTCTCTCTCTCTCTCTCTCTCTCTCTCTCTTCTCTCTCTCTCTCTCTCTCTCTCTCTCTCTCTCTCTTGTATTACCCGGTAGGATATGTTAAGTCTAAGGTGATGCAATTACCTTATAGGATATTTGTTCTTACCCCTTAATTTTACATTTTACCGCGGTGGTTTTCAACGACCACTAACCATTTATTAAAACATTTTATTTTATTCCTAATTTGTTTATAAAGACGTTTAAAACGTAGATATAGCTTGTGTTTTTTATTTCTATTTTTACCATTTTAGATGCTGTACTATGTTCATCTTAAAGTGCCAGGGGTGGGGAACCCTTTTTTTGATGAAGGCCATCTTGCAATTCCTTAATGTTCCCCAAGGCCGCATAGAATTTTGTTTGTTATTTTATCCTCCAAGTAATATATTAGTAATCCAAAGAAAGAGTGACAGGTTTATAAAATTTAAAGCATTACAATTTCAAATATTTTAATTAAGTACTTTTTATAAAAGTAATCAGTAAATTAATTATATTGAAAACTAAATTTTAAAATATTTCATTCAAGTTTGGGTAGTTTTCAAAATACTGTAAGTAAATGAATAATATCGAAAGCATGTCATTTCAAATTACTTTAGTGAAGCAAGTAGGTTCTTTGTATTGAAGTGATAAATAAAATAATATTAATCTATTGGGAAATATAGCTTATAAATATCAACAATATAACCTTTTCAAATATTTATATTGGCAAATAGGTACTTTTTAAACAATCACATCTCATAAAAATGCAACATCCCAGTAAAAAATTGTATCTGTTTAAACACACTTAGCTGTTTTCATTGAAAAAATGAATTATTTGCTTTCTTAAGATATTCAATAAATCTCTAGTTTTTTAGCCATCGTAGCTGGAACACCATCAGTGCATAACTTATTATAATGAGGTAAAATTTAGTCCTTTGTGACATTACTTATTGAAGTTGTTGAAATGTCTGTTCCTCTTGTCCTTGCGTTAAGGTTACCCAAGGGAAGCTGTTTTTCATACAATCAAAACTCATCAGTGAAAGCACAAATAAATATGTTTATGCCAAAAATCTGGAACCTGTTGACTCATCTAAAACTAACATAGATCACAGTGAGGAGATGGACAAAACAGGAACCCTCTCGTCCATCATACGTTAAATCACTTACTCACTGCAACTGCTAGTTGTATTAAGTTAGGATTCATTGAATTCAAGGAAAAATTGCTTCCATTCTCTGGCAGGTACATAACTGAACACAACTTTCCTATTGTCTGTGTGTACATATTTGTATGTGTGTACATACAGTAGAATGATTTCAAACACACAATATTCAGTGTCAAAGCAGATATATACTACACATACTGTACATATATCAAAGGCCGTAGAAGGCCGCACTTGATGGTTCAGAAAGCCACGTGCAGCCTTAAGGCCGTAGGTTCCCCATCCCTATTTCTAAACTCAATCATTTCGACGTTGTAAGTTTGTAATACACTAGTCTAAATGACATTTTCATTTACAAATAATTTCTATAATGTATTGATCTTTTAAAAGATTTTTGTAAAAGTGATATCCTGAACATCATAGTAACGTGGGGTATGAAAACGGCGAAAACGTTTAATTTTGAAAACGTATTTCCCTGTGGGATGTCCCACAATACTCTTTTGACATGGCATCTTTAATGAGCCGTTAGATCAAGTATCTTACTTTTCAATGGATGGGGTTCATAATTCCCCTTATACAGTATGTACACTATACATACTTGTCAGGAATAATATGCTATCACACACACATACGCACACACAAACAAATAAACAAAGGAAAATTGAGAAAGTTTGCTAAACAATGAAGTTTATAAACTGGGATGTTGACTTTAGATTGTTGGAGTTTAAACTTTCCTTTTGATTTAGCTTAAGAAATTGAAAAGGTTTCGGCTACAAAATCTTTTGGCCTGAAATCTTTTTGTGGTTGTTTTCTTTTTAAAAAACAGCGCTTTGGCTTATAAGGGTAGAGGTTAGATTAAGTAAAATTTGTATTTTTATTTGTGTTTATGAAGTGAAAAAACACAAAACTTCTATTTGAAGTAGTTAATTTTAAGATACTGTTTAGAAAAGGTTTCGAATTCCAATCCAGTCTTCAGTAGTGGTGGATTGGGTCACTGACTGACTATTGAAGGTCAAGATAGGTTACTCGGTTGGTGACCAGAGGTCACCCAGAGGTCTCCAAGTAGGTAAAGTGGTTAGGAGGCGTATATATATGTGGGCGGCAAACATGGTGCTGGTAATAGGTTATTAAGTTAAAGCGGTCCACGGGCAACAGCTGAATCGGCCGGCGTATATCGGGAGCTTTGGGGAGCCAGGGAGACAGGGGGGTAGGATGGCCCAGAACCTTGTTGCCACGTCGGGATCAATATGTGAATCCCCCCCCCTCTCTCTCTCTCTCTCTCTCTCTCTCTCTCTCTCTCTCTCTCTCTCTCTCTCTCTCTCTCTCATTGCCTTTGAACTGTGAGTTGCATTTGTTCGTACTTCATTAGTTTTCATTTTATGGAGGTTTTGTCAACGTAATACGCATTATTTGCGTAAACTGTAGTTACTTTGTTTCCGTTTCTTTTGTGCTTGTCGCTCCTCCCCTCTCTTAGCCTTCTTTCCTCTTAATGTTGGAATATAATGGTGGGTAGCTGGAATTCCCGACTTTGTTCTGCTAAATGAGCTGTGTTTTTCCTCCCTCTTATTATGTCTTTGTTTAACAAAATAATGTAAGAACCTCGTGTTTCGGAGGATCTTTTAATGAAGGCTTATTCTGAAGTGCGAAGAAGATTCTCTCTCTCTCTCTCTCTCTCTCTCTCTCTCTCTCTCTCTCTCTCTCTCTCTCTCTCTCTCTCACACACACACACACACACACACACACACACACACACACACACACACACACACACACACAGAATCAATTTTGGCAATGTGTTGATGATTGTTTTGCGATGAGACGGGGACAGGGGGATAGGTTAGTGTTGGAAGGCTTTTGGGATTTTAGGGGTCGGTGACCTTTCTAACTAGATGCGGAAGTACATTAAACGCCGTTTTGCTCGACACTCTAATGGTGTCTCCCTTTACTTGAAGGATTGAATATTCAAGGAATTTATCATCTGTGAAAAAAAGGGGAAGTAATAAAGATTTTATGTCGCAAGGTGAGGTGAGGAAATAAGTTTATTTTTGGGTGTCGTACCCGTCATGTTATTGCCAGGAAAGTCAATACACTTATGGAGGGGCATAAAATTTTTGCTTGATAATTCAGTTTGTGATTATTGTACTTTCCTAGAAGATACTCTCGGTAGTAACTTAGATTTTATAAATTACGAAAGATTGATATAGAGCGTATAATTATCTTGGAACAAGACCAGGTTCTTTACAGTTGTGTCCCTTTAGTTCACACGAACTTGGGGACCTTATCTCTAGCTAGGATTAGCAGATATTACGTTCACCAACTAGACTGTCATTTAGTGGAATTGTTCGTATGTGTTCATGTCTGTAAATCCAGTTATTGCTAACGTTTTTTTATCATTAACTAGTGAAATATTACTAAATAGTGTTCACTTACTGTATAATGAAAGGGCGTAGGAAATTTATTCTCGCTTTATTATATTAATGTATAAAAATTATCCAATCTGTGAGAAGCGAATTGATGATTTAAGATGCTTAATAATGTCGTTTTGAGATAAAGACATTAAATGTGTTCTTACGACCAAAAGCTCATTAGGAAATTAGAAGGTCTTCTTCAGTGAAACATCAAATGAGGTGTGGATCGAAGAGCAAACGGATGCATAGATAAAGCAGGTCAGTGCCATGCTTACGCAAATGGCCGTCCATGGCACTGGCCTTCAAACGCAGAAGTTGACCCTGAATCCTAAATCCGGTTTTTCGTGGGAAACGGTTGTTTTAGTATTCCAGTTGAATAACCGTTGAACCGATGACCTTTAGATTTCTTTATAATTTGGGTTTCTCTAATTTATATATATATATATAAATATATATATATATATATATATATATATAATATATATATATATATATATATATATACATACATATATAAAATGCGTATGCGTATATAATATATAATGATATACTGTATATGTATGTATACTTTTGAGAAAAACATTCGGTCCGTTTCTTATTCAATTGCACAGAAAATTGTCTTACTGGGAGAAACTTTTAAGATTTTCGATGATAAATCTATCCGGATTTTTTTTTTTTATCTACATTGTTTCGAATATTCTCCTGTCGTCTTCAGCTGCTGAATCTCGATCTTTATTTGTTGAACAAAAACGTGCTGGGTATTAAATTTCTTATTCCTGATTTGGATATTAATTTCTGACACTGGCATTCCTTTAGTTCTTTATGCATGTTGCATAAGATTTTTCATTCTTTACATTCAGATCTTCTCTGATTGTGCCATGCTGTGCGTAGTGTTAGGTATGCAGTTAATTCTAACAGCCATGTCTTCTCCATCTTAAGGCTCAATACTACACAGTATTCTAGAAGTTTTATTCCAGATGTGTTCAGATTGTGGAATCTTAACTAATCTGGCAGTGGAATCAATGGAACTTCAGATGTTCAACTTGCAGTGAATGTTTTTATGTTGAACTGGATGGCATAAGTCACTCCTCATAGTTTATATTATGCCATCTGTTTTAATGTTGTTAATGATAGTAAGATATTTTAATGCTTTTTATTCATTACAAATAACATATAATTATTTATTACCTTATTTCCTTTCCTCACTGGTCTATTTTCCATATGGGAACCCTTGTGCTAGTAGAATCCTGCTTTTCCAACTAGGTTTATAGCTAGTAATAATAATGATGATGATGATAATAATAATAATAATAATGATAATATATATATATTATATATATATATATATATATATATATAACTTTAAAGGGAGAACAACTTGGGCTCCCCCAGTGAAAATTCATTGTCAATCTGTTAACTTGACGGTAGATCGAAAGAGGTGCCTTTCAGCCAGAGTGGATAAAAGGTACGAAATCCCATTACTTTGATTCATACACACGCATTTTATATATATACATATACATATAAACATATATATATATATATGTATATATATATATATATATATATATATATGTATGTATGTATTAGTAGGTGACCTAGTTCTCGTATGCCATTAAATATGAATTTTGGGTCACCAGTGACGTCCTTCAAATTCGATTACCCAGCGAAGTGGAACGGCTAATGCTAACTTCATTAAAAACCCTTGATTCTTTAAAGCTGGGAATTAGGTGTACCATGTGATCTACCATAGCCAGTGAAAAGCATGCGTATGATGGTGTCATACTAAAGTATTATATATATATATATATATATATGTATGTATATATTTGTATGTATGTATGCGGTTGTGTTTATCAAATTAAGAGATTGTGAAAGTCATATTTTTACCTTTACTAATACATGCCGGGATCACTGTTGGTGTAAGGTAATATATAGTATAGGGTTTTTAAGTTTTCCTATTTTACATTTTTTTCAAAGTTATTCGTATTCATAGAGTGTTAAAAACACAATGTATATGATATATATACGGTATACATATTTATATGTGTGTATATACACTTATGCACCATATATATAAGTATTAGTTTTTTCTTCAAAGAAAATGTCTAGAAAGTTTAGGAAGAAAAAGGAAAGTGGAGTCGTGTCGTGTACCTGTTGAAGGTGCAAGAAACTGACCTTTTTCCCGCGTCTCGTTAATTGAAGTCGTTCATTTCTGGTCGAAAGCTTCTTCCCCCCTCAGCTCTGTTTATCCCTGTGCCATTTATAACGTTCTCTGCAAGGTAATCTTTTTGGAAAAGAAATCGCTGTATTCAAGGTATATGGTTGATGCTGAACAAGGGAATGGCTGAGTCGCCATTTTCTTTTTCTTTATGACTGGTCCTAAGTAGGTAAATTTGATTTCATACACTGAATATATCTACGCCCCATGTGTATTCATACTTATTTTACTGTATATCCCCCCACCCCCTGCGTATTCATACCTTCTAAATATTTCCCCAATCCCTGTGTATTCATACTTACTATACTGTATATCCCCACCTCCTACCTATTCATACCTTCTAATTATCTCCCCCAATCCTTGTGTATGCATACTTACTATGTATATCTCCCCAACCCCTGTATATTCATGCCTTTTGATTATATCCATACCTCTGTGTATAAAATCGGTGTTGTAAGTATAAAATCAATTCATGATACTACAAACCTGCTCACACAACAGGAATGTTACATTGACGGAAGTTATATGACAATGCATTGTAAGTTTTATATCTAGTTGTATATTATTTATGCTTTTATTATTTAGGGACCTGAGCTACCTGGTTTGCTTGGTTTTTTTTTTTTTTTTTTTTTTTTTCCCTGCCAGGGGACCGCCTCTTATCTTGAGATGTGTGAGATGATATGTCTTGGATCACTGGCATCCTTTCCAGTGGCCTCATTTCACCACGTCATTCTCTCTCTCTCTCTCTCTCTCTCTCTCTCTCTCTCTCTGATTTTATGTAGGTCAAGTATTAGAGTGAAAAAAAAAATTAAATTTGTTACATGTTTTTAGGTATTTTGTGTAGATTTATTGATTTGGACTTAAGTTCTTGAAACGTTTGTTTAAAGAGGCATTTTCCCTTAAAAGTCACCATTTATATTGCAAAGATAACCAGCATTGACCGTTAATTTTAGGAAGTGTCTCGTCAGCAAGAGGTAAAATTCATGTGGAACTTTTTCCCGTCTTGTCGACGTTTCTCCTTTATTTTTCTTTCCCTGGCAGGCGACTTTCATTCCACTTTTATAAACGAATAGAAGAGGTGAAGGAGAAAGGATTACATGACGAGAGCCATGGAGCACCAGACCCGGAAGCGGACGGAGAAATTGGTTCTTGCTGTTTGCCTAATGCAAAAGAAAGTTGTCTGAGTTCTCCTGTGTTATCATTTCATCGACATATTTCAACTCCGGCATTTTGCGTCGTCTGAGTTGGGTTTCTCTTATTTTGTATACTATTTTGTTTTGTTTTTCTCTTTGCCATAATACTGAAACAGGTTGTTTTATGGTTGAGTGAACGTTTTCAAGTTGTTATCGAGACGATGTTTTGACCTGTTAGTTTCGGCCAAATATGATTCAAGAAGCGGATACACAGGCATAAATGATAATCCTTGATAACATTTTAAATATTTCACCACAAATTTAATGATTCATGTCCGACTCCTCTCTTAGTCTGCTAACATCAAGGGTACTAGTATGACATCATAGGATTCTTTAGCAAGTGCTTTTGGTTCATAAATATTTAATTTATTGGCGTAAGTTAGCAGGTTATATGAAAAATATTCTTTGTTCGTACAAGGTTTCTTAGTGTTTCAGGGAATGACACAGATGACATCACGAAAAGAAAAATGTCCCATACTAGTAAAGTCAGGAAAATGCATGAGTTTTACAATGTTTCGACTAAACTCTATGTTATTTTAGGGTTAAGGGAAATGTGCCAGATATTTGGCGGACCCAGTTTTAGAAAGGAATGCATCAGAGAATTCAAAGGGGGTCTCCAAAGAAAAGTTGGAGAATTTCAGAAATGTTAAATATGATCACATCTTTAATGTCGCCTCTTAACCTACGAGTCATAGTGTCGAAGGTCAACTATTTCAAATTCCTTAAGCAAGTCGAAGATTTAGAACTACAAGAGGTTTTACACTGTGCTTTAGATCAAGGAAGTGGGTTCCAACAAATAATAATTCACATCAAGATGTTTGTTTCTGTTTACGGAGTGCAAAATGAGGTTACAGTAAAACGTTTATAACGAATCTTAGTGCTCGTTCACGTTTATAATGAGTCTTAGTGCTTGTTTACGTCTACCCAGTTTTATTTCAGTATTCAATTAAAGTTTTTACAAAGTAAATGAAGTTTTACGTACAGCTGTTATTATGATTTCAATGTCGCTTACTTATTTTGTCTTTATATCTCATTAATTGTATCGTAATTACCGTCACATGTGACAGATTCTGGCTAACGATGGGAGTTGTTATTGCCTGGTGCAACTTGACTCTCTCTCTCTCTCTCTCTCTCTCTCTCTCTCTCTCTCATGGAGAATTTTATAAGTAAAATCTGAAAGTGATGTAAAAATCAACAATTTCATCCATTGATGCATGTCGGACGTGTCGTTCCATTTCCTGTGTTCGCATAATCCATCCAATTAAACCCACACGCTGTAGCCATGTTAGATTATATCGTCTGTTGTTGATAGCGAAGAAACCACCGTTTGCAGCAGGTGATTTATAAAACAGCCCGAAGATGAGAAAGCACGAACAGACTCATTAATGAAGAATGCTTTGCATCAGCCTAACCACTCGGCTCGTCTGCTTCTTGTTCTTTCGTCTCGTGTATGCCCAGACTCATCTCTTCAATGATTCAAGACGCATCTCGTTTGCTGGGGGCTGCTTTGTTATTCTTGATGGGTTGGCTGCACGCTGCATCTCTCTCTCTCTCTCTCTCTCTCTCTCTCTCTCTCTCAACTTTGCTCTTAGCTTCATGACACTTTTTTAATGTGTAGAATGGATTCTCCTTGGTCTCTAAAATGACCTTTTTTTTCCTGTCATAAATTATTAGTTTTATGATATTTTTGTTCACTTTTTATTGTCTTAGGAGTAGATAACTCTATATTAGCCTGTTCCCCACATAACAAGGTGTATTGTTTACGTGTGTGGAACAGAAGAAATCTTCAAAAAGCAGATAATTATATTAGTATTGTAGCCAACCTCATCATTCAATACGTTTTTACACGTGACTCAATTCCACTTCATTTCGTACAGAGTATTGTTGTTTTTAATGTGTGAGTAGATTTGTTTGGTTGCACCTACAGGTTCATGCATTCACATGGCGATTCCATTGAACTAATGTCTCGGAATGCGAATTGGATTATTTTAGTAGTGTTTTGACTGTGGATTGGAGAAGGATATCTCTATTTAATTTGTCTTGGTTATTATTGGGAATGGATTCGTAAATAGCGTCTCTCTCTCTCTCTCTCTCTCTCTCTCTCTCTCTCTCTCTGTCACGTGAATTACCTGGTATGTCACGCACGTCATCACATAGTTGACACAGACGTTCCTTTGATATTGGTCCATCCATCCTTTGGAAACGTAAGAGATAACAACTGATGATGGCATTCATAAAATCAAGGTTATATTATTTGTTATTAGAAATTAATGGAGTACCTTACCTTTGTCTGCATGAGGTTTCGTCTTAGGTATTTATACTGGCAAGGGGTTGAAGCAGCATGTGAGGATGGTCTTTATGGAAGAGAAATACTTCGAGGCTAGAATATGTTGAAATATCGTGGATTGGTATATCGTATAAACATGGCAGCAGTAAAATTGAATTTTATAGTTTTTTTCTATCATCTTACATGTTTTCTGAGTCGTATTGCCCCCAAAAATGTTTGTTGTTTCGTATACAATATGATATTCGGGCAACTATTCCAAAGGATGACTTGAAAGTTTCATGACTTAGATCGCCACTGCATTATATATTCATAAGAAATTTATTGACTGCCTAATTTGGAATACTGAGTTTGGAGGATTTGCACTTCATTTAGCTTTGATCGAACTTTGTTCTAATTCCACCTGAATCGTGTCATATTGCTGAGTGAGCTGATAGTCATACGAACATGAATATTGCACGAGACATGAAACAAAACATATCTTGAGATTTAATTCTTAATTTTTATTTTATGGATATATAATATATATATATATATATATATACACTATCTAATTTCTCTTCCTCTTGTTTTATTAAAGTTTTTATAGTTTTTATAGGAAATATTTATTTTAATGTTGTAACTGTTCTTAAAATATTTTGTTTTTCCTTGTTTCCTTTCCTCACTGGGCTATTTTCCCTGTTGGGGCCCTGGGCTTATAGCATCCTGCTTTTCCAACTAGGAGAGAGAGGAGAGAGAGAGAGAGAGAGAGAGAGAGAGAGAGAGAATATTTATAAAGGAACCAAGCAGACGAGGATTGTTTAGCAATTTTTTTTATGTTTATACAAAGAGTGTGGTACGTTGAACAGAAATCTAAGCTGGCGGTTCAACGAATTTCGTCATAATTACATTTTCTCTCTCTCTCTCTCTCTCTCTCTCTCTCTCTCTCTCTCTCTTGTCATATGCGTAACTCGTAGATATTTATTTTTAATTATATGTATGTAAACGTATTTATGTTCTTCACCCTTCTGTTTCTTACCTCCCTCTCGGCCGATCCCGTATATTCACGTGTTAGTTTAAAGAAGCTAAGGAACTCCCGAGTTTTAAATAGCAGTTTTTGAAGAGGCGGGAAGGAGGGCACCCGTGGAAGAGGTGAGGGGGGGGGGGTGGAGAGGTTTACAAGTCATAAACATTCCCTGCCTCTGGAGGTTTCCATCCGTCTCTCTGTAGACTGACGATTCTGCTTGACCTTATACATACCCTTCCTGTATAATATTCTCAGGAACGAAATTTTCCTCTAGTTCTTATATTCTTTGAAATGTGATTCCTGGTTTGCTCCCTCAACTCTTTTTTTATCAATATTACTTTCATTCCTTCGGTTTTATGCTCACGAATGTGGGTGTCTTGTGTGTCGGGATTTCAATACTTTCAAGATTGTATAATTTCTCTCCTCGTGATTCGCTCTTCCTGGCTTATTGTGCTTCATGTACAGCATATGTCATCTCCGTTAAATAGACCTTTCTTTCCCCTGGCGCGATGGTTTGTTTGTAATGCTTCGGTGATTTGCTTTGCATGTTACAATATTTAAATGAATTGTATATAGTAATAGTAACATCTATTTGTTGGGATTTCGGTTCATTGATTCTTGCCGTGATGGTTCCGTTTATTTATTGTTTCATTTTATTTCAGCTTTAGCACGATTTGTATTGAAGGTACCATGTTGACTGATGTAAATGGTAGTGCTTTCGCAGAAAGATGGAATAAATGTCATTTGATAGATCTTAATGCAAATTGATTCTAAAACTGTACCATTATTCATTTACCGTAACACTATCTGTTACAATTTTTCATTAGGCGTTAGGCAGACTACTTTCCTATGATATTATTGCGACTTCCTCACCACCATTGTCATGTACTACCCTGGAAGTATGTCTTTTTCCCTGCTGTATTTCGCATTATTCCATTAGTATTTCATATGAATCATCCGACTTATGTGATCTGATACAATTTCCCAGACTTTTAGAATATATATAATTTTGTCTCTACTTCAGACTTAAGTACATTTGTTACTTAGGTAAATTACTTAGACATCCGTCTAACCCAAGTCTTAGCCTACGCAAGTAGATGTTGCCGTGTTAAAACTTTGGATCGAAGAACATTCCTGGTTATTATTCAACTCATTATTGATCCGCCAAGTAGTTTTGAGGAATTCCTTGTCAATGACGTTTTCCCCGGTTTTACGAGTATTACAACATTTACAACGACATTTTGAGAGCTAGAAACCTCGTTATTATAAGGCATTGATGAATTTGTTTTGCTCAGGGGCAGGTTATGGTCGACTCAAGGGTAACTTTTCCCAGCGCGTGGCTGACTCATAAACATGAGCCACAAGTTTTAGCAAAAGGTAAACATTAGGTACACATGCCTAGGCACGTGAGCTCTCAATAAGGTATAGGGCTAGTAAATGATGATAAACAGAATTCTTCTTCATATACTTACAGCTAAGACTCCTGTAGGAATTCAAGATGTTACAATTATTATTTCTTACTGTACAATTGGAAAAGGCAACAACAAAATTGTTTGACGGATTTTTTTTTCTTCAATTTAATTATCTAAGTATCTGTTAATGTTAAAAAGTTTTACATCTGGGATTATTTTGATTAGAAATATCTTATTTAATTGAATTAGAATCAAAAGATCCATTTCCTTTCTTTTTTACTTATAAATTACACTCAACTTAAACAAGCAAATGATTATCATATCACTGGTTAACCACAACTAACTCCGAATCTCTTAACACCAGTCGAACATTCTTTCATTCGAAGAATCAGGTATAGGTTATATCGATTCAGCCAAATATGCAGCTTAGCTTAAGTCTTCTGGCCAGTGTCGATCGGATGGATGTTAGTGACGTCTGTCTTGTCCCGCAGTTTGTACTGTTGTGAGCTGATGATAACATCCCGATTGCTTCCCCTGGGAAAATCATGGAGGGAAAACCACGGTGAGCTGAAGAGCCCTTTTTTGATGGGTTGTTGTCTCCCTGGAGTTAGTAATATTTGGGATACAGTTGGCTTTTACTCTTCTGTTTCGCGCAATTGAAGGCTTTACGGTAATTTTTAATGCAAAGGATTCCTCGGTAGGTGATGTTCTTTTCATATAGGAAGTTGTGTTGATAGATTTCAACTGATTAGTGATGCCGTATTTTGAAAATAAAATGTTTTTCTCAAAATCATCAGAATCTTTCACTCTCTTCGAAAATTTCTTAGATTTAATTGCGTTTCACAAAAGATGTCGTGTAAAGAAAACAGTAGATAAGGCTATGTAGCTGAATTTTTAAGGAAAATGTTTTGATTTTAAAACGGCCTGATTGATGGGAAATATTTTGTATTATGAACTCAGCAGGTGTACTCGTTTGTCAAATGCTGGTTGTCTTTACCGTAGAATTTACCATTTTGAAATGTGATCATACGTCTCGGTCTCTGTATTTTTAAAGATCAAGTACTGCATGTTTACTGCTGTGCATATTATCTGTGAAGTTTTCTACATGAACCAGTCTTTTATGAAATGTTAAAATAGTTCCGGTAAATTTAGTGATTTCTTAGCTCAAGTTGCTATTTCTCTATCTAGATAATTTCTTGTTCAAAATATTGAAAAAATGGGACATTATTAGTTTTTTTTATGGTTCGTTGATATTTTCATTATGAACTAGATATTTCCGTATATGATTGTGTGACACTTAAGTAATCTAACCTATATTTGAAGACGGAAGGGACTCTGTGTTGGATATTTTTTTTCGTTTGTGATTGGTCGAACGCAAAGAATTGTTTATTTAAAGAAAGCACAAGTCTTTATGAATCGATTCTAATTTATTTTGATTGAATGTTATATGTCACTGTCATATTATATAATGATGATAATGCTATTTATTATTATTATTATTATTGCTGACATGTAGTAAATTCTAAAATTATTCAGATAAGAGACGGATAACTTATTATTATTATTATTATTATTATTATTATTATTATTATTATTATTATTAGCTAAGCTACAAACCTATTTAGAAAACCAAGATGCTATAATTTTAGCCCAAGGGCTCCAACAGGGAAAAATATTCCAGTTAGGAAAGGAAATAAATAAACAAAGTGAGAAATAATGAATAATTAAAATTGCATATTTTAAAAACAGTAACATCAAAACATATGTTTCATTTATACAGTATAGTGCATATTTCATATGTATTGTGATTTTCGTAAAGTACTATTTATTTATTCAAATGGGACTTAAATCGACGTATTCACTCGTGCTGGTGAGAATTTTGTTAAATCATTGATTTTTTTTTAGTAATAATCAAATTGGTTTTCTTTCGATATCGATGAATACTTGTATGGGTTATATATTTCCAGTGGCTTTCGAGAGTTTATTCTGAAGCAACCCTTTTTTATTTATTCAATGCCAGTTCATTATACTAAGTTTTTTTAAGTTCATAGATTGAATAAATGAGTTTGTACAACGGCCCAATTTGTATGAATATATTATACTATAGTTCATAGATTAAATAAAGATCATACAACGGTCTAATTTGTATGAATACCTTATACACGTCCCTACTTCCATATCCACGTATTTACTAATGCTACTGACTATACTTCTTCTTCTTCTGCTGCCTCCATTCCCCTCTCGTCTTGCCTATTGATGCAGGAGACCTATCGGAAGAGAATCGAGGTATCTCTATTGTAGAATGAGCCGCTATGTTTGCCCATCACCCTGGCCTAATCCTCTTTTCTTTCCGAGCGCTGAATGCCAAAGAACTCCTCAGATATGTAGGTGAAGAAGCGAAAAGTAGGTAGAAGCACCAGCAGCGGGGATTTTTTGTATAGATTTTCCTATGCCCTCAGCTGCGGTGCACTGGGTTCCAACAACTGTTTTATCATGTTTCCCTGTGGCCCAAGCAATGTAGTTCACTACTTAGCCCCGATATGTGTCGTGTGCTTCATCGCGAGATTGCTCTTTTAAGTTGTTGTTGTTTTTGTTTTATTTGCAGCATTTTTTTTTATTATTATTTTCAAGGATGTTTTCTATCTTGCTCTCTTCTCATTAAAATAGGTTTATTTTTCATTAGATTTCTTTAATTTTTTCATAATTCTTGAAATTCTTGGATGGCTTACCTTTTCTATATCGTTTGGTTAGGATCGATTTGTTGCTGAAACATCTTGAAAGATTTCATGGAATTACTTGTGTTTTATTAAGCGATTTCAAGTCTGGAATGTATTCTGTTTTCTCTTCATACTAGGAACAATATATTTCCTTATTTCAACTCCTTACTTGTTTATGACTGTAGCTATGGCAAGCAACTCTTCTAGAAGGAGGCCAACACTCCAAGATCAGACCATTGTTATGGTCTTCCTCTGTCTAGGGTTAGAGTTCTCTTTCTTGAGGGGACACTCACTCACTCTTATGCTATCTGTTTCCTTATATTCTCACTTGGCTATTTTCAATGTTAGAGCCTTTTCAACTAGGGTTGTAGCTTAACTAATAATAATAATAATAATAATAATACTAATAATAATAACGTGAAGGGTGGATATCCTTTGTCTGTTTCCTTCTTTTTGGAGACTGACTAGGTCATTCCTATGTTGCATTTTAACTTTACTTTTTTGGAAGTTCTATCTTTCTTATATTCGATAAAAGTAAAACAAAAATTCGGGAAATATTTTTTATGGGGGAATGGGTTGGCGCCCTTTAAAATCTTTTTATTTTAGCTTTTTATAAGAAAGAGACAATTGCATGCATAGCGACCACCTGTATTTTATCCCTATTCGTTCGTAATACGACATCTCGTCTTTCTGTGTGTATATATATATATATATATATATATAATTCTTAAAGTAATATCCTCGAAGAAGCACATGGAGTGCCAAACTTAAGAACGACTTTGTCTGCAAACCA
>NC_090739.1:69156673-69159173 GCF_036898095.1 Palaemon carinicauda
GAGAGAGAGAGAGAGAGAGAGAGAGAGTTATTACAGTTTGGACACTAGATTTTGTTTAGTTTGTTAAGTGTCAATATATTTTATAGTTATTGTTTATATATTTATTTCTTAATGTTAAACCTTATAAGTCTATTTATTAGTAAAGGTTCTGGAAGTTATTCATATTTATGGCACTTGAAGTGTGTTTTTATATAATAATTTTGAATTGAGTACACCCCTCGTCTATTCAATTGAAGAATTGAAAGTTACAAAAACACTCATTCATTAGCATATAGTGAAATATAAATCTCTCTCTCTCTCTCTCTCTCTCTCTCTCTCTCTCTCTCTCCTGAAGTTCGGATCATAGTGAGAAAACGTTCATATTTATTGAGGAATAACTTTTTCCAGGTTGAGAACAACTTTTGAGCTAATATCAAGGTTTGCTGTGAGAATTTACAGGAATTTGTAACTCTGTGATTTTATTAGAATATTGGAAATTGTTTGAAGGGCATTCCCTTAGAAGGAACGGAAACTAATGATAACCTTAAAGTAACAGCAGCGAGTTCTGCGTGCAATTGATTTGAGGTATTTATTGTTGAGAGAACCTCGGGTCTGTTGGGTGGGTCTGACACGAAGTGTGGTGCCTGGTGAGAACACGAAGGGAGGGGGTGAGGAGGTTGGGGGTTCTAGAAAGATGGGAAGGGGAGAGGCGCTGCAAAGGCATGCAGGAGTGCTTCTCCTGTGTTGGTAGTCGGTGGGTGTCGGCGGCACCAGTGCCTGAGCGTTAAGGTCATTGTCAATATTTCAGTAGCGCAAGTCCTCCTCCCTCTTTCTCTCGCCACCACCACCACCGCCACCAACTTCGCCAACTCCAACACTAGTTTCTCCTCCCCCTCCCACATCTCACATTTCGCTCGCCGCAAAAGTGGGCGTTTCCTTCGACTCTCCTTTGCATGGTTGAATTAAAGGCTCCCACAGATTCATTTACATTTTAGAAGCCTGGCCATAATTCATTTCCATCCTTCGTAAACCCTTTTGCTTGATGTCTCAGAGATTGTCTTACCTTTAAACTGGTCCATAATTTTGCTCTATTTCTATAAGTACAAAAACTTTACATAAACTAAAATTAGTAAACAGATCAACTACAAATTAAGGTGAGAAGTAAAAGTTCTTTTGATAAAGTGTACAGTGTAGTATGCAAGGAAAATCCAGTGCTATCTAGTCCTCAGGCATTTGTATTGGCCTTAATTCACTAGAATAGATTTTATCGTAATTTCCCCAGTCATTTAGGACGCAAGAAAGGAAAAAAGTTTTGGAAAATTTGACGACTCAAAGGTGCTCGTTTTTTTGTATGTTTTCCTCTGTAATGTGTTGTCTTTCCTAATTTTACTTGCTGTTTATATATATATTTTTTATGATTTTATATTAAAATTTAATTTAAAGGCATGTGAAATGCCCTACGCCGTTTTATCAAAAATGAACTCTTGCTTATGTTTGTCGGTAAAAAAAAAAGGAATTCACTTTCCTAGAAATGGAATTCGTTTGGAGACAAGTACAGTTTTACTTTAATTATTCTCTCTCTCTCTCTCTCTCTCTCTCTCTCTCTCTCTCTCTCTCCCCGAGCCAATATTCCAAAACGATTTATGTAAACATTTTAATAACTTATATTTTAAAAATACTTGTTTTATTTAAACGGTCATTAATATATTACTGAATTAATGAAGCCACATTACCATTCCTAAATGCGATATAATTATGAATATTTGTATTGGGAAAAAAAAATTATATGACTGATAGAAAAATGCATTATTTTTTTTTTCTTTATCCCGCCTTTTAAGCTTTTCATTAAACTTTCCCATTCATTACCTTGCTATTGATAAACATTATAATTACCATGCACCTCATTCTCTATTTATGATTGATTGTTTACAAGTACAAAGTATTATTTTAATATAAGCATATCAAAATGGGATCATTTTGATTACTTGTGTACACGTGTTTGTTCAAATATGCAAGATATATATATATATATATATATATATGAGTGCCCAGTTAATGTATACTCGCTTTCTTCTTTCGTTCACTACTTTATATATATAAGTAATGATGTGCAGCTGCTCCCTTGTCGGAGCGCCTGGGAGATCTCTTGTGAAGAATCCCTTCGGGGACTTTACCTGCGAGTGAAAGGAGAAAAGAGGCCAACGATTGTTGTTGGAAAGAAGTTGCAAGGCGTACAAAGTCAATTTGTGGAATTGAAAGCCACGGTCCGCATTATGTTTCCCTGCCGCTGGTCTTTCTGACAAGTGGAAGGAAGCCGGCCATAAAGAAAAGCGACTAGTTTCTGCTTTATATTATTTATTGTTAGTTGAAAAATATGTATACAGAAACTACAACAGCTACTTGATGTTACGCTCTCTCTCTCTCTCTCTCTCTCTCTCTCTCTCTCTCTCTCTCTCTCTATATATATATATATATATATATATATATATATATATATATATATAAATATATATATATGTAT
>NC_090739.1:69161673-69374173 GCF_036898095.1 Palaemon carinicauda
AACTTCCAAAGCGCCATGGCCACTTTACATTCTTGAGCAGAAGCATCATTAGCAGTACGTCGAAATCCGCATATGTCTGCTCATCTCACATCTTGTGTAGAACATTTTGATTATATAAGCCATTTTTGTTCTAACTCTTATTTCCTGTTTTCCTTCCAACACGTGAACAATACTTACGTTTCCTTATCTCATTTAACACTTTTTCTTTTTGCTAAAGAAAACCCCTTAAAATGCTCTGATAAACCTTTTCATAAGTTCATTTCCTCTTTTAAACGCTATCATTTTTGTCTAAATTAATACCGTTCAGAAATTTTAATTGCGACAATTTACAAGTCTACTTCCGTTTTTACTCAAAAACAATATCTCAGAGTTCCTGTAGCAAAGATTTGGTGTCACATCCCCTTTCTACATCCACTTTTTCCCTAAGCTACGCCTCTTTCATTTTACTGTTTCTCCAGAACTCTCGTAACTTTTTACTTTCGGTGAATATATAGTCAATTTTTTTTCCATTGATTACACTCCCAAGTAAAAGCAATTGTTTCATCATTCATAGAACATATTGTGCCAAGATTTTTTTTTTTTTTTTTTTTTTTTTTTACCTCAACTATATTCGCGCTAACATTCACTGCCAAATGCTTTCAACGGTGCCTGCAACTTCTCTTTTCTTTCAATCATGTATCCTTCGTCCCAACCAGTTCACAGTTATTACCTCAAAAACTACTACTAGTTTTAACCATTCTAACCATTCTAGCCTTATGTATAGTAACTACCATGAAGTCATGAGGAACGCCTTTTTTTTTAATCTAATCTTACCCCAAACCAATCAATCTCTTGTCTGTCTACTTTTACTGAAATTTTATTTCCAACCTTTTATTTTGTATTCCTTTCAAGTTCATGAATGTATTATTTCTGTGTGTGCAAATACATTTGGTGATTCAGTTCGCAATCCTTTACTCTCTGCGGGTTTCTTCTATCCAAAGAAATGAACTCCACACAAAATTTTGAATCCGCTCTAGCTACCCTAGTGAGATGCTAGACAGGAAATTACTATGCGGACAATTTTGCCTGAAGCGGATACTAGACACATATTTTTGCCATATTATCCTTCCTTTTCTTGCTTCTTTTCTAAATTTAGCAGATATCTTATTAAACTATGCTTTCAATACACTAATTTCTTGTTAATTAAGTATATTTCCAAACGATATGTATGCAGCCACGTGGGTAAGTGGATATTATTGTGTAATCACGAATAAACAATAACATTCGTATCTTTTTTCCCCTGATTTAGTTTTCGGGGCGTTGATAATCTGACGTTAAAGAACTACTATTGCCAGCCTGGTTGGCTGGGGGACGGGGATGGGCCTGGTGAAGTCATACCTCGAAAATCCTTTCCTAAACCTCTTACGCCTTGATTCTTTTGGGAGAAAGAGACCTGTTTTCTGCAGAATTGCATCAAAGGGAGGAAGGGGAAATCTTGTAGTGATAGTTTTCGTTTCATTTGTTTCTCGTGCTTATTCTGATCTTTATATTCTGGTTTTACTTTCAAGTTTTTGCTATGTGCAATTATATTCTTAGTTGTTTAACTAATTGGTATATTGAATCAAAATTTAATTTAAAGATTATAATTTCTTAAATAGTGTTTGACCTTTTTCATAGGATTAATCTTATCATAATTGTTCAGCTTTAAGTTTTTTTTTTTATCGCTTGTTACGTATGATTCATAGTAAAGCATACCTACGGAATACCTGCATTGTGTTCTTTTAAGAAAATGTATCAATTCGATTGATTTACTATTGCAAATAACCTAGTAAGTAGTCATAGATTATTACCTTGGTAGGTGATATGTTTGATACTAAAGGGAATCGGTTTTACTGGCGAAATTTCCATTAAGAAACTTGAATTGTGTACATATTGGATGAAGCAGCTGTCGTCCGTCCTCTGTACTCTCTTCCGTCTACGTCTGTTTGCTATGCGTTAATACCTCTCAAACAGTCATAAATCTCTCTCTCTCTCTCTCT
The DNA here is from genome assembly GCF_036898095.1 of Palaemon carinicauda. Classification (NCBI taxonomy): domain Eukaryota; kingdom Metazoa; phylum Arthropoda; class Malacostraca; order Decapoda; family Palaemonidae; genus Palaemon; species Palaemon carinicauda. Next base: position 69,163,692 of record NC_090739.1, read on the forward strand.
CTCTCTCTCTCTCTCTCTCTCTCTCTCTCTCTCTCTCTCTCAAAGTTAAATGTAGATGTAATATTTATAAAAGAAATCGTATAGCACACATACTGTACATGGAATCCTGTTTTCTTCCTATTTCACATAAAGCCTTTCATCGTCAGTAAGCGCCAAGTTTTGTGAGCATCAGATCTTGATTATTAGAAAATTGGGAAATAATAAGCTATTGATAGTAGTTTCGTTGCATTTATGGTAATTCTTTCTCATAACTCGACGGTCATATTTTGACTGTGTATGAGCATTTGCCTATTGTTGATGCTGCTTTACCGCTCTTCAAACTATTGCATATTATCGTTAAAAAAAGCTTGTTAGAAATCTTTTCCAATTTTGTTCCTCATGTTAAAGCTGAAAATTTATGAAGTGTTTAAAGGGAAATATTGACTGCCCCCCCCCCCCACACCTTTATACCCCCACACAAGTGTATGTAAATTATCTGAAGTTCATCATCAAGGTATTCACTTCCTGACCTCGGGTAGGACGTCTTTAAGCTTTGCAGTCCTACCTGGCGCGTAATGCATTATTAATGGTTTTATTGACCATACTGTCTGCGAAGGGTTTATGTGCATATAACGAGAGACGTCCTTGCCTTCTCCAGGGAGTTAGTCTCTCACTCGAAATGTTCCAGAGGATTCTTTAATGCTCTCTCTCTCTCTCTCTCTCTCTCTCTCTCTCTCTCTCTCTCTCTCTCTCGCATATCCATTGGGAATAATGTTACTATTTTAATCTGTTTGTATGTAGATTTAAAGCCAATGAGAAAGCGCTCGTCAAAAAGAACCACATATTTTCTTGTCAGATTTTGATGTGACGCAATCCTCTGAGAATTGTTCTGTTTCTTGCGCTGACGTAGTTAATAATGAGAGTGAATTCTTAGAAATATCTAATGACATTTACTTGTTTCTACAACTTGTGTGTTAAAGTATTTAGACGCTTTTAGGATTTACAAGGAAAAAAAAGCAGCTTGAGTTTTTATTAATGTCATCGCGGAGAGATAGATGTAAATACAATGTGATGATGCTAATCCCTTCTTGTGAGAACTATTGTATAAGTCTTTCATGTTCGTTTAGAAAACATATAGTTGTATCAAACTCAGGAATTAATTCATTATATATATATATATATATATATATATATATATATGTGTGTGTGTATATATATATATGTATATATATATATATATATATATATATGTATGTATATGTGTGTGCTTGTTTAGATATTTTTAAAATATATAGCAGTTTGTTTTTTTCTGGTAGCGATGTTTTGTAGTAAGAATTGAAATTGACCTAATCAGTATCTCACTCTTAACATTTAACTGTATCCACGATGCGTCTGCTGAAGATTCCTTTAGCATTTAATTTGTTGATGGAGATAAGCTTTATTGCCACTAGCTTTGTTCAGAACAACAAGCAAACACTCATAATCCAAATGAAGACTATATATATGTGTATATATATATATATATATATATGTGTGTGTGTGTGTGTGTGTTTGTGTGTGTGTATTATTTTGTGTGTATATATATATATATATATATATATACTGTATATATATATATATATATATGTGTGTGTGTGTGTGTGTGTATGTATGTATTCGTATGGGTACCACGGTTCAGTTTTTATCAATCTCACGTCACCCAAGACTTATCTGCTATTGATAAGTTCAGAGAAGGGAAGAATAAACCTAATTGTTTAAAAATGCATTGAGGCCTAGTTAACTCGTATAGTGAATTATTTACATAGTAGCTAGTAATGTGTGGTAGTGATAACTGGTGACTTCATCTTCCTCCCCCCGTCAAAAAAAAAAAAAGATAAGCCAGGTGGCTAGCTTTTGTTGGAAAATAGTTTATTTTAGTGTCAAGTGTGAGCAGATGAGTAAGAAACTTCAGCGTTGGCTTGTGTTTTAACTAATCTGGGAGGGGAACACTATAACGTCAGATTAAAGGTAAAATGATACTTCGAAATGCAACTCACAGGGAGGCTTCAACTAGATAGGAGCACTTGTTGTTTTATTCCATCATTTTATTTTCGAATATATTTTTTTATTATTTTTTATATACTGTATATTTGGATATACGTCAGAGTCGTATATTTAGTGAGGTTATTTTAAATTGTAAATTGCAATTAGATGAAGGCTAGTATGTTTTTACTTGCTCTCTCTCTCTAGATGAAGGCTAGTATGTTTTTACTTGCTCTCTCTCTCTCTCTCTCTCTCTCTCTCTCTCTCTCTCTCTCTCTCTCTCTCTCTCTCTCTCTCTCTCTCTCCTTCGACACATCATCTTCCTAAAGGTGAGATAATGAAAAGAAAAAAAAAATGTCTAGCGGCCGTAGCCATCATCATAACTTGAAAGGGAAAGTCCTTACAAAGGGATAAGGGCTTTATTCCTCTTCGGCTTTGTTGTGTGTCACCTTTGGGAATTGGGCCTTTGAATATTGGATTCTTTTATGTAGGGAAAAAGGGGTTTTCCGGAGATTTATGGAGCGTTGTGGTAGCTGTGCATTAGGAGAAAAGGATTATACACATACACACACACACATATATATATATATATATATATATACATATATATATATATATATATATATATATATATACATATATGTATATATATATATATATATATACATATATGTATATATATATATATATATATATATGTATATACATATATATTTTATTATATATAAATATATATATATATTTATATATATAGATATATATATATATATATATATATATATATATATACATACATATATACATATATATATATATATATATATATATATATATATATATATATCTCTCTCTCTCTCTCTCTCTCTCTCTCTCTCTATATATATATATATATATATACAGTATATATGTGTGTGTGATAGATTAAAGTGATATTATAGTTTTTTACTGATCTTTGAAAACTAATTTAATAAGATTGTTCTTTTCCAAATGCGATTTCAATACGAGCAGAAAAGTTTAAAGGACATGAAAACATTTGAAAAACGGAAGTAATTTGAGTTGAGTGAAATGGCTTGGTGTGATATTGAAAGGCACCACTTATAAACTTTATCACTAATCAAAGTTAATTATCAGAACTAACGAAGTAAATTGATTGATATTTATTTATTGATTGTGCATAGCTCAATTTATAGGGAAAGTTGAAAACTTATTGTAATGAAATATGTTACTTGAGAGTTGTTTTAGATATTTAATACTTCTTAAAACTATAACTTTGGAGTTTTTTTTATGTTACTATTTTTTTACTGTTTTGTTTCCCGAAATTAACGGGAAAATATGTTAATTCCAATTTGTCTCTTCACACTAAATATGATGGTTTTCATCATTGTATACTTTAAGTTCCGTTTTCTATGAAACCATATATATATATATATATATATATATATATATATATATATATATATATATATATATATATATATATATATATATTGTGTGTGTGTATGTGCGCGTATATGTACAATATGGAGTGAAAGGGGATTAATAATAGCCTATGTAATAATAATGTATTCTTCCTTAGCGAGTAATTTGCTCTTGAAGTTTATATACGAAATGTGCACCTGCCCTGGGACTCAAACTCGGGTATCCCATACTTAATGGTATCGACCCTCTTATTGACATAGTTATTTTCTACTCTATCCTAGAGCAAATTATTTCCAATGTACATTTAATTCAGTATTATTGGCTTATCATTTGAACGTATGAAAATTTGACAGATGATATCCTCGATACATTGTCGCACACTTTTGCCACACGACCACACTTAATGTGCTTATGGGGGAGGTAGCTTTTATATGTGTTAAATATCAGAATTTTATCGAGCTGTTAATGAGATTATGTAAATTAGAATAGATATGATGTATTGAACGCCCACTATATTTTTAAAATAACATTGATATGCTTATTACTTAAATGTTTTAGTAAAACACCAAAATTACAAAGGAATGTGTTGTGTTTTCTCTTTTTAATCAACCAGGGAAAGAAACGTTAATGTATTTTCAACATTTTGCTTTGGGTAACATTCTCAGCCTCCCTTATAAAGTGTGGTCAACTTCAGCAACATTAATTTGATATTCGCGGTGGAATTATAAATCTTTCTAAATTTCTTTCTTAACGTAGTGAAAGAGTTTTCGTATCGCCATGATGAGCAAAGCTGTAGTGATTAGGGCCACACATACTAGGTTGGTTTGCTGTGAGCGGTCTGACGAAAATATTCCACCATCACCAGTCCCCGCATTGACCAACGTGGTGATGAGAACTGGCCAAACCCCAGACATGAATTGACATGTTGAGGCCTTTGACCTGTAGGGAACTAGAAACGGCTGTATTTGTTGTTATATATATATATATATATATATATATATATATATCGTCTAAATTGGTAATATAGAAGAGGCTTGAGATGGCAAATCCTTACTCTTATAGACGTTGTGTACCAGCCAGAAATTCGGATCAAAATGCCTCCATTCTCTCTCTCTCTCTCTCTCTCTCTCTCTCTCTCTCTCTCTCTCTCTCTCTCTCTCTCTCTCTCACATGGATTGTCCCTGGGTTAGATGAAGTCAAGTTTAGAAATGGAGCTCATTACAAGTAGACTAGCACTTTTACACACAAAATCATCTTAATAGATACGCATTGCGTATTTTACAGAAGGGACGTGTTTCTGTACTAATCGTCGTGTTATTGTTTCCTTTCGTGAATTGTACTACAAATTATTAATAAACCAAGGTATCACTGCAACTAACTGCAAGTTAAAATTTTTATTGTTGTTCTTTTTACGCATTTGATTTCTGTGATGTCTTGGAGTTAGTGGTATGTGTCTATTTAGAGGACTTTAATTTACTATAATTTGTTTCTGAATGTTCGTTAGCCCTTTTTTATTCACTTTTAATCTTCCATTTTAGGTAAAATTACTTGACGATTTGAGAAATGTATCGTGTGGGATAAGATTTATTGGTTATATTCGTATTTCTTTCTTTCCGTTCATTTTAGATTTGCCACTTTTGGTGGTTTATTTAGTGTTAGCCGATTGTGAAGACTAAGGCAATTGGTCGCAATGTAACGAATCCCATTATCGACCCGTTAAAGAGAGATGTGTCGAGGTACCATTATGCGATTTACGACTGTGCTGCAGTTGCTTCCTTCCGGCCTTCCCAAGCAATTGCAAAACTTTGCTAGGACAAAAGGCAGGGTGTTGACTCGTCATGAAAGTAAAGAAAATCAGCGACTTGGTATACTATAGCCTGGCCACGCCCTCGGGAATAGGTTCCAAAATTTTAGGGAAATCTAGACTTGTGTGTATAAACGCTTATCCGTTTGTTTCTTTTGTTTGCAATTTTATTTCAATATTTTGACAACTACTTTATTAAAGGTCCGTAGACTTCTAAGGTGACTTCATAGTGATATAAGCATATGAATTGAATAGGCATTTATGGCATTGTGCATATTAACTTCGTTGGGAATTTATAGTAGTAGATTTTGTAAATGTTGGTCATTATAGTTCCTCTCATTTTGATATAATGAGAAGAACTAGTGAATGGGCGATATCGCAAGGCTTTTGGATTATTGTAACCGAGTGTTCACTCCCCTGAAGTGATCCTCGAGGTTTTGAAATCTCGTTAAATATCAGGAGCTCCTTTGAGACAGAAAGTCTCTCTCTCTCTCTCTCTCTCTCTCTCTCTCTCTCTCTCTCTCTCTCTCTCTCTCTCTCTCTCTCATTAACGCTAAAGAATTTCTTTAAATGGCGTATGAGTATCTCTTATAGAATTATGAATACTTGTAAATCGCATTTTAGTTTTTTTCGGGTTCATTATTGTACGATGTTTTTTCAGGAGTTTCATTATGAGTTTATAATAACCTGTTTCACTCATTGGGAGCCACCGCGATTGCATCGTTGACAACAAGAGTGAGAGTGGACGTGGAGAAAGCTCAATGTCATGTACTGTATGTTATTGTGTTCAGTTCTCTTTAATGAATGTTGTTTTTGCTTGGATGAGTGTAGTCGTCGGTCTGCGTTTATTGGTTGCGTTCCGTTTGATGCGTTCAGTTGCACAGTTTCCTGTTGAACGTGTATTGTGCACCAGTAAGGGGAATGAGGGAATTTGCCCGTGTTTTATCCTGAACTTCCTTAGTATTCTCGTGTCGTTTCCCTTTGTGGCGAAAGAAAGTATCCCTTGCAGATGTTTTGTTCTAGTTCCTTCACCTGCATTTTTATCGGAGCTCTTGCGTCAGTGAGAATTGTTCCGAGGGGAGAGGACTCTAATTTTTTGCTCTTCAATTTAGATATTCTCGCTTTTCTAGTTAATGGTGAAAGAAAGTGTTGTTCGTTAGTTTATGTGGAAAAGGAATTAAGAATCATTTTTTATGGAAATCCTGACTTTTTTGAATGGCTGAATGCTTTGGCGTAGCTGTAGAGTTCCCTGGTAAGTGATTCCCCTCTGGCGTGCAGCCGGGCGGAGGGGACACAGACTGCAAGAGAGTGAGCGGGCGAGAGCCGGGGTTGGGTCTGGCAGCGCGAGCGATCAATGCTTGGAAGCCCACACCCAGCCCGCTACGACTCCCCTTCCTCCTCCTTTTCCTCCTCCATCTCCTCCTCCTCCACCTCCTCCACACAGCTCCATCGCTGTCACTCCAACACACCCTCGTCCAGCTCTCTTATCCTGGCAAACACCGCTCGTTCACAAACGGACTTTTTACAGAAGCGCTGGCGGTAATACCGTGTTACAATTATTTAATGTTGGAATCATATTGATACCCAGGATAATAGCAAACCGAGAACAATACTCTGATTGGCGGAGGGTTTTATTGAATAATATTTATAGGTAGCGCGGGTTTCCTGTGGTGTTCGCTGCCAGTGTATGTGTGTTTATATGTGAAGGGGTTCCCTGGATTCTTGCCTGGATACTGCACACCAAAACGACACCAGACGCGACTATGAATGTACCTTACCTTTATACTGGGATTATTATAACGTAGTGGAAAGAAAGTGTTTCTCGACATAATTGCACATACGGTGTAAAGTTTTGTTATCCCCGTGGCTTTGTTCAGTGGTGTACCAGAGAAGCTTTGAAACATGGCTTTGTTTACCTTTGTGCGATGTCAAACTCGCTGAGCCACGTTTGAAAGGCTGCTTCCCTTACCTCTGTCCCCGAGTTGCTGCAGCGGTGATATGGTGGCGGTGTTGTTTTCCAGTGTTGGTGGTCGTCTTGGGCGACAACCGAAAATTAAACTGATTATAAAAAATCCCTTTACCTGTTGCTCTGTGTACCCGAAAAAACAATTACTTCCTTGCAAATTGAAGTACCTAGGTACAAGTGCTTCTGTTAACACGTCTCCTATTGAAGTGGCGGGATGGTTTGAGTGGTCTCATTTCTAGAACAAAAGAATGTGACAGTTTTCAATGAGAGACGGATTAAACTCTCATTATGGAATCTCTCATTGTTCATATAGATACCCTAAGAATTCTAAAAGGAAATTCCACCAATATCCGGTTTCAAACAAATGGAATTTTTCATGTTTGGCGTCTTTTCATCCAGTTGGTGTCTTTAATCATCCCTTCCATTTTCATTTATTTATTTAATATTCACATATTCAGACCTTTTTATCTGCTCCCATTTGGTATATGAATATTCATATTCCATTGGTCTGTTAACTTCCTTTCCTTATTATTATTATTATTATTATTTGCTAAGCTACAACCCTAGCTGGAAAAGCAAAATGCTATAAGCCCAGGGGCCCCAACAGGGAAAATAGCCCAGTAAGGAAAGGAAAGAAGGAAAAATAAAATATTTTAAGAAGAGTAACATTAAAATAAATATTTCCTATATAAACTATGAAAACTTTAACAAAACAAGAGGAAGAGAAATTAAATAGAATAGTGTGCCTGATTGTACCCTCAAGCAAGAGAACTCTAACCCAAGACAGTGGAAGACCATGGTACAGAGGCTATGGCACTACCCAAGACTAGAGAACAATGGTTTGATTTTGGAGTGTCCTTCTCCTAGAAGAGCTGCTTACCATAGCTAAAGAGTCTCTTCTACCCTTACTAAGAGGAAAGTAGCCACAGAACAAATACAGTGCAGTAGTTAACCCCTTGAGCGAAGAAGAAATACATTTTTACATACTGTACTTTAGTTAATTATATTAATTTAAATCTTACCAAAAGTTAGAACTTGCATGGTGCTACGGTCTTTAGAAAGCTGTTATTAACGTTTAAACCAAGCTAAGAAAAAAAAAAGTTTTTTAAGTGTTACTAACCGGGACTTACTTTGAAAAAATCGTAATGGTAGCTTATTATGTGGTAATAATAGGATTAGTTATCAGCTTTGTGTTGTAGGATATTTATTGATTTCGTCCAAAGGTCTTAGGACCATATGCTACACTAAGCACCTTAATGGAGCCTCAATGTTATTTGAAATAATTTCAGCTGTTTATGATCTTTACAATTCCTTCATTGGTTTCTTTTATTCTGCCATATAAATTTGATGCATTAATTACGTTACATTTTGGCCTATTAACTGTGTTATTGTTGATCTTCCTTGGCTGTCATTCTTATAACAATTAACTTGTGTTTATTATTATTATTATTATTATTATTATTACTAATCGGTGTATGTAAATTTAACACAAAGAACCAGTACGCAAATAAGGGGACCTGTGCCGATTACAATACATTAATTTTATTCGTAAATGGACAATGTTTGATAGGGGATAGTGTGCAATTGTGTTCAAGAATAAGACTTACTGCTCTGCTTAAATCTTTCGAAGTTAATCTTGGTATGGAAGGCTTGGGAGTTTGTGTTGATTGCAATCTTTGGTTTAGTATTGATACCAAAATGTCTTATTTCATCTAAAAAAAATTTAGTACTTGTAGCAAAAAAAAAAAAAAAAAAGAATAATTCTAACTCGAAGATCACTATTTCATTTTGGTTAACATGTGTATAACCCGTCCATCAATATAAAAAGGTTAAATGTTGATTAGAAAATAAGCCGGATATTTTGAGGAAAGTCGTAGGGAATGTGAAATTGAAAGGTAACAGAAAAAAAAAGTCACAATGAATATGCTATTCAAGCTTTGAATGTTCATGACCTTTCAGTATCTTATGTTGAAGTGCTTTAGTGTATATGTGATGCCATTCCGAAAGTTTAAAACATGAAATGGTCATTAGGTAAACCATATTCTTATCATTGCAATTACATAATATTAAAATCACAAGAAAGAAGTTAACCGGTAGCCTCCTCCCCCTTTCTTCCATTATGTCACAGCAAGCACAACAGAGTTGAAGATTTATGTTAAAGTTTTCTCTGTTTTCCAGATAACTGGACTTGTATGCGTCAGTGATTTGTGTATGTTTGTGTTACTTGGTAAAAATCCTGTTTATGACTTGACACTCTTACGCTGTGGGTTATGGGGAAAATCATCGACTTTGTTGCAAGTTCTAACATCCCATTTCCATATCGGTTATCTCTTGCCAATGGTTTCCATCGAAGTTGGGTTGCTTCCCAGTCTGTAGATTTGGGGAATTTGTTTTTATTGGGACAAATGGATTTTTTTTTTTTTTTGGGGGGGGCATTTGAAATTTTCATGAAATTCCCAGTGACACGATTTCGAGATATTTATGATAGGTCTTGGTAATATGACAAAATATACTAAACAAGAAAATATTAGAATTTAATGATTTCCTGTTTTATTTTTCCTTGTGATAAAAAAGATTTCGAAGAACTTTCACATGACAGAACAGTTAAGACCATACTTAGAATAATTCAATTCTACAGAACGAAATAATAAAATGAATCCATAAGAATGTCAGTGACTTGGAATTGGTAATTCCAACTACATCGAAAATTTGGAAAGAACCTTCGCAAAGGGAAAACAAAAAACCCTTAAGTTGTGTGTGATAAGTGCTGTGCCTTGAGAAACTGGTTGGTGAACAGGTGTTGCGTTACTTTCCTTCGTCTTTCGTTCTCCTTCATCCTATTTCTCTGAACACCTTATTTTCGGAAGTGTAACCGCGAGAACATAGACCTACTTGACCCTTTGTGCGTGGGTGTTGAGGCGGCTGAGGGTCCGTGTGCTTGTGAGGAGTGACCCTCGGCCAGCAAGCCCCACACACCACACACAAACCACGTGTACTCCCTCTCTCTCTTCACTCTCCTCGTCTTCTTTCTCTGTATCCCTTCTGCTTGTCTGTTATCTTTGCCTGAAGTGTTCATACGCAAACACCGTTTCAAGGGATATCCCTTCAACTTTAACGCCACCCACACTGGTAGCCTTTGCAAAGGGGCCACGGGGCCGCGTATAGTTCAGTGAGATCGGACGGTTTATGAACCCTGACCATGAATTTCTTGCCTGAGTAAGTATTCCTTCTCTCTTATAACTGCTATCTGCATGCTGTTAGTCTTAGAGGAGTTGTGCGGTGTCTTACTTAAAGTTTGCAACATATCGTAATGAATTAAGACTTATTGGTATCTTGTTTCACCATCTTATTAGTTTTGCATTATATATTTTAACAGATTTATCTACAATATTAATATCTTTAGGTTTCTAAGCGTCGTGTATGTGAAATTTTCGTTTCTCCGACCGCAGAGTTATTTTATTTTAGCCTGCTTGTTCCTTTTTACTCTCACGACCAGAGGATCTCTATCCGTGTCTTGCGTGTGAATCAGTTGTTTGGAGACATGCATACCGATTGTCAGTATTGATTTGAGATTATATGCAGTAAAGTACACAAATTACTATGCTGTGCACATCAATAACGCGAGACATGTGAAGTTATAAGTAATAAGCATTCTATAGAAACTTACAGAAAGGATGGAAATAAATATATTGCTAGCCTCACGGTCAAAGTTGTAAGATGCCTCAGTGAAAAATTAGAGTACGTATTTGATTGCATTATTATAGCTTATCGGAAGAGACTTCAGACTGTATAGAATCATCTATATTTTTTCAAATATTTAGATCCTATGGTACTGTACAAGCTGTAGCTCATGGTTAGTAGAAAAAATCCTATAAAGGTCAAGTTAAGAAAGATGAAATTTATTATTATTAATAACCAACATAAGTATGTTTTCCTTTTATTCATATTTCTCTCTCATTTGTGTAAATATGCTACAAGATTATACGAATTCCTTTGCGTCAGGTGCCCTTGAAGAAATTGTTTTGTGTCAAATGTATGTAAAGATCTTGTTCTTGACTTAACGAAGTTTAGTTACTTGATAGTAAATTGATCTTACGAATAATGAAATAGCAAATAGAATTATTAACAGAATTGGAAAAGGGATTTTTGGTGAATTATCATGTGCAAGTGAATGTCAAATCATTGAAAATAGATTGGCTAAGCATGAATGTTGTACCTTCATTGTAATTTCATCTTCATCCGGTAGTGAGGTTCAAAGCTATCAACTTTTGATGGTTCAGACTGCTTCCCAATGACAGTTGATTCGATGTTGGGGATAACGGTGGACAGTATTCCTCTAATGATAGTTACACTTCTGATCAAATTGCACAATTATTCTATAGTGTTATCATCTAACATGGAGGTCGTGTCCTTAGAAAAAGGTTGTACCTTCATTTTTTCGATGGCTCAAGTGTTTGCTTTCATGATTTTATATAAGAAAATTTGATTATAAGTATTTTTTTTCTTGTGAAAAATTTGTGTTTTGAATAGCGTGGCACAATGTTCCATGTATTTTTATGGAATACTGTTATGAAAATGAAAATAATGAAATGAATATGAAACCATCACTTGGAAAAATAATCAACTTGTTACTCTCAGTTACACCGATTATGCAGCACCTAGTCATCTAGGTACTGTATAGCTGACACGTATTTTCAGTTTGGCATGATTTACTTACGTCACTTGTAACATCTTTACTTAGCTTTAAATTTCAAGTTTGTATGTGGTAAATTTTACTACTTAATGCTGGTTATCATGTATCTGTGTTTTGTGTAAATATACTGGATATATAAAAAACCTATTAAAGTTATACGAAATGTCCGTCATCGCTTCTTGACAATTTAAATTGCTAATTTTCCCCATAAGGATTTGTCTGCTATGAATCTTAGATTGATATACAGTATACTGTACTGTGGTAATCCACTAACTTACATATTTTAATTTGGAATTATACATACAATTGGATTTAATCTAAGAGTGCAAGGCAGATAATCATTCTGTAATACAGTATACTCACTTTACCACTTGTGGTATTATGTAAAATAGTTCGTTAATAGAAAATGCAGATGCCCTTTCAATTTTTGTCATTCGGTGAACTTAACTCAAATTTTCTGCCTGTCCTGTACTTCTATATACTCAGTCTTGTGCCCTTTTTTTTTTCTTTTTTTTTAAGTAAAGCTTCTCTGGATAACCCATCGGCAATGTGTAACATTAATATTAATAACCCTAATCCAGAGAGAGAGAGAGAGAGAGAGATGTATGTGCATCTCTTTTTGTTTTTATTCAGATGTTTTCTATGCAACAGTATATTCTGAATAACAATACCCTATGCAGTATTATAATGTGCATGTGATAACATGTTTTTTGTCGTACTTTTTTTTTACATTAACATTTTATGGCATTAACACTGTGACAAGTAAATCTTTATTGCCAATTACTGTTAATTATGTGATGTCTTGTCCTTTTCAGTATAAAGAAAAGAGTGAAGAAAGGAGGCGGGAGTCGGACGTTACCATCGGCGGGTGGAACCCCTACCCATGGGGTAGATAGCCCCAGCGGGGGAAGAGGAGGCACCCCCGTAGATCCCTCCGAAGCCATTGGCTGGGCAGTCGTCAAATATAATTACCAAGCTCAACAAATGGACGAACTTTCACTAGTTAAAGGTAAGGAGATTCCGTATGATATAGTAATGAATATTTATAAGGTTTGGATATTACAATTACAAGTTGTTCAGAAATTTCTGTTATCATGTTTTCACTATTGCTCTTTGAAACCTAATCTCCCCATATATGGTGCTGCTATTGGGAACTTGTTGAATTTATAGCACTGTAGTTACACCAATGTAAATTTTAGTTTGTGAGTTATATGATTATATGGAGTTACCCATATAAAAAGATTTAAAGGTCTATGAGAAAACCCATCTTTACAGGTACAAGAGTGTTAATATTAGAAAAAAGTAACGATGGCTGGTGGAGAGGTCACTATAACAACTTGGTGGGTTGGTTTCCTTCCAATTACACTACAGAGGAGCCTTCTGAAGAGGATCATACTTATACTATGGCTGAAAATGTACTTGATGTTGTTGTCGCACTTTATTCCTTTACTGCACAAAACGAACATGAATTATCATTTACGAAAGGAGAAAGGATGGAGGTTTTGGATCGACCTCCGTCAGATCCTGAGTGGTACCGAGCTAGGAATACACAAAGCCAGGTAAGAATTGATTATGTATTTTCAATATATAGTGGGAACCTCCAATTAATATTCAGATTTCAAAAAATACTTGTTAAATTATGATATTTGTAGCTTTCAGTGTGTACTTGCTAGAGATTGAAATTAGAACAAGATTTTTTTTTTTGTATTACTGATTGTAATGTATGATAGATTTTTAAATACAAAATATGGACTAAATTTTTAATCTCTTGCCAATTTGGAAGACTCAGAAATTGGTACAGGAAAATGTAATTTCCTGTATATTTTACCATTTTTATTTTTCAGCTATTGTAATGTTACTCTCTTTTGATTGCTAAAATGTATAGAGGTATGGTCTAGTTTTATATAGAATTTTATCATAATACTTTACTCTATGGTAATTTGAATAAATTAGCCTTATGTTTTGACACTAAAAAAACAATATGAGTCATTCCTTATTTGATCCCCTCTAATTGGTAAATTCTAAATTACTCTGCTGCCAATATTTTGTCCTCTTTTTTTTTTTCCAGTTATTTAATGAAGCGCTTTTACAATATTATATTTGTTATTGCTTTGGATAAGAATGCATTCTAAATAAACACGACAAAAAGTCATGAAAAGCATGCACTAACTAGAATTCCGCCCTATACAGTCTAAGGTATAAAGGAAAGATCTGATAAAAAAGTTATAAATTGAAACTCAATAAATAATATAGTATCAATAACACACAACTGTTGATGTGAAAGTCCGGTAAAAAGAAGCACAAGGTGGTATAAATAGAATCTTAAAATTTAATAAGTCAAGAAAAGAAAGTTAGTGTCTACTCTCAGTCAGAGGGACTTAAACCCAAGTTGTGGTGTAGAGGCCTCTACACCACAACTTGGGTTTAAGTCCCTCTGACTGAGAGTAGACACTAACTTTCTTTTCTTGACTTATTAAATTTTAAGATTCTATTTATACCACCTTGTGCTTCTTTTTACCGGACTTTCACATCAACAGTTGTGTGTTATTGATACTATATTATTTATTGAGTTTCAATTTATAACTTTTTTATCAGATCTTTCCTTTATACCTTAGACTGTATAGGGCGGAATTCTAGTTAGTGCATGCTTTTCATGACTTTTTGTCGTGTTTATTTAGAATGCATTCTTATCCAAAGCAATAACAAATATAATATTGTAAAAGCGCTTCATTAAATAACTAAAAAAAAAGAGGACAAAATATTGGCAGCAGAGTAATTTAGAATTTACCAATTAGAGGGGATCAAATAAGGAATGACTCATATTGTTTTTTTAGTGTCAAAACATAAGGCTAATTTATTCAAATTAGCATAGAGTAAAGTATTATGATAAAATTTTATATAAAACTAGACCATACTTCTATACATTTTAGCAATCAAAAGAGAGTAGCATTACAATAGCTGAAAAATAAAAATGGGAAAATATACTAGAAATTACTTTTTCCTGTACCAATTTTTAAGTCTCCCAAATTGGCAAGAGTTAAAAATTGAATCCATATTTTTTTTTTTTTTAAATCTATTATACATTACAATCAGTAATACAAAAAACATAGTCCAGAGTTTGAGATCATTGGTTACTTGGTCATTCCTTGCTATATTAAAGTTAAATGTGCTATAGTCCAATCAATTAAGCAGCATGGAAAAGTTTATGGAACTGTGTAGGGAGTGTTTGAATAAACATATTCCTTATCTTAGGAGATAAATTGAAAATATCCTAACCTTTTAACCTTTTATCCATAGTTTTATTCCTTTTTAACTTAATGTAATAATGGCTTTACATTTTTAACGAACAGGTGGGTCTTATTCCCAAGAATTATGTTCAAGAACTCCATGAAGTTGTAGACACCAGAGCGTCTAGGTCAAGAGAGCCTTCGCAGACTCGACAGCTACCGCCTCCTGCTCCAGCCAACAATGTACATCCTCCAGCCACAAATGGGGGAGCCCACAATGCAGACTCTCACCTGGCACAGGTATTTACCATATACTGTACTTTATATTATACTGTATTGTTTTGTCATGATATTTAGGTGATAACAAAGAGTTTATTTCATTATCATTATACAGTACTAGTGAAATTTTAATTACTGTACACTTTTCATTCATATGAATTCCATTTACTGTACTGTATATATATATATATATATATATATATATATATATATATATATATATATATATATATATATATAAAGGGAGATGCTCCTTCTTAGCAGTAATCCCCTACTCTTCCTCTCTTAGTCTCCCTTACGGCAGCCACGATTCTCATCAAACGTAAAGTGCGAGTTCATTTTTTTATTATTTCTATTATTTCTATGAGCTTCCCCAATGTTCATTTCATGTTGCTTCTTTTCCAGAAGCTCGATTTATCAATGTTACCCTTGAAATTAAGAAAAGTTTCCATTTCCTTTCCTTTCAATGGACTCATGCCTCTATAAAATAATAATGCACTCTACTGGTTATTGACAAGAAGTGAAGCACCAGGGGTTTTTTGTTATTCTTTTTTTCAGTTGACTCTGCAATCATATGACATACGGTACTTGTAATCCTTCCAGATTGCCATCAATTTTATTGCATTTTAAGTTGTCTTCCCATGCATTTGTTAGCTTTACTGGCTGCACAGGGGTACAGTAGTACTTTCTATTGCACAGGGTTAGTACTATGTTTTAAATAACCATTGTGAGGAGTGTGTTTGCTTCACTGTTCCTCTCAGGGACAGTACAGTATATCTCAAGTTTGTGTGCTTTAAACTTACTTTTAATTCAAGGGGAAATCCTGAAAAGTCAATGTTAGTTGTTTATAGCTGACTGGATGATGGTATGACAGTGTACCATTTTCAGGTAGAGTACTCATTTAACAGACAAGT
This sequence comes from Palaemon carinicauda, assembly GCF_036898095.1. Taxonomy (NCBI): domain Eukaryota; kingdom Metazoa; phylum Arthropoda; class Malacostraca; order Decapoda; family Palaemonidae; genus Palaemon; species Palaemon carinicauda. The sequence goes on from NC_090739.1 coordinate 69,179,995, forward strand.
TTTTTTTTTTTTTTCTTAGTGATGAGGCTTTAAAGCTCTTAACTTATTTAGTTTCCTTTGTTAATCTCAGAAGGCCAGTGATTCTTAGCCTGTAGATAGTAAGTCTGACTTGACTACCTGGTTACATACCCTAACCTGACTTCCATAGTCAGATCTAGTGGTAAGAGTTTCTCATTTAGTAAGGGTTCTGAATTTTCACTGCCTCCTAGAGTTGAGATCCTCTCAACTCTGATCACTCGCATCTTGTTTCAGATGGCTGTTTGCTTTCATGCTCAGCCACTAGCTCATCATGTTTAATATTAACTGAATAAGTATTAATACTAGTGATTTTATTACTGTAACAAGTTTTACTGTGAGTAATACTTAAAATAAAATTAATAGTAGGATATTTCTATTCAGTGAAGAGATATAGTTAAGACAAATAATAAAAGTTAACTCACAAATTATATACATCACAATTACACTTGAGGTGCCATTGCAAAGGCTATGCCTCATCCTGAACCTCAGCTAATGCACAGTAGCTACCATGCCAGTTGTACAAAATGAATTTGATGGATAGAATATTGATATTCATACCTTTTAAATCTTCTTGCTAAAAACTCCCAAATAAGTTGTATAGGGTAAGTTCTGATGCTGATTTTTCCTCAAATTATTCGGAGACAGCTGCTTCCGGGACTATATAACCTCACAATTTGCCTTTTTCTTCGTGGATAGAGGTGTTAAATTGTTATAGTAGTTACTAATAATGGCTGATAATTCTGATCTCGTTTAGTCTTTAAGCCCTCTCTACCCCAGAGTCGTTTTGACTTTTACATTCAAACCCCCATTGTCACAGTTACGATATTTCACATATTGAAATCAATATTTGTTCCAACACAGAGACTTACCTCGAAACACTTTCTTAGGAGTTACTTGGAACCTCTTCTCAAACGACCAGAGTTTTGTGTAGTTTACCCTATTCCCATTTTCTATAGTGGTAGGCCTAGCGGGGGAAAACGTGCCCTGAGGGCAAACCAAGGTAGGCCACATGTTTCCCAGGTCGTAGCCCTTCAGTAAGTTTTCTGGTCGCGTCACGGTATCACACGATGCTCCTCTGTTCTCAGTGCGACCCTTTGTGTCTCGAGGCCACGTGGTTACCACATGGTCTTTAGTGCCTTACCCGCGCACTTAGTGCTTTAGCAGTGTGCTTTCACTTTCATTCCTTTGTGCTTTCATTGGTGTTTAGTGATCTCTTTCCTTTTTTGTGCTTGTGTCTAGCGGTCTTTGTGATTGTGTGCTATGGAGCATGCTTGCCGTTGTCCTGGGCCGAGAGCCGGGAAATCATGTGGGGCTTTTTTGTCAAAGCCCGATGTTGATCCTCATATGTTGTGTTCCTCGTGTAGGGGTAGAGAGTGTTCTCCTTCGGACACGTGTCCGGAATGTGCTGACTGGAGTGAGGTCCAATGTGTCGGGTTTGGGACCAAGAAGAAGAAGGCTACGAAGCGGTCTCCCAGGAAAACCAGTTTGTCCTCTCCTGCGACTTCTGCGGGTGAGGGATCGAGTAGAGTTCCTTCTTCTTCCCCTACCCAGAGTAGGGGACGAGGTAAGTCTGTGAAAGGGAAAAAGTTGGTGCCTCTTCCCCAGGAGAATGTTGTTGCGGGGGTTTCTTCTTCTTTTACGGCGAACCAGGCGCCTGTAAGTATGTGTAGTGGGGGTCCGCGGGACGTTGCTCTCGTGCAAGGGGAGCGTGTCTCGGGGGAGGACCCCATGTGGAATAAAGATGTCCCATTTTCTTCACCAGGTTCTTGGGTTGATGTCTCGGGCACTTCGGCTGCGGAAGATGCTGTCGATAAAGAAGATTCCCTGCAGGAAGATCCCCTGGGATGGAGTTTCCCAAGGACTCCGTTAAGGTCTCCGTTGGACATGGAGGAGGGCTTGAGCGAGTCCTTCCCTTTCATGGATCGTCCGTCGTCGTTTCTGGCTCCTTCATCAGCAGTCCCGGAGGATTTCTTGCAGCCGTCTACATCTAGAGCTCAACACGTGTCCAGGGAGGAACCATCTGTTGCGAGGTCGAGGTTTCCGGGGAGGTCAGACTTGTCGGTGCAGGAATCATCGTTCTCGTCGGATGAGGAACGCCGCAAGAGGCGTAGAAGGAGGAAAGAACAATCCATGAGGAGGAGATCCCTCTCTAGGTCTCCCTCGGGATCAGGAGATAGGAGAAGAAGATCTCGATCTCCGCCGAGAAAGAGCAGGAGAGCTAGTTCTCCCCAAGGAAGATGGGTCTTCGTACCCGAAAATAAGCTGAGGGACCTTACTAAGACCTCTAGCTCAATGGTCAAGCGGGAAGGAGACAGTCCTCCTAGAAGGGCCTCCAGTAGCTTCGCCATGGCGTCAGCCGATGACCGTGGGACCTCGTCTTGCAGGCATAAGTCCTGACCTAGAGACACTCAATCCGCCCAGCGGAGGGAGTCGTCTCCTAGGACGGGCAGCCTCGACGGGTCCTCCCATCGAGATGAGAGACGAGTATGGGCTCCTCCGTCGAACAATTTCACGAGGGAGCCCGTCCCTTCGTCGAGGACTTTTGAGAGGACAGAGGCACCCGTCACTAAGGAAAAGAAGAACCGAGGGTCCCGTCCAAGCGGAGGTGCCCGTGAACATTCCTCTCCCCATCCAAGCGGAGGTGCCCGTGAACATTCCTCTCCCCGTCGTAGAACGGAGGACGTGGACGAAGAGGCTGCGCTTGCGACGGAGGTCCGCGTATAGGAGGGTGATCTCCTTGATTAGGAGCTACAGCAATTTAGAAGAGCCTCTACCGCAGGAAGAGGAGGATTGGACCTCCGGTTTGAATAGGTTTTTGGGGGCTCCCGCCCAAAAGAAGTCCTCTTTAGCCCTTCCGGAGGCCAGAGATGTAAGAGTAGGCCGCGCCCATATTGACAAAGTGATAGCCCGCAATGGAGACTCGGCTAAAGGGTATAGTGCGGCTAAACTCTTGCAGGGAATGAAGTCCCAAAGCAAGTACTATGCATTGGAAGGACGACCACATGGTGCAAGTAAGGTGGAGGACGTTCTGGAGATTTTATGACAGGGCGTTTCGGACGAAAGGGCTTCTACGGCATCCATTTACTTCTCCCAGACTGGGGCCGTGATGATGGAGGAGATGTCAAAGGACCTGGTTAACGTTGCTTCATGGCTGGACTGGTGGGCCACCACCTTAGTGGGATCGCAGATTCCAACAGACTCAATGGATACGGTGAGGTGACTTCACGTAGACTGCGATCACCTATAAGTGATGTGTCGTCTCACCTTAGCCTAATTAAGCTGTACGGTAGTGATAGTACACTAATATACACTACAGTATCAGTGAGTGTTCATATCTAGCCCTGAATTACGATGTTTCCCGCCTTTTTACCTATCAGCAAGGAATTTATTGATTATTATGACAAATACCTCAATGAAATTCTTTTAAATCTTTTGGCATATGTTGTATGAAAAGATATACATGATTACTTTAAAAGTTTTAAGTTAAAATAATGCTCAATCAATTTTTCAGTAACTTTAAGTTGACAGTTACCTAAATTAAAAACTAGGCAAAAGCAGGGTTGATTATCTCATGGAATGATAAGAAACTGAAGAATGATAGCTTCCCCGTCTATTTAGGCATTACATCAAACTGAACACTATCTTTTATGGAGCATGTAAGGAAGTAAAGGAGAAGGTAGCTACAAAAAATAACCTTAGCAAACTTGCCAATTCAAATTCAGGAAGAAAACCTCAAACCCTAAGACAAACAGCTCGGGCACTCAACTACTCCACTGCCGAATACTGTTCACTAGCCTAGGAAAGGTCATGTTATTCTCATAAAGTTGATGCCGAATTCAATCGAGCATGTCGTATAATTACTAGTGCCTTAAGACTAACACCCCTTCCAGTACTTTATAGATTGGCAGGCATTATACCACCGTGTAAGGCTTTATCATAAAATTGACACCTGTTTATGAATTCAAAAATGTATTTCCTTGTCAATACCCAGAAATTCATCATCTTTGGGATGAATATTAACATAACTTTACTTTGGTTCAGTCATCCTATCGGAGGATATAAAACTAAAGTTCTATTACCAAACCTTTCTTGAGAAATGGTGTTTTAAACCTACTGTAGGAAAGACAAATTCAACTTAGCCAACTTTCTTTCATGTCCAGTCCTGCATAGGTTTGTCCTAGTTTATTTTGTCATAAAAATATTACATCAATGCTGTAGGTGAGCAAGGAAATATCGTCACCACCTCCCAATTGCAGAAGAGCATACTTTGGTAGCTACAGTACATGGATATACTGTAGCTACCAAAGTATGCTTTTCTGCAATTGGGAGGTTGTGATGATATTCCCTTGTTCTCCCAGAGTTGATGTAATATTTTTATGACAAAATAAACTAGGACAAACCTATGCAGGACTGGACATGAAAGAAAGTTGGCTAAGTTGAATTTGTCTTTCTTAGGCTTAAAACATCAGTTCTAAAGAGAAGTTTAGTAACAGAGCTTTAGTTATACTGTGCGTATATATATATATATATATATATATATATATATATATATATATATATATATATATATATATATATATATGTATATATATATATATATGTATATATATATATATATATATATATATGTATATATATTTCATTCTTTCTCGTCACGTTCATCATCATTGAAAGATACATAACTATTCAGTCTCTCCTTGCCTTTGGATAGAGGGAGAGGGAGTAGTCATACTCTAATGAACAAGGGTACCCCAAGAGGAAAGGGGAGGGGGTTTGAAGTGTTAAATCTTTATGTATGTGCATATCCATCTAAATATTTTACATAATCTACGGAATAGATTGGAAGTGCTTCCATGCTTGTTGCACATTAGCACTTTAGATATTCCTATAGGCAAATTTGTGGGAGATGACTATTATTTCCTCATGTCCATGTCAACACTACAGCAGACTCCCTGTACTGTACTAATTTATATTGCCTATAAATGGCCTTTGCATCTGATCATGTTTAAAAAAAAATTTTTCCTTTTAAAGGTAAATTTCCTTTTTGTTCCCCTTCCCAATCCCAGTAACTAGGAAGGTAGATGCATCCTACAGATGTACAAGACGTTTATACCTTTCTCCCATATGTGTTGAACAAGTTAATGATATCTGAAGACTTCAGAGGACAATCTTTGTCTTTAAGTAGCTCTAGTAGGAATGATGGGTGGATCGTTCTCTCCCTTGCTAGAAATTTTATGCTGCTCAGTCTCCTTCATTAACCTCAATGTGTTCCATAAACTCTGTAAGACATATTATGTTCACACCTGAAAGCTATCAAGTGTGCCTTCTTAGAGAAATCTTTAGATACAAGGTGGCTCTTTTCCCAGGTTATTATGCTGAAGTAGATTCTAAAAGTTTCTCCTCCCACAGTCAGAGAAATGTATGTAGTTAGTGGTAAGGGCCTTTTGATCATTGTGATATATTACAAGTGTTCTCATTCTCTAGCTTGATTTTTTTACACATTGATTCAAACAAATAATGCTAAGAACATCTTATTTTTCTTTAATTTTGCAGTGCAAATATGATTTGATGTTTTTATCTAGTGTTACATCTCTTCATCTTGTGTTCTGAGAATGTTTTTCTCAGAGATTTGTTCGTAGTATGTTCACAAATCGAAGGGAGGTTAGCTTTTATATTTCATTCTCCAAAGCCCTCCATGAATAAGATAATGTAACTGACATGTAGAGGGGCTGTAAATTCTTCTTTTAAGCTCCCTGAGAAGGCTTTTATTATGAACTTTACTCTTAATGTCCATTTTCACTTACGTATGACAAATTCATACGTGAATTCTATTGATTATCATATGTCACATACCAGTACCTCTCCTTTCCTCCAGTTCATCACCAAGTTCAAACATCCTGGTCATCTACATGATTCCTTGCAATCCTTCACCCCTCATTTTGATTTGATTAGAACTGAAAGACTTGATCCTCTCCAGTCAACCAAGTCACCAAGTTATGAGATGAAATCCCACTTTTTCTGTCTTCTTCTTTTGAAACATTTCCCATAAATACTGCAATGTTTTCTCTAATTGCAGAATCAAATGCTCATCAAGTTTTAAGTCCACCATTTACCTCTTCATCTTCTTTTTCACTTGTCGTTTCATTCTGTACAGACATCTACTCTACACCCTATGAACTTTCCAAGCAATTAGGTATCTTAATTGCAAATTTTGTTTTTCAATATTTAACTTAGCCGGTGATTATATAAGCTGCAACTCTGTTGCTCGACAGAAAACTCTACGTTAAAAATCCGCCAGCGATCGCTATGCAGATAGGGGGTGTACTTCAACAGCGCCATCTGTCGTGCAGGTACTCAGTACTCAATGTAAACAAAGAACTCAATTTTCTCTCTGTCGGGCTACCGGCAAGACCTACTAATTCGCTGTTGCTAACTGGATTTGTTTTCACAACTATTTGGTGAAGTACACTATTCTAGTTTTGAGCTTTCGCTATGCAGGTGTTTTATCTTCATCTCAAAACTTGAACTCGTTTTGGATAGATTTAATTATGGTGACAAAGAGAGTATGGACTTTCTTTCACTTTTAAATGGCCGACCCTTCCCTTAGACGGAAGTGTGTTTAGGCTTTTAGTAATTATCTTATCATGTTATAGATTTTCCTCTATATATATCTCTCCGCCTTTATTAGGCCTCTTCGATTAACTTTCCATTTTTTATAAACATATAAAATAAATTTTAATGCTTTGTTTATATAGACCTTTCCTGAGAGTAGGCGGTCCTAACTTGGAAACCGAAGTTAATCAACATTGAGCCCTTTATATCGTCTTTAGCTTTTAAAGGATTTAAAACTTTTTAAATGTAATATTTTATGAAAGAATTTCTTTGATAGTCTTCGTACTGTTTTCAAAGATGAACTAACGTTTAGTTTTTTATGCTACGCAGTTGTTGACGTTCAGGACGTTCAACATGCGCTCTATCGTTACGATAGAGAGAGTGTTTCACGGTTTCACTTTGCAGTAAGAGTAAATCGATTCTGACGTTTTATTCATTCTTTCTTAGCTTAAATGTTTTAAATTCTAATTTAAAGGAACTTTTTATTTGAAAAACCTTTCAGTTTTTTCCTTTAGTCAAATAACATGTTTTGACGATATATAATTGGGCTCTTCTCTTAGGTGCGAAATCAAGAGAGAAAGAGAGAGAGAGATAGAGACGGAGGGAGAGAGAGGAGAGAAAACGTTCCGTTCAAGCGGGTAACGTTGTTCTCGTGTTACTCTCGTCCCTAGTCTCTGTACGGGGAGGAAGGATAAAACGTTTTTAGGTTTTTATTCTCGTCCCCAGGCTATGTGCGGTGAGAGATTGAAAACGTAGTTATATGAACTAGTGTTTAGTCTCTTTCCCAGCCACTGATTTTTCTTTTTATCTTAAAATATGTTTTCTGTTTTTTGCTGGTATTATGAGCTTGCATTATACGACTAATTTCGCAATTACTACCTTTTAATGAAGGGTAGAATTGCGTGTTTCAGGTAGAAATAAGTGCAAAACAGAAAATCGAAGTGATAAAGTGACATGCGCAAAGTGTTACAGTGTTGCGTCCGAGGCGCAAAGTGTTACAGTGTTGCGTCCGAGGGTTCGTCTGTTCGTGCCTGTCGTTCACCTAGTCCGGGACCTCTTGCAAGCTCCCAAGCCCAGGGGAGAAGTAATGTCAAACGACTTATGGGTTCGAGAGGCCTTGACCAACGAACAGACGTTTTCCCTCTATGGTATCGGGTGTTTCTTACCAAGATCTCCCCTACCATAAGACGAGAGAGACGTTGTTTCTCCTCGCCATCCGTAGGCTTTTCGCATAAGAAACCTGTCACAAGGTTTCGAAGCCCTTAAGCGAAAGTCAGTCCTTTCAGGACAGGTCCAGCGTCCTGGTTACAGCCATTAGGACAGCTCTGACCCTATGCAGTCACGGATAACTGCTCGCCGCCTAACAAAAGCGTAACACAGACTCCGAAAGTCTTTTTTTGTAGGCAAAGTGTTGCGGTCACAGACGTTACCCTCGTCTATTACCACAACCATTTCCGTTGATCCTTAAGGGGTTGTATGGCAAACATGCAGTATATGCTTGCCTCCCTTATGGAAGACTATTCTGCCGATTAGTCCGTTGAGTCTAGCCGTTTATCTCATCGATATCCTGGCTTTCAGCCAACCTAACGTTCCTTTGTGCTTACTGTTGACGTTGGCGTAGCTTAGTCACGTCAGTCAGGTTGTTTAGAACCACACTCGATGTGGTCTCGTGTGGTTTTTCAGCCGCATTTGGACGTTAGGCCACTGGCTGATGCTCCTGTTGACGTTCTAGACGTTCACTAACAATCGGAGTTGACTTGTTTTGACGCTGTGCGTCAACCTCCGCATTCTAGAGTTGTTTTGACTGCTCAGTCTAGGCAGTCAAAGCAGTCTCGAGTGGACGCTGTACGTCCTCACGCACCTGTTGTGGTTGACAGTTCAGTTGTTGACTGTTCACTGACTGTCAAGCAGTTACATGACGTTGCGTTCTGGTCCGCTACTAATGCACCAGTGAGAGACTCAGCTTTTATCGGACAAGGTTCCTGTAGATGAGGAAGTTGCTGTTCTCCCTCCTACTGATATTCCCTTGAGGACTCTGTCAGATGGAGAGGAGCCTTAAGCTGCTTAGCCTCCTATGGACTTTAATTAAATCATGATGATTTTTTTAAGGATCTTCGTCCGGATCTTGTAACTGCTGCTCCTCGTTCGCCTAAACGTCAGAGCTTACACTAGGCCTAGCTACTTCGAAGCCGTTGTTTTTAAGCTAGTGCTCTCTCGCTCTCCTAGAGAGCGTTACGTTGGCTAGGCGACTGGTTTTTCACCAGGAGGAGTTTGGGGGATACAGCCTTTGCTTTCCCTTCTTTTAAACTGGTTTATAGAGCGAGAGTCTGATATGACACGAGAGAAGTTCACGGCTTGGGAGTTCATGCCTCTGCCCAGATAGACTTCTCAATTCTGGTAGACTCTCCCTGGCGCCTAGCCAGGAGACGCTCCAAGTTGTTTACAGGTCAACTTCTCAGAGGGATGGTAAACGGTTCCGCCTCAGTCGCTAACCCCGTCTGTTGCCACACCTGCTCCCGTAGACCCTAAATGGGCTTTGCTGCAAGACATGCAGTCCAAGCTTGCGTCCTTGATAGAGGACTTTAATGCGGAGAAGAACCTTCTGGCCAACAACCTTCCAACCGGTCGGTTGTGCGCCCTGTTGACGCTGAGGTAACCTACTCGCGTCTGCCAGTTGAGGTGGTTCCTCCACCGATGCGACCCAGTGTGGGTTGCCAGCCGCACGTTGACGTTAAGCGACGCTCGGAGGTGGTTGTTGACGTTCAGGGCGTTCAACAACCAGCAGAGGTGACTTGTTGTGACGCAGTGCGTCAACCTCAGCAACCCGGTAGGGTGTTGACTGCACAACCCAGACGGTCTAGACAGTTTCGGGTTGACGCTGTGCTTCCTCGCGCACCCATGGTTGTTGACAGTTCACAGACTGTGCAGCAGTTCCATGATATTGCGTCCGGCTCCGTCACGCATCCACCAGTGTGACCGGATTCAGCGAGCCAGACGTTGCCCACTCCGTTGCCGTTTCCTCATCAGTTTCGGATGAGGAACCCTCTGATGAGGACGTTGCTGAACAACAAGACGATCAGCCCCCAGCCCTGCTATCCATCCAGAAGATGCTGAAGAAGGAACGCTGCTCAGTCAGGCTGTGGATGAGTCTGGTAGGGACGCTGTCATCCGTGGATCATTTTGTGTCACTAGGAAGACTACACCTCCGTCCTCTTCTATACCATCTAGCTTTTCACTGGAAAAAGGACAAGACGCTAGAAGCGGTCTCGATCCCGGTTTCCGAAAAGATAAAGTCTTGTCTGACTTGGTGAAAGGACAATATCAACCTAAGAGAGGGTCTTCCCCTGACTGTTCAGACTCCCAACCACGTTCTCTTCTCGGACGCATCGGACGTAGGCTGGGGTGCGACATTAGACGGTCGGGAATGCTCGGGAATATGGAACTCGAGTCAAAGGACAATGCATTTCAACTGCAAGGAGCTACTGGCAGTACGTCTGGCCTGGAAAAGCTTCAGGTCTCTCCTTCAAGGCAAAGTGGTGGAGGTGAACTCGGACAACACCACGGCTTTGGCGTACATCTCCAAGCAAGGAGGGACCTACTCTCTGACGTTGTACGAGATCGCAAGGGACCTCCTCACCTGGTCAAAAGGTCTAGACATATCACTAGTAACGAGGTTCATCCAAGGCAACTTGAATGTCATGGCAGATTGTCTCAGTCGGAAGGGACAAATAATGCCAACAGAATGGACCCTCCACAAGGATGTATGCAAGAGACTTTGGGCCACCTGGGGCCAGCCAACCATAGATCTCTTCGCAACCTCGATGACCAAGAGGCTCCCAATATTTTGCTCACCAATCCCGGACCCAGCAGCAGTTCATATAGATGCCTTTCTCCTAGATTGGTCACATCTAGATCTATATGCATTCCCTCCGTTCAAGATTGTCAACAAGGTACTGCAGAAGTTCGCCTCTCACGAAGGGACAAGGTTGATGCTAGATGCTAGTTGCTTCCCTCTGGCCCGCGAGAGAATGGTTCACCGAGGTACTTCGATGGCTAGTAGACGTTCCCAGAACACTTCCCCTAAGGGTGGACCTTCTACGTCAGCCACACGTAAAGAAGGTACACCAAGGCCTCCACGCTCTTCGTCTGACTGCCTTCAGACTATCGAAAGACTCTCGAGAGCTAGAGGCTTTTCGAAGGAGGCAGCCAGAGCGATTGCTAGAGCAAGGAGAACATCCACCCTTAGAGTCTACCAATCGAAGTGGGAAATCTTCCGAAACTGGTGCAAGTCAGTATCCGTATCCTCGACCAGTACCTCTGTAACTCAAATAGCTGACTTCCTCTTATATCTGAGGAAAGAACGATCTCTTTCAGCTCCCACTATCAAGGGTTACAGAAGCATGTTGGCATCAGTCTTCCGTCACAGAGGCTTAGATCTTTCCAACAATAAAGATCTACAGGACCTCCTTAAGTCTTTTGAGACCACGAAGGAGCGTCGTTTGGTTACACCTGGTTGGAATTTAGACGTGGTACTAAGATTCCTTATGTCAGACAGGTTCGAACCGCTACAATCAGCCTCCCTGAAAGATCTCACCTTTAAGACTCTTTTCCTGGTATGCTTAGCCACAGCTAAAAGAGTCAGTGAGATTCATGCCTTCAGCAAGAACATCGGATTCTCATCTGAAACGGCTACATGTTCCCTACAACTTGGTTTTCTAGCCAAAAACGAGCTGCCTTCTCGACCTTGGCCAAAATCGTTCGATATTCCAAACTTATCGTATGGTTGGAAATGAACTAGAAAGAGTCTTATGCCCTGTAAGAGCTCTTAAGTTCTATTTAAAACGAACTAAACCTTTACGAGGCCCGTCTGAAGCTTTATGGTGTTCAGTTAAGAAACCATCTTTGCCTATGTCAAAGAATGCTTTATCCTATTTTATCAGACTGTTAATACGAGAAGCTCATTCCCATCTGAATGAGGAAGACCAAGCTTTGCTGAAGGTAAGGACACACGAAGTTAGAGCTGTCGCAACTTCCGTGGCCTTTAAACAAAATAGATCTCTGCGAAGTATAATCGACGCAACCTATTGGAAAAGCAAGTCAGTGTTCGCGTCTTTTTATCTTAAGAATGTCGTCTCTTTACGAGAATTGCTACACTCTGGGACCATTCGTAGCAACGAGTGCAGTAGTGGGTGAGGGCTCAACCACTACAATTCCCTAATTCCATAACCTTTTTAATCTTTCTCTTGAAATGTTTTATTGTTGTTTTTGGGTTGTCCGGAAGGCTAAGAAGCCTTTCGCATCCTACTTGATTTGGCGGGTGGTCAAAGTCATTTCTTGAGAAGCGCCTAGATTAGAGGTTTTGATGAGGTCCTGTTGTATGGGTTGCAACCCTTGATACTTCAGCTCCTAGGGGTCGCTCAGCATCCTAAGAGGATCGCGAGGCTCCGTAAGGAAGACGTACTTAAAAAGGCAGAGTAATTGTTCAAGTCGACTTCCTTACCAGGTACTTATTTATTTTAAGTTTGTTATTTTGATAACTGCTAAAATGAAATAAAAAATCCTTAGCTCATAATAATGTAAACATTTATTGCTGGTCTCTACCCACCCCCCTGGGTGTGAATCAGCTTATATAATCACCGGCTAAGTTAAATATTGAAAAATGTTATTTTTATAATAAAATAAATTTTTGAATATACTTACTCGGTGATTATATATTAAAGTTCCCTCCCTTCCTCCCCAATAGAGACGCAGTGGACCGAGGAGAAAATTGAGTTCTTTGTTTACATTGAGTACTGAGTACCTGCACGACAGATGGCGCTGTTGAAGTACACCCCCTACCTGCATAGCGATCGCTGGCGGATTTTTAACGTAGAGTTTTCTGTCGAGCAACAGAGTTGCAGCTTATATAATCACCGGGTAAGTATATTCAAAAATTTATTTTATTATAAAAATAACATTTTACCATACTCATTAATATATAAAGCATTTCCCAAATTTGAAATTATCTGTCATCTTCCATACCTAACCCACAACATGAGCTCTGAGCAATCCTTCGTTAATAGAGTGATTGACAACATAAGAGTTAGATTAGGACCTTTTTACATAATAACATAATCTCTAAACTTCAATTGTTCTGGTTGAGTACAGTTTTTTAGAAATCAGTGAAGATCAATGAGGCTGTTCACACTCTGGCCGTTTGCAAGATTTTCCAAGCAGCAATGATTCACTAGCTGCATGCACTGCTAACCCATGCGGTTCTTGTGTAGTAGCTTATAGAAACTATGAGGCCGCTCAGGGAAAATCCTCTCGCGTGAAGACATCTCCTAATGAGCAGGGATATTTTTGTACTGAAAAAAATCCGCTCTTGTGATGAAGCAAGCCTCAATGGTAATGGGTTTTGCAATCCCTATACTGAAATTCTTTCCCTTTGCCCTCCAATTGGTTGTAAATGTATTAATTGGAGAGCAGAAGTTCTTTAGAAGCATTAAACCATAGATGGTGTTCTAGATTTTTAGTGTACATTTCTCACCCTCTACAGTAGCCTAATTCTTTTCCTAAAAATGCACATGGTTGCCTACTTTGAATGGAACCCTAAGGCTATAAATTGCAATAGGTTCTGGCTGCAATGAGAGAAGTTTGTTTAGAAATATTATTTAAATCAAATAAGTAATCAGCGTTTTCGGGTGCTATACAGAAACCCATTACCTGACACTAATTGAGATTTTAAAAGATAACTAAAATTGTTGTAATTAGAAGATAAAGATAAGCTGTTATGTACAATAAAATATCTTTTCTTACTCTCATCCATCTCCAAGCAGAAACTAATCTTATTTTTTTCCTTAATATTCTCCAAAATACATGGGTAATACCATCATCCTAATTCTTTTCTTATGTCACTTTGACAAAATCTTTCATCTTCTAACATTATTCCCTACCTTTCTCAGCCATTGTCGTAGATTTACTTAATTTTCATTCTTTACATTTTGGTTTAGTATTGAAGTCAAATAAATTGTAACATATGTGGTTTTTTTTTTTTTGGTATTGATGGCATTTTATTTTGTTAATCTCACTTAATATTTTTTTATTTTTTCAAAGGGAATGCAGGGTATGAACATTAATGCAGCTGCTCCTCCTCCTGTAATGCCTCCTGCACCTCACCAGCCTGTTAGTGGCGTTCCTCCAGATAAGGGCCATTTTACTACTAGAGATTGGTATTATGGACCAATTACCCGAGCGCAGTGCGATGACATTCTTAACCAGCGGGGACGTGATGGAGATTTCCTTATTAGAGATTCTGAAACAAATGTAAGTACTTTCTTTCACTTATGTCACGTTTTTTAGCAAATTTGACATCACTTCCGCAGCATTGATGCAATCTTATAAATTGATAATGTAAGAAAATTGCAAATGTAAGTTTATGTTTTGATTGATGAAATGAGGATATATGATTAGTAGCTTTAGTCTTTGATGTAGATATCAGATATAATTAATATATATTAAGATGCATAGAAAGAATTTTTACAAAGTCCAATCATTATGTAATTTGAATTATGGAAGACTTCTTTTAGCAAGGTATCATGGTAATAAAGGAAATAGAAATGATAAACTTTTATAACTTTTCATTGTTATTTGTAGCTTTAAAGATATCTTTGAAGTATATTAAAGACTTATAAAGCACTTAGTACTGAGAATAGTTGAATGACAGAAGTTCTCAGTATTGAACTCAGAGGGTTTGGGGTTACTGCATATATTTGTAGGCATTGCTAAAAGCTTACTACTTGCAGTATCAGTTTGACCCTTGTGACATAGCTTTTTGTTATTTGCTTCTCTTACTCTTCATTTTCTCGATAGCAGTTCAACATTTTCAATTTTTTATGCTCCAATTCTCACTTCTCATTTAATAAATCGTTTAAATTGACCTCCCTGGGATTTCTTACTTTTAGTAAAGAAGTTTTTTTTTTTTTTATTGGAAATCAGGTATCCTTGAAGAGATACCTTACATTAGAGGTTTTCACATAGCCTTGGCTAGGCATTTGCTGACACTAGACTCTACTAATAAACTTTTTAAAGCAGTATGGAAAGAAAAAATCTTTAATTACTCTTTGTATGTGGTGGGTCTTATTACACTTTCCATAAAGTGGCTTTTAGTTTTTAGGGATATGATTCAAGAAAAAAGAATGGGATGCATAGACAATTACATAAGATTAATGTTTACAAAGAAATCTGTAAGGCAGCAATATAAAAATCCTCCTGATCTGTAAGTTTATCAAATGCAATACAATTAATTGATTACTAGAGCACACCTTCATTGAATTTTCAATATCTATAGAGGTCTCGCAGAGTTTGCTTGAGAGAGGGAGCTAACAGAAAGGATGTTTGAAAAAATTACTTACAAATGATTACGTTGACCCCTTC
The DNA here is from genome assembly GCF_036898095.1 of Palaemon carinicauda. NCBI lineage: Eukaryota > Metazoa > Arthropoda > Malacostraca > Decapoda > Palaemonidae > Palaemon > Palaemon carinicauda. The sequence continues at coordinate 69,195,040 of NC_090739.1, forward strand.
ATCCCCCAGCCTCTTTCCCACTGGCTTGTTACTTATTACTCAAAGTACAATTTTTACATTTTAGTTTAATATGCAAATGAACTTGGGTGCATATTGCATACTACCTAGTATATAAGATCCAATAATATTTTGTTTATTTTATATTCATTTAATAATGAATCAGTTGAAGGCTTTAGTTTATGAAATTATAATTTATGGGTAAAGTATATAAAATATGTATTTTAAGCTCCTGAAATAGGCAACAGATTATTATAGAAATCCCTTGTACTTCTTTTCATAGGTTGGCGACTTCAGTGTGTCCTTAAAAGCATCAGGCCGTAACAAGCATTTTCGGGTTCATGTTGAAAATGGTTTGTACTGCATTGGACAACGAAAATTCCAGACTCTGGATCAATTAGTGGACCATTATCAGCGGTCACCTATCTACACCAGTCAAAAAGGAGAGAAGCTTTATCTGATACGACCCATGCCCAAGCCATGAATCTAATTAGAAGTATTGTGACTGAACAAGTATATACAGTTCTTTAAGACATATTTTAAGGAAGTTTCCTCAAGCATTATTGTGTAAAATTTACACGTGGTTGCTAAGTACTCTACTGAATTATAAAAAAAAAAAGAAATTGAAACTGTCCAGTTGGCAATGGAATATTGCCTGAGTAGTTCTTCCTTCATAAATTTAGCAAATAAAATGGTTTATTTACCATTCAAGTCCTAATGTGATTTAAATATTTTACTTTTATACCTTCATATGCATTAGACAAGATTAGATTTTCATTTTATGGCTGCTAGATTTAAATTGGCAACTGACGTATCATTACCTCAAAACCGTTCATCTTGATGGTATCATGAGGTCATTGATACAGTTAACAGACTTTTCCACAATACAATCTTCGATATAAAACATGTTTGTTTTTTACTTAAGCTCTCTTACTCAAAATGAGATCTTTTCTTTATAGTCATTGAGGGGAGAAAATTTCAACAATTTCACAATTATTCACATAAACATTATGTGTTCAGAGATATCCAAGAATTTTCTTGAATTCTTTCGAACACTTTCAAGATACATTTCCATGTTTTTTAACATTTTCATTGCATTATGCTGTAATTTAATAGTTAACATTGTAATTGCAAGGTTGCTTTTTATAGTATTTTTTAAAAAACTTTGGTGTCTTTTTATTAGGAGGATAACACTTTCTAACATCATGAGTTTGCTAAGCCAAAAACATTGCTAAGTAGTTACTTCATTTATTGTTGTCACAGAAAAATACTTGAAAAATTCAAATTATCATAAGTATGGTAAAATGTGGAAAGCAAAACAGAGAGCTCCTTCCCAGAGATCCCTTTCATACGTGTCATGATAGACTAACGGCCATTCCTAACGTACTGGAGTCATATGAATTCAGTCCATGTTTTTATTAGTTATAGTGAACATTAACATTGTAGAATCTGCTGCCTCCTATGTAAAATGAAGGTTGAAGTCTGACAGGTCGTGTATCCATATTGTGTGTATAAATAACTGACCCAGCACCATTCTTTTAGATGTTGCTGTTGCCTATACTTCATCATGTGCTGAAAAGTATATTCAGCATAGATCACAGTACAGTATTAATAACTGAAGTTCACCTCTGCCAATGGTGCTTATGCCATGGGTTGCAGACTTCAGGGCTGGATGCATGATGAGGAAGTTTGAGAGTACCCAGTCCTTGTGCATTTATCTTCTAAAGAATTGAGTGATTTCTTTCAACCTTGTTTTTGTATCCGTTCTGCATCTTTATATATGTTATTGAAGATAATTTTGAATGCTGAAAACTTCTATGTCCTTTCAGGACAGGAAGTTCAAGTGATAAAGTTCGATGGGTTTTCCCCTCGGTAATGTGTCTTAAGTGGCTATAGTGTGATTTTACCTCGAGGATGGTCCCAGAGAGGATGGTGGTGTATTTGATATTTGTGAGAAAAATCTCATATTTTGTACATTGCAAGTTTTTTTATCTCTAGCTTATAATATAGCTTCTTATCCCACTAGTCAATATAGCTTGAAAGACAAAAGCACATTAATTGCAACTTGTGCAGCTTTTATAAATATGTTAAATCTTAAGTATAATTCTTTGCATTGAGTCAGTGTGAATTGAGTGCAGGATGTTTGTTACCTTATGTTTTATTATATTTTATCTTGGTTACTTTATATTTTTGTTGCCATTTTCAAGATTTTGTCATCTTACTGCTTAAAGATGATTTTCAAAATATTTGCAGCTTGATATATGAGATTTCAATATACTGCTGTGAATTGTCATTTGCATGCAGTTTTTGTGAAGTTATGTAAAGAAAGTGTGCATAAAGTCATGTAAAGAAATGTTCTTGTTTGTAGATAAGGCAAGATCAGTGGTGATTAATCAAGAATTTAGGTGTTTTTTCCATTAATGAGAGAAGCTATTTATATGTTTTTCGTTTGCGTAATAGACAACGAAGTAGGAATCTGCTACTGTGCAAGATGAGAACTAGTTAAAGAGAAAATGCTTAATTGCAAAGCAGCAGAATCTTCATTTAAATTATTTAACTTTTTTAATTATTTCAAGGCGGTGTAATTTGTAGCAGTTTATGATATTGTAATGTATCATAAAAAACATATTTAAATTACAAGGAATTTTTGCTCTTGTATGGCATTTTTAAACTGGTAGAACCCTTCCTTTTTTACAATTGAATGTATGCACATTTTATTGCAATTGGTTTAAAACTTTGGATTGCTGTAGATATACAGATTTTTTAGTTATGATTTTTTCAGTTATACGATCAAAAACTTTTGACACAATTATAATCTCATCGTTATTTTTTTCTAAATTTTGTGTAAGTTTCTCTCAGCCTGTGTGTGCTGTATGTTTGTAAGTGCTAGTCATAAGCCCTGACACTGACACTGGACTCTGCAGTGCTGCAAGCAGCCCACATGAAAAGCATCAGGTTCCAGCCTTTCACACAATTTAATTGTACTGTGTAGCCTGCCACAGTTAGTCCCTGCTTTGCCTGTTATTACCAAAGATTCTTGGCTTTTCAATTCTTCAAAGGTGTGCTTATAGGAGAATATTTCTTTTTTTTCCCGATAAAATTTCATAACTGCTGTTCTAAGTGGTTTATGATTAAACAACATTTTAAATAACTGATGTTCAACAGAGATAATTGTGAAAGCAAATCAGTACGAATCCATTTGATCTCAGTACTGGGTTTTGTTATCTACATTTTCTGAGTTGCTATATGGCCTCTGTGTATATTGACATATTTGTAGGTTTCCTGAAAATGTTTGGGTTTTCAAATCCATCCATAACCAAATTATAGCTGTGCAGTTGTTAATATGCTTCCTAGTGAATCCAAAGTGGGCAAAAGAAATCTATATGTGTGATAGAAAAGAAGGATACCTTTTTCAAGGGTTTATTATTACATATAAACTCGACTGAAACTTACGTTTACCTAGATTTTTTTATATAGTTTTGAAGGATATTGTTGAATAATTTTTCAACATACAGGACAAGTAAAGGTGAAAACTAGACCAAGAGAGTATTTTTATTTTTATCAATTAGGTGTTGGTAATCAATTTGCCTCTTGTCAGGGCATGTGAAGAAACACACTAGAATGAAGCATGAATATAGTCCTTTCAGGTGGTAGTTGGACCATGTTGTAAAGCAAGCCAAAGTGCAAAGGGTTTCTGGTCTTAACATGTATGGTAAGCAATTGTGGATGGTGGAAATTTGATTTTTTTTATATATACTGTTGCCTTAATAATTGATTATTGCTTTACATTGTTTCATTAATGATGATACAGTAATTATTTATTATGGGAATACACTTAATTTTTTTTTTATTAATTTGAAAGCTGTTATTAAGCTTTTTTAAGACCAGACCACCGAGTTAACTCTTTTACGGTAGATTTGAATCGTTTGTTTTTATAGTGGAATTTAGGTTTGTTCATGAATTGCAATCATTAAAAACAAAATCTTTTTCTACTTACTAAACTACTGTGTTAAACAAAATCTAGATTTTACTAATTTAAACAAACCGTGTGGACCAGCCTGGTAAGTTTCCAGACTTTTAACTCTGTGGTCTTGTTAAGCTACCTAACATTATTGCTGTTCTGAGTTTTGACAGGTATCCATTACTTGTTGATACTGTAAAGTTAAACATGCTTTCAAACTGCCAAATAGTTTCAGTAATGCTAAACTTTGTCCTTTAGGAAGGCATCCATCAAGCATATCATTCCAGTGAAGCATTGTAGTAAAGGTTATGTTCTTTATTGTAAGTACATTTTTACTGTTGTATAACAGTGTTCAACAGAGGGCCTGATTTGTAATGATTCATAGAATTATCAATATCCAGAGTGTTTAATAGGATTAAGCTTGGATTATTCAAGCTCCCTTTCTTCAACATTGATAATTCCCATTCATCAGAAATTAGTTTCTCTGTCAATTTTAAAAGAAGAGGAAGAGTCGAAGAACAGTTTTCCAGATTCTGGCGTTGATCAATTATATTTACTTTCATTGAAGTAACTTTTCAATGCCATAGAAGTTGTAATCTCCTTATATATAATTGTTAGTGGAAGTTTTCAATTATTTCACATATGTAAAGAATTGTATTTAGTATCATACTTCATTTGAAGCGTATAACAACTGCACAAAGTACAGATTTGATGCACATGTGCTTTATTATTTCTTTTAATGATCGTTATGGAAACACTGGCTTTTTAAAAAAAGTTCAGGTTATTATTGCTGTCATCGGTGCTCCCTTTTCCTCCAAAAAAAGTAGGTCTAGAGTAGTAGTAGTAGAGCTTTCTACATGTCAAACAGAGGCCAGCATTGGATACATACTAAAACAATTTTGCAGAGACATGGGATAAGCAAATCTTTTTTTAAGGAAGAAGGACTTATTCAGAATCTACTTTTGATGAATGAAGGTAACAGCTAAATTGTATAGAATCTCATTGCATAATCTAATGAAAATTCCATTATAATATGACATGGACTAAACTATGTGGAATGTCTCTTCCAAAAGAGAGAAATTTTCTATAAAATACAATGTAAAGAGTTTTTTTTTTCTTTTCTTTTTTTGTGGAGGGAAATACATTCCATGATGTCATACGCTAGATATTTTGTTGTATATTTTGATAATTTCCAATCTTCCTCATTAGAATTGGCTTCTGGATTTTTACCCCTCTACCTTAGGTTTGCTTGACTCAGTCTCTGTAATGTATACAGCTGATAGATTAATTTGCAGAACTGTATCACTGTTTCTGTGCAGTCCGTGTTTGTGCTCCAGATGTAACACCATCTTTATCACAACCTGTTGTAAAATTTTTATTATGTAATTGCTAGCAGGTCTAGTTAAGCCTCTATGAATGATAGCATGAATGCTTTTGATATCTGATTTGACGTACAAGTCTGGTGCACAAGAAATACTCTCCCTGCTAGTAATGGTTGTGGTAAACTTTGGTGTTGATATACTCTAATGAATTTGTCACAAAGTTGGTTAAGTTGGCGGCTATTTATTAATGGACTGAGCAGCTCAGTGGCAGAATGTCCATGAAATGAAAATGCTCAGTGTTGCCACTCATTTATACTTATGTTTGTACAAAATGTAATTACATTAAATAAAATTTTTACAAAATACATGTATTATGAATTATATTCTTTTATTTTACAGCACACTAATTAGTCTCATAAATTTGAAATTGGGGTCAAGAAAGAGAGTAAGGAGAAAAATAGAGTAGATGGAGCTCTACCAGATAAGAGTTCTGGATGAAAATCCAAGAGACAAATGAGTTTGGAAGGAACTACTGTACTTTTAACAATTTTATTTAATAAAATGAAAATCTGATTTAATAACTCTGACAATGGTGATAGGGAGGTGGTTGAGATACTGTCAAGAAGAAAAACACTTATTTTACTGGTTGACATAGTAATTGTAACTTTAAAACCTTTTACAATTTAAACAAAAAATAATTTCAATACTTAGCAGAGATTCATTTATAGATTGAACAATCGCTTGAAAAATAAAAAATAAATTATTTTCTATGAAAGCCTTCTTTAAGATAAAAGGAGCTGACGTAAAGAGGTGTGTGAATACAATTGCATCATATCTGTTCCTCTTTGCTTCATGTCTACAAGAAGAGTAAAATATTGGAAAACAAGAGAATAGAAATAACCACCCTTAAGTGCCAAGGCAGGTGAAAACTCGTGAACTTTGGGTGTGTACAGTATTAAAATATTCTTATTCTTAAAATTCTGTTTTTGATAAATCTACCCGAGATTCATATACTGAATACAGTACATTACCCATAAAGTGGTCATCAACAAGAAGCTAAATTTAGTCAAATAACATATAATTAGAAATATTTCAGTATCACTTCTTTTAGTCCATCATAATGTGATCTACCTGTGGAGTAAATGGTACCACATCACTAAGCATATTATTAGACAATTATATTATTAGAAATACCATGGTCAGCTTAACAAATACCCTTTAAAGTTGTTTCATGAATTTTGGTAAACTTTACAGCAAGTCGAGATATCTGGTAACTTAAAGAAAAGTTTATGTATACGAAAAACTCACAATACTAAATGACATGAAGATTTTTCACCGCACAAACTGTAAACTCACCACCATCGTCCTGTTCTCCCATTGGTTATATCCCTACCCTGTTGCTAGATGACAGTGTAAGATCCTGCTCTCCTATTGGTCAGCATCTTTTACATCGTGCATCTACGTATTGGCGTCCCTCGACTATTTCGTTTCAATAACCCTATCGTTTAGATTGATTTAGTGTTGATGATTTTGATTTCATGATTATAGTTTTCTTGTTTCTTTATTCAACCCGTAATTCTATAGCCATGGGTTCCAAGAATGTTGTTGATGTTCAAGGAAAAAAGAAGAGGATGTTTTCTATGTAGACGAAGCTGGAGATAATAAAAAAGTATGAGGCTGGCATGCGGTTGAATGTGATCGCTAAGGAGCATGGTCGAAATCCGTCGACAACAGGCACCATCCGTAAACAGAAATTATGGAGTTGCTATCTTATTATCATAAATTGGCACATTTCATAGGAAAGAAACACCCAGAAAATGTTCGCATAGGTCGTATGCTTGCGCAGTTTAATGACATTTGCCCGAGTCATTTCAGGAACATTTTAAAAAGTAGGCGGCATCAAGCTTACCTGGATTGTTATTTTTAAAGAGGCCATTATTAATCCAAGGTGAAACGAAAAGATTGAAAGGTAGAAATGAAGAAGAAATTGACGAAATTTAGAAAGTGCAAAACAAAGTAAAAAAAAAATCAAATTAGAAAAAAAAAAAATCTAAGTTGTTCGTAGAGTTAAGTGTTAATGTTTTCTGCCATTTGTTAGTGTGTTTTGTAAAGTTAAGTGTTAACGTTTTCTATCATTTGTTAATGTTTTCTGCCATTTGCCCTATTCTGCCGCCACTTTCGCTTTCAGGCATTGCTTCGCTCGAAAGGTAAGCTTCTACATTTTTTGTATAATTTTCCTATGATTATTTTCCATTTATTATTGCATAATGTTCTAAAATCTACTTCATTTACGGGTATTAAGGGTTAGGTTAGGTATACAAAATTGAATAATTCACATGTATTTGTTTCTATTTCATTCTGGTTATACCCTTATAAAATTTAATATTGTATTTTCGTAGGCTAGGAACTTATTAGGCGATTTTCATTATACGAAAAAACCATGATACAAAACCCACTCCGGAACGAATTGATTTCGTATCCTGAGGGAGTCTGTATTCCTTATGCAATATCCCCGGATTGTTGTTACCAAACATTATTCTATTAAATAAACTTTAATTTTGTTTCAAATGGACATTAGTTGCTATACATTATTGTGGAATTGTCTGTTGTCTCCTTAGTCTAGAATGATGAGTTCCAGAATTCATGAAGCCAACTATTCCAGAGTTAACATAATGATGTAAATATCTACAACCAAGAAACTACGTTTGCTGGGTATTATTGTACTGTATTACAGGGTAATGTTCCATAAATATTTTTTTCCAAAAATAAATATAGGCTAGTTAAGTGAACGAGCCATCATTATACATGACATTTCCTTTGACTTTCATAAAGGCAAACATCAACCATTCAATTTAACAAAGATTGGATTTATGGATTTCAGCAACCAATTGCAACTGGAAGAAACAACTAAGCAACATGTGAAATAGCCATATGTTGACATTTTCTTTCAATAAAGAAACACTGCAAGCAATTTTTTTTCTGAATTTTCTTTTACTGTAAAATTGGAAGGTTAATATATCACAGTTTAATTGCTAGCGAAAATGAAATTCGCTATAAGAAATGGGCGAGGGCTGGCTAGTTTGTTGTTTTTCTCTATATGTTTAATAGGAGCTGGGGCATAATAACTTATATATCAGTCGATTTAAATGTGAAGTATATTTTTAACGCTAAGTGCATTGCAAAGACTATATACTGAAGGAAGATAGGAAAGCTGAACCTAATAGCACTCAAATCATTCAAATGAGTGTGCTACGAAAAGATGCCAGAGCAGCCAGATACTCCCATCCGAAACGAATGGCTCCATCTATTGAGTGAGCGGTTAAACATTCAGAGCCGTAAGCCCGTAATCCTTACGGGAATTTAGGATGGAGCTCGATTATAAATAATTTGCATTACTACGTCAGTATATTTTATTCTTATATTTATGACGTTCTTAAATTTTAGATAACTAAATTGTAATTTTACAAATAGGTACATTTATAGATTAAGAATACATATCCTTATGTTTCTCAGTCTGTTTTTTTTTCTTCAGATTTTTTCAGGAACTTAATATCTATGTCTTATAATTTAGATGTTTTTCTGGCAATTTCAAGTATTGTATATTACAATTCTTTTCAAATATTCTATACAATATCACGTTCTAATATAGTAAAACATACTGTATATCTGATTTGTTAAACTTAGTCATATGTGATGTGTAGGCATACATTTGATTACAGATTCTTTTATTGAAATGGAAATGCATGATGGACTCATGTAAACTCTTTAGTAATATAAACTAGTAAATGTATAGATATGCAAACAAAAGGAATAAAATTACTCACTAAATTGAATCACACATAAAAATAATCAAAAGGGGATGGAATAGAAATAAGGTAGCATACAAGCCAACCAAAAATGAAAGATAAATCAAATCAAAGGAACTTTAATAAATTATACATGAGAAAAAATAACAGTAAATAATATTGCACATATGAAAATTGTAAAAAAAAAAGAAATAACATACAAGCAAGCTAAAATTGCATCATTAATTACATGCAAATAAACTAATATAATTATAAATATGAGAAAACATAATGCTAAAAAAAATTATTTCTTCATGAATTGAATACATCGTGCAAACATAAGACAAAGCAATTATGCAAACATAGAAAGCCCAGACAGTAAACACACATTCAATGTTCATGAAAATACAAATTCAAATAAATGCAGTTGACAAATACTGTAAAATTTTAGTCTTTATTTGGGAAATAGGAAAAAAAACCCAAGGAACACTAACAAAATAATATGTTGAAGCAGTATAGTCCTGTAATGCTATTCAGGTGTGCAAACATGCTGAAATATTCATACACTTATAAGTTGAATCAAAGTTAAATATAATACATACCAGTAAACATATTCCTAACGATAAATATATCAGGTCCAGAGAAATATGATATTTTAATTATAAAATAAATTTTTGAATATACTTACCCGGTGAATATATAATAGCTGCTGCTCAGCGGCTCGACAGAAAACACACACAAAAACTCGCGAGCGATCGCTAAGAAGGTTGCGGGTGTGCCCACCAGTGCCAACTATCGGCCAGATACCACACATGCATGTAAACAAGCCTTCAATTCTTCTCGTCCCGCTGCGTCTCTATTGGGGAGGAAGGGAGGGCCTTTAATTTATATATTCACCGGGTAAGTATATTCAAAAATTTATTTTATAATTAAAATATCATTTTTAAATATTTAACTTAGCCGGTGAATATATAATAGCTGATTCACACCCAAGGCGGTGGGTAGAGACCAGAGTTAATTAAGTTTACAGCGTATATGCTTAGAGTTTTTGACAGTTATCAATATAACAAAACCCAAATATATAGGTACCTGGTAAGGAAGTTGACTTAGACGATTACTCTGCCTTGTAAGTCTGTCTTCCTCACGAAGCCCAGCGATCCTCTTAGGATGCTGAAGGACTCCCAGGAGCTGAAGTATGAAGGGTTGCAACCCATACCAACAGGACCTCATCAAACCCCTAATCTGGGCGCTCTCAAGAAATGACTTTGACCACCCGCCAAATCAACCAGGATGCGAAAGGCTTCTTAGCCTTCCGTACAACCCAAAAAACAATATTAAAAAACATTTCAAGAGACAGATTAAAAAGGATATTGGAATTAGGGAAGTGTAGTGGTAGAACCCTCACCCACTACTGCACTCGCTGCAACGAATGGACCCAGTGTGTAGCAGTCCTCGTAAAGAGTCTGGACATCTTTTAAGTAAAATGACGCGAACACTGACTTGCTTCTCCAAAAAGTCGCGTCCATGATACTTTGCAGAGATCTATTTTGCTTGAAGCCCACGGAGGTTGCTATAGCTCTAACTTCGTGCGTCTTAACCTTAAGCAAACATCGGTCTTTCTCATTCAAGTGGGAATGAGCTTCTCGTATTAAAAATCTGATAAAATATGACAAAGCATTCTTTGACATAGGCAATGATGGTTTCTTAACTGAGCACCATAACGCCTCAGATTTACCTCGTAATGACTTAGTACGAGCTAAATAGAACTTAAGAGCTCTAACAGGACATAATACTCTTTCCAGTTCGTTGCCTACGATCTCTGATAAGCAAGGAATATCAAAAGATTTAGGCCAAGGACGAGAAGGCAGTTCATTTTTGGCCAGGAAACCAAGTTGAAGAGAACAAGTGGCTTTTTCTGTAGAAAAGCCGATGTTCTTACTGAAGGCATGAAGTTCACTGACTCTTTTAGCCGAGGCCAAGCACACTAGGAAAAGTGTCTTGAGAGTGAGATCCTTCAGGGAGGCTGAATGTAATGGCTCAAACCTGTCTGACATGAGGAACCTTAGGACCACGTCTAAGTTCCATCCAGGAGTTGCCAAACGACGTTCCTTAGAGGTTTCAAAAGACTTAAGGAGATCTTGTAGATCTTTATTGTTGGAAAGATCTAAGCCTCTATGCCGAAAGACCGAAGCCAACATGCTCCTGTAGCCCTTGATCGTGGTAGCTGAAAGGGAGCGAACCTTTCTCAGATGTAAGAGAAAATCAGCGATTTGGGCTACAGAGGTACTGGACGAGGACACAGATGCTGACTTGCACCAGTCTCGAAAGACTTCCCACTTCGACTGGTATACTCTAATGGTAGAAGCTCTCCTAGCTCTTGCAATCGCACTGGCTGCCTCCTTCGAAAAGCCTCGAGCTCTAGAGAGTCTTTCGATAGTCTGAAGGCAGTCAGATGAAGAGCGGGGAGGCTTTGGTGTACATTCTTTACGTGGGGCTGACGTAACAGATCTACCCTTAGAGGAAGACTCCTTGGAAAGTCTACCAGCCATCGAAGTACCTCGGTGAACCATTCTCTCGCGGGCCAGAGGGGAGCAACCAACGTCAACCTTGTCCCTTCGTGAGAGGCAAACTTCTGCAGTACCTTGTTGACAATCTTGAATGGTGGGAATGCATATAGGTCCAGATGAGACCAATCTAGTAGAAATGCGTCTATGTGTATTGCTGCTGGGTCTGGGACTGGAGAGCAATAGATTGGAAGTCTCTTGGTCATCGAGGTTGCAAAGAGGTCTATGGTGGGTTGACCCCAAGTCGCCCAAAGACTCTTGCACACGTCCTTGTGGAGGGTCCATTCCGTAGGAATTACCTGACCCCTCCGACTGAGGCAGTCTGCTAAGACGTTCAAGTCGCCCTGGATAAACCTCGTTAACAGGGAGATGCCTCGATCTCTTGACCAAATGAGCAGGTCCCTTGCGATCTCGTACAGCGTGAGGGAGTGGGTGCCTCCTTGCTTGGAAATGTATGCCAAGGCTGTGGTATTGTCGGAGTTGATCTCTACCACTTTGTTTCGAAGGAGACTCTCGAATTTCATCAAGGCCAGGTGGACTGCCAAAAGCTCCTTGCCGTTGATGTGCATGCTCCTCTGACTTGAGGTCCACAGACCTGAGCATTCCCGACCGTCCAGGGTCGCACCCCAACCCAAATCCGACGCGTCTGAGAATAGTACGTGGTTTGGGTTCTGAACTGCTAGGGAAAGTCCCTCTCTCAGACTGATATTGTCGTTCCACCAATTCAGGCATGCCTTTACTGGTTCGGAGACCGGGATTGAGACCGTCTCTAATGTCTTGTCCTTTTTCCAGTGAAAGGCTAGATGGAACTGGAGAGGTCGAAGGTGTAGCCTTCCTAGCGAGACAAACTGCTCCAGGGATGATAGAGTTCCTACTAGACTCATCCAATTCCTGACTGAGCACCGTTCTCTCTTCAACATCAGTTGGACTTTGAGCAGGGCTTGCTCTATTCGGGTGGCAGACGGAAAAGCCCGAAAAACTGGACTGCGAATCTCCATCCCTAAATACAGTATAGTTTGGGATGGAATCAGCTGGGACTTTTCTAGGTTGACCAAAAGTCCCAATTCCTTGGTCAGATCCAATGTCCAATGAAGATCCTGCAGACAGCGATGACTGGACGAGGCTCTGAGAAGCCAGTCGTCCAAGTACAGGGAGGCTCGGATTCCCGATAAATGGAGGAATTTTGCTACATTCCTCATAAGCCTCGTAAACACGAGAGGAGCAGGACTTAGGCCAAACCACAGGGCCCGAAACTGGTATACCACATTGTTGAAAACAAACCTCAGAAACGGTTGGGAATCTGGATGTATGGGGATGTGGAAGTACGCGTCTCTTAGGTCGAGAGAGACCATCCAGTCTCCCTTTCTGACCGCTGCTAAGACTGATTTCGTGGTCTCCATGGTGAACTTTGTCTTCGTAACAAAGACGTTGAGTGCACTGACGTCTAGCACCGGTCTTCAACCTCCTGTCTTCTTCGGTACTAGGAAGAGACGGTTGTAAAACCCCGGTGATTGAAGGTCCGAGACTTTCACCACCGCTCTCTTCTCTAGCAATAGAGACACTTCTAGGTTTAGGGCTTGTCTCTTTGACTCCTCTCGGTACCTGGGAGAGAGGTCGATGGGGGAAGTCGCTAGAGGAGGTTTGCGTACAAATGGAATTTTGTACCCCTCTCTGAGCAACCGAACAGATTGTTGGTCTGCGCCCCTCTTCTCCCAGGCCTGCCAGAAGTTCTTCAATCTGGCTCCTACTGCTGTCTGAGGCTGTGGGCAGTCAGACTCTGCCACGTGAGGACTTGGCTCCTCTCTTCTTTCCTCTCTTTCCCTCGGCACGAGTACTTCCCCTGCTGGGAGCTCTGCCACGAAAGGGCGGAATAAATCTGGACGCCGGAGTGTCGATCCTAGGTCTAGCAGAAAAGGATGTAGAAGGAGTCCCTTTGCGAGCAGAGGACGCCACCAAGTCATGGGTGTCCTTCTGCACGAGTGAAGAAGCTATGTCCTTAACCAATTGTTGCGGGAACAAAAACTTTGATAAGGGAGCAAAGAGCAGTTCAGATCTCTGACAGGGAGTAACTCCTGCCGAAAGAAAAGAGCAAAGGGACTCTCGCTTCTTTAAGACTCCCGACGTAAAAGAGGAGGAGAGCTCATTGGAACCATCGCGGATGGCTTTATCCATACAGGACATAATCAGTAAGGAGACATCTCTATCAGCCGATGAGATTTTCCTACTTAAGGCTCCCAAAGACCAGTCAAGGAAGTTGAAAACTTCAAAGGCTCTGTATATGCCTTTCAGCAGATGGTCAAGGTCCGAGGAGGACCAACTAATCTTCGAGCGTCTCATGGCTAGGCGGCGGGGAGAGTCTACGAGGCTTGAGAAGTCACCCTGGGCAGAGGCAGGGACTCCCAAGCCGAGAACTTCTCCCGTGGCATACCAGACGCTCGATCTAGACGAGAGCTGAAGGAGGGAAGGCAAAGGCCGTCTTCCCCAAACTCCTCTTGGTTTCCAACCAGTCGCCTAAAAGTCGTAAGGCTCTCTTGGAAGAGCGAGAGAGCACAAGCTTTGTAAAGGCTGGCATGTTAGCAGGTAAGCCTAGAGCAAACTCAGACGGTGGCGAACGAGGAGCAACAGCGACGAAGTGATCGGGAAAAAGCTCCTTGAAAATTAACATGACTTTCTTAAAGTCCATTGATGGAGGAACTGTTCTAGGTTCGTCTACATCCGAAGGATGATCATCATGATGAGGGTCAGCAACGTCCTCATCTGAAGGATCCTCATCTGACAACTGCTGAGTAACAAGCAAAGGGGTTGGCAATGCTTGACACGCAGAGTCCACACGCACTGGTGCATTAGTAGCAGTCCAGGACGCAACGTCATGTAACTGCTTAACAGCCTGTGAACTGTCAACAACAACAGGAGCGGGAGGACGCTCGACGTCAACTCGAGACTGTTTTGACTGCCTAGACTGAGCAGTCAAAACAACTCTAGACTGCGGTGGTTGACGCTCAGCGTCAAAACAAGTCAACTCCGCTGGTTGGCGAACGTCCTGAACGTCAACAAGAGCATTAAGAAGTGGCCGAACGTCCAAATGCGGCTGAAAGTCAACACGTGACTGCATCGAGTGAGGCTCTACATAGCGTGACTGACGTGACTTAGCTACGCCAACGTCAACAGGACGAGCAAAGGCTCGTTTGGGCGGCTTAAGGCCAGGATCTCGATGAGATAAACGGCGAGGATCAACGTGAACCTTATCGGCAGAATAGTCTTCCATAAGGGAGGCGAGCTTAGTCTGCATGTCTTGCAGTATAACCCATTTAGGATCAACGGGAATGGGTGCGGTAAACGACGGGGTTAACGTCTGAGACAGCACAACCTTGCCTACACCAAGACTCTCTGAGCCTGTGTAACGTTGTTGCTTAGGCGGCGAGCAGTCTTCCGATGACTGCAACGGGTCAGAGCTGTCCCAATGACTACAGCCAGGACGCTGGACCTGTCCTGAAGGGCCCGACTTTCGCTTAAGGGGCCTAGAAACCTTGCTCCACGGTTTCTTATGCGAAAAGCCTTCGGATGACGAGGAGAAAATGGGCTCTCTCGTCTTATGGTAGGGGCGATCTTGGTGAGACACGCCTGATACCATAGAGGGAACGTCTGTTCGCTGATCAAGGCCTCTCGAACCCATAAGTCGTACGACATTACTTCTCCCCTGGGCTTGGGAGCTTGCAAGAGGTCTCGGACTAGGTGAACGACAGGCACGAACAGACGAACCCTCGGTCGCAACACTGTTCACAACACTTTGCGCACTAATCACTTTCCCACTATTTTCCGCTGTGGCACTCTGACACTTAAGCTCTTTAACGTCAGCCATGAGTTGATTACGATCAGTTGCTAACGCTTCAACTCTTTCACCCAAGGCATGAATGGCACGTAACATGTCTTGCATTGATGGTTCCTGAGTGCCAGAAGGGGGGTTAGGCACAACCACTACAGGGGAAGGATTAGGATCAGGGGCATGTGGAGAGGAAAAATCTACTGACCTAGAGGAACTCCTCCTTACCCTATCTCTCTCTAGCTTACGAGAATACTTGTCGTATTCGAGCCAATCGAATTCCGAAAGGCCCACGCATTCCTCACACCGATCTCCTAATTGACAGGTTTTACCCCGACAATTAGAACACACAGTATGTGGGTCGAGAGAGGCCTTTGGAAGACGCCTATTACATTCCCTAGCATTACACTTACGAAATCTAGGGGCTTGTGAAGCGTCAGCCATTTTGAATTAGTCAAAGAAAGTCCAAAAAACAATCCAAGTCATCAACAATTAAATCTGTCCAATAAAGAGTTCAAGAGTTTAAGTTGAGGAAAAACACCTGCACTGCGAAAGCTCAAACCAAAATGAAGTACTTCACCAAATATGTTGAGAAAACTCCAGGTTATACAGCGAGTATTGATACGTCTTGTCGTCAAGGTCGACAGAGAAGAATTGAAGGCTTGTTTACATGCATGTGTGGTATCTGGCGATCGCTCGCGAGTTTTTGTGTGTGTTTTCTGTCGAGCCGCTGAGCAGCAGCTATTATATATTCACCGGCTAAGTTAAATATTTAAAAACATTATTTCAATAGCTTTATGGCCAAATAAAAAAGTTTGAGAAAAGTGTATTGCAGATGCCTTGCCTTAGTCTTATATCCAATACCAGTGGGGCTTACTCATTAGTAGCACATATTTCATGTATTATACTGTTAGTACTCACCGTTCTTTGTCCCTAGGGAACCTGTGAAACACCTAATGAGGATCGGTTTCTTTTCGTTTATTGCAAAAAACACACTGTGTGACTTATTCACTGCTGGCGCCATCATTTCGTTGTTTCAACTGTCAAATTCTGAATATAAACAAACAGACGACAAACGATATACCTACAACGCCATCTAAATTCTGAGCGGTCAAACTATTGTGTTCACTTTAGAGTTGCCAACTAGTGTATTAACATTCATATTTAGAGTCTTCCTATCTTCCTTCAGCATATAGTCTTTGGTGCATTGTTTACATCAGAGACTGAAGGGGAGTAGGGGACTTATTGCGCATGCGTTGTTTCAATGCATTGCGGAGCTCTCTGTGCAATTTTCTGTTGTGACTTTGTGATCTCTTTCCCCATGAAAGTGTTGTCATTAGCCTGCATGACTCCCGGTGTAGGAGGAATTTTTACCCCCGGACTGAACCCCTCCCCCCGGGGGAAATTAGTCTAGGATCGATTTCCCCCGGGAAAAGCAGCCCAGGCTGTTATTCCTCCAGGAGGAATTTCAGCCCTAAGATATCCCTCCCCCCCCGGTCCATTTCTCACCCACCCTTCTTCACAGCGAAACTATTTGGATGACTTAAATAATCAACGGTAAGTTTGACAAAATATAGGAATATATATATATATATATATATATATATATATATATATATATATATATATATATATATATATATATATATATATATATATATATATACACACACACACACAATGTTACTCAACGTTTCCAACGTCACGATGCTATTGCTAACGTTAGCAATGCTACGATAATATTGTGTATTTTAAAGCATTTTTCCATATACCCTTTACACAAAATATAAATAGGTACAAATGGGTACAGAACCTAACAAACCCACCTAACCTAACCTAGAAGTTCCCAGGTCACAACCCCTAGTCGCGGGCAAGCCCCCGGACCCCCTTCCCAGGTCACAAACTTGTACTGGCAAGAGGTAATGTTGAACTACGCACTCTAAAAGCATTAAAATTAAAGAAATTAATGGCTTACTTTTATGACCTGGTGTAATGGTCTGTTTTTCCCCCCGTCCGAAATAATGGTCAACTCCAAGCAAAGGGGGAATCTTGGTCCAGAGAGGGGAATATTATCCTGGGACAAAGTTCCCCCGGGGGATATATATCCTGGGCCATATTTCCCCCGGGGGAATTTCGGGAGGGGGGGGGGGGACAGACCATTACACTGGGAAGGCAAACTTCAAGTTCTCTCTTTGTAGAGGAGTCTGTGGTTACTATGGGTGCAGAATCAATCACACTTCTACTTCTATTTTACTTTATTTACTATCTACACATATATTTACAATTTTACCTCGAATATTACTTCAAACTAACCTAAATACTATTTTGTCGATCAGCTGTAATACCCCAAACTTAACTATTATTATTATTATTATTATTATTATTATTATTATTACTTGCTAATCAAATACCCTAGTTGGAAAAGCAGGATGCTATAAGCCCAGTGGTTCTAACAGGGAAAATAGCCCGGCGAGGAAAGGAAAAGAGGAAATAAGAGAAGTAATTAACAATTAAAATAAAATATTTTAAGAAGAGTAACAACAATAAAATAAATATTTCCCATATAAACTATAAAAACTTTAACAAAACAAGAAAAAAGATAAACAGACAGAACAGGGTGCCCGAGTGTACCCTCAGGCTAGAGAACTCAAACCCAAGAAGGCCATGGTACAGAGGCTATGGCACTACCTAAGACTAGAGAACAGTGGTTTGATTTTGGAGTGTCTTTCTCCTAGAAGAGCTGCTTACCATAGGTAAAGAGTCTCTTCTACCCTTACCAAGAGGAAAGTAGCCACTGAACAATTGCAGTGCAGTAGTTAACCCCTTGGGTGAAGAAGAATTTTTTGGTAATCTCGGTGTTGTCAGGTGTATGAGGACAGAGGAGAATCTGTAGAGAATAGGCCAGACTATTCGGTGTCTGGGTAGGCAAAGGAAAAAACCGTAACCAGAGAGAAGGATCCAATGTAGTACCGTCTGGCCATTCAAAGGAAACAATAACACTCTAGCGGTAGTATTTCAACGGGTGGCTGGTGCCCTGGCCAACCTACTACCTACAATAAATAGCATAAAGTCTAAGCCATTGTATATTAGCTTATATTTAATGGAAAATATATTTTACAGCCAAAATTATTAGATAACCTCATATTTTACTAAATCAACTAAACAAAGTAATTTCGACAATCCTCTTTCAATAAATTTACCGCTAAATATCTTACTCATCTAGAAGCAGATCTTAATATCTTACACCTAAACATAGATTTGTCATAGGAAAATACTATTAACGCTGAACTGAAACAGTTAACATGATACAATATTTTTGTCATAATACTATAAGATTTTTTTTTCTTTCCGTAGGGAAAGTCTTATTCCTCTGGTAAATAAGGCACCATATAATCTAAAAAAAAAAAAAAAAAAAAAAAAAAAGATTCAAAATATGTCTTTTTTTTTTTTTCACTCGGACATTACAATTTCAAGCACCGAATGATACATGTGATAGTTATTTTTATTCATAACGAGTCTGGTGTTTGCAAAATACCATGTGGAAATTGTGAAAAATTTTATGTGGACAAACTGGGCATTCTCTATCTCAAAGATTATCTGAACACGTCAGACATGGTTTTGAGAATTCAGGAATTTTTGTTCTTAGAGATTTAGAGCATCATCAGATTAACTGGACTGAGTCATATTTGCTTTTTAAAAGTGCCTTTCCATACAGAAGAAAGATTCTGGAATCAGCCATCATGAACCAAACAAATATTATGGACTTATCTGAAGGATAATGGAAAGCCGACATGGTGGACAACGCCCTTCTTAAGCCGGTTATCAAAAAGAGAATCCAGAGAGATCGACCAAGGTGAAGCCGTCAACATCCACCATAATTCTGGCCAAGAACACGAAAACCCACCTGGATATATATATATATATATATATATATATATATATATATATATATATATATATATATGTGTGTGTGTGTGTGTGTGTGTATATATATATATATATATATATATATATATATATATATATATATATATATGTATATATATATATATATATATAATCTTGCAGGTTTCATTAAACTCAAGATGACATCTTAATTTTACTATTTTATGCACATATACATATATAATGTATATATCAATCTCCTCTTTATAATGAAAAGCAAGTATGTGGATATATATATATATATATATATATATATATATATATATATATATATATATATATATATATATATATATATATATATATATATATATATATATATATATATATATCCTGTCATGCTGAATGGCAACCACTTGAAAAGTACAATCTCCCACAAATTTGCCCAAACTGACATGTGATAGTTAGAAAAGGGGGAGGGATGGAAAAGGCTGAATTTGTGTGTGTACATGTGTGTATTTCTATATTAATATGTAGCCATCATTTTTGATGGGTTGCATACACTAGTGTGTGTATATATATATATATATATATATATATATATATATATATATATATATATATATATATATATATATATATATATATAAATATATATACATACATATACCAAGGTATTTCCCCCAATTTTTGGGGGTAGTCGACATCAAACAAATGAAACAAAAAAGGGGACCTCTCCCCTTTACGTTCCTCCCAGCATGACAAGGGACTCAACCGAGTTTGGCTGGTACTGCTAGGGTGCCACAGCCCACCCTCCCCAGTTATCCACCACAGATGAAGCTTCATAACGCTAAATCCCCTACTGCTGCTACCTTCGCGGTCAACCAAGGCACCGGTGGAAGCAGCAGGGCCTAATGGAACTGCGTTCACAATTGCTCGCCATTCATTCCTATTTCTAGCACGCTCTCTTGCCTCTCTCACATCTATCCTCCTATTACCCAGAGCTTCCTTCACTCCATCCATCCACCCAAACCTTGGCCTTTCTCTTGTACTTCTCCCATCAACTCTTGTATTCATCACCTTCTTTAGCAGATAGCCATTTTTCATTCTCTCAACATGGCCAACCTACCTTAACGCATTCATATCCACTCTAGCTGCTAACTCATTTCTTACACCCGTTCTCACCCTCACTACCTTGTTCCTAACCCTATCTACTCGAGATACACCAGCCATACTCCTTAGACACTTCATCTCAAACACATTCAATTTCTGTCTCTCTGTCACTTTCATTCCCCACAACTCCGATCCATACATCACAGTTGGTACAATCACTTTCTCATACAGAATTTTTTTTACATGCATGCCCAACCCTCTATTGTTTACTACTCCCTTAACTACCCCAAACACCTTGCATCCTTCATTCACTCTCTGACGTACATCTGCTTCCACTCCACCATTTGGTGCAACAACAGACACCAAGTACTTAAACTGACCCACCTCCTCAAGTAACTCTCCATTCAACATGACATTCAACCTCGCACCACCTTCCCTTCTCGTACATCTCATAACCTTACTCTTACCCACTTTAACTTGTAACTTCCTTCTTTCACACACCCTTCTAAATTCTGTCACTAATCGGCCAAGCTTCCCTTCTGCGTCCACAACCAGTACAGTATCATCCGCAAATAACAACTGATTTACCTCCCATTCATGGTCATTCTCGTCTACCAGTTTCAATCCTCATCCCAGCACTCGAGTATTCACCTCTCTCACCACTCCATCAACATACAAGTTAAACAACCACGGTGACATCACACATCCCTGTCTCAGCCCCACTCTCATCGGAAACCAATCGCTCACTTCATTTCCTATTCTAACACATGCTTTACTACCTTTGTAGAAACTTTTCACTGCTTGCAACAACCTTCCACCAGCTCCATATAACCTCATCACATTCCACATTGCTTCCCTATCAACTCTATCATATGCTTTCTACAGATCCATAAACACAACATACACCTCCTTACCTTTTGCTAAATATTTCTCGCATATCTGCCTAACTGTAAAAAACTGATTCATTTGTTTCTATGATATTAGAATTGGTTGTTAATTCACTAGGAACACTTGTTACAACAGTATTATCAGTTTCTTTTTCGCTTTCAACAGGACCATCATAATCATTATTCAATATTTCATTGTTAGACTGATTAAAATCACCGAAATATCTATGTATCAATTGATCCGAATAATTTTTTCATATCATATTACCTGAACAATATACTTGCACTTTATAATTTCTTAACCCCAATACTTCCACAATTCTGCTTTCCAACCATGGTGGACCTTTACCATAGTTACGTGCAAACACAGCATCATCAACTTTGTACGTTTTCTTCATTTGAAATACTATCCTTACATTGTTTACTTTCTTTCAGTTTTACATCTACAGTACCTCTAAAATTTCTATTAAACATAATCTCTGCAGGAGCTTTTCCTGTAGACGAATGTACAGTTCTATAATTATAAAGGAAACGACAAACCCTAGTAGTATAATCTCCCTCTTTAAATTTTCTTAAACCCTCCTTAAATGTTCTTACAGATCTTTCTCCAAGACCATTAGAGGCTGGGTGATACGGGGCAGAACACACATGTTTTATACCATTCTTTTGCAAAAACATTTCCAATTCTTGTGATACAAAATTGGGGGCATTATCTGACACTATCATGTCTGGCTAGCCAAAATTAGAAAACACTTCCCTTAGGTGATTTATAGTGACACCCGATGTAGCAGAACTAGAACATTTTATATCTAAAAACTTACTGTAAGAGTCAATGACAATTAGAAAATATTTACCATCTATAAGGACCTGCATAGTCCATGTGGACCCTAGACCACGGTTTTCTTGTATTAGATCATGACAACGTATTAGCTGATGGTTGTTTATAATTCTTAAAACAAATATCACAATTCTTTGTCATCTCTGCAAGGTCCTGGTCAATCTTTGGCCACCAAACCCATTTCCTAGCCTCAGCTTTCATGGCATTTATTCCATTATGGCCATTATGTAAATGAGTCAATACCCTACACCTCAATTCTACAGGTATTACAATACGATTCCTGTATAACACTACCTCATCATGAAGAGACAATTCATCTTTAACATTACAATATTCCATGAGAGACAAATTATTTTCTTTAGTCCAGCCGAATCTTAGACAATTAATTAACTGAAACATCACTTTATCTTTCTTATTATACTGACTAATTACCTTATAAGAAATTTCGTCAAAATCCAGCAATTCCACTAATCTTACATACTCGGCCAGAATCCCAGACTGAATTTCATCTTCTACTGGAAGACGGCTAAGTGCATCGGCTATAACATTTTCCTTTCCAGGTTTATACACTAGATCAAAGTCATATTGCGAAAGTAACAAGGCCCATCTTTGTATCCTAGAATTAGCATTCTGAGTAATTGGCTTATCTTTACCAAACAATCTTAACAATGGTTTATGGTCCGTTCTGACCATAAATGTTCTACCCAAAAGAAAATATCTAAGTCTTTTGACAGCAAAAATCAAGGACAGTCCCTCTCTATCCAACTGTGAATATTTCATCTCAGCACTACTCAATTTCTTGCTGGCAAAATAGATAGGTCTTTCTACTCCATGGACCTTTTGCAATAAGACACATCCTACTCCAACGGGTGAAGCATCAACTTCAATAATCAAGGGATATGACCCATCAAAATTTGCTAACACCTTAAAGTCTACAAAATCTTGCTCTAGACATTTAAATGCCTTCTGTTCAACCTTTGTCCATTTAAACTTGGCCCCTTTCTTCAATAAATCATACAATGGAGATAATTTAGTTGAAAAATTCTTAATAAATCTACAGTAAAATGTAATCATCCCTAAAAATGAGTGAACCTCTGCTACTAAGGTAGGACATGGAGCCTCTAAAATTGCTCTTACCTTCTTTGGGGATGGTTTTATTCCTTCTTTTGATATACAGTAACCTAAATATTCAATACATTCCGTATTTAAAACTGTTTTACTCTTATTTATCAGTACATTATACGATTGCAACACCTTTAAAACTCTCTTGAGTCTCTCATCATGCTCATCTTTATTTTCACCACTGACAACTATATCGTCCATATATGCAGCAACACCCTCAATATTACATAAGATCTGTGAAATAAATCTTTGAAAAATCCCAGGAGAAGAGGATAAGCCAAATGGCAACCTCTTGTATTTATACATCCCCTTGTGTGTATTAATAACTAAAAACTCTTGACTTTGTTCTTCAACAGGTATCTGCAAATATGCATTCTTCAAATCAATCTTAGAAAAAATTTTGCCTTTACCAACACTGCACAACAGTTCATCAATTTTAGGCAAAGGGTATCTATCACATTGTATTTGCTTATTCAAATGTTTAAACTCTGCACATATGCGAATTTCCTTCTTATTTTCCTTTAACACAGGTACAATAGGTGCAGCCCATTCAGTATGAGAAACAGATTCTATAATATTTTCACGTACTAGTTTATCAAAGGCCACTTCAACCATTTCTTTATGGTAAAATGGAACAGTGCGTGCTTTTACAAATTTTGGAATAGCATCATTCTTTAAATGAATTCTCGCTACAATTCTAGAAATAGGTTTGCCTACATCGACATTATAATCTTCAAACACTTGTTCAACACTTACATTATGAACATTGTTAACCTTGGTACTTTCATCTAATCCTGCCAAATAAATTCTAACATGTTTCATTAGATTTTTTCCACATAAATTTGTGTTATTTGAACCAACAACATAAAAGACTTGTAATACCTCATATCCATTATACACAACAGGAGTAATCACTTTTCCCAAAACCTTTATATTAAAATCATCATAAGCCTGTAAGGGTTTCTTACATTGTTCAACTTTCAAATTTAACTTCTCAACCCAATCTTTATTCAAAGTTGAAACAGTCGCACCACTATCAATCTCAAATGGGACCTGCATCTTATTAACCGAAAAATAAAATTGCTCAGCATGAACAGCATAGATTTTATCTCTGACAGTTAACAATTTATCATCCTCATCATCATCACTTAATGATACATCTTGACCCTCCACCATCTTTACACTTTTCCTACTATTAAACTTGGGTTTACTGTTAAAATCCTTCTTGCTCAGTTGACTTGAACCTTTAGCTGTACCATAACCACTCTCTCTTTTGGCTTCTTTACAAACGTTCTGTAAATGACCCTTTTTATGACAATTATTACATGATAAATGCTTAAATCTACAATAAAAGCTGTCATGGGAGAAACCACGATGTTCACAAGATAAACCTACATACTTTCTTCTCACAACCTGAACCTGTGACTGAACCTCCTCTTTCTCACTTACAAATGCTTAATCCATATTCAAAATTCTCTCCAAAATAGCCTGAGAGGTCATTGCTTGGAGATCTATGTTGAGAGCCACTAAATTTGAAAAATAAACTTCGGCATCTACAGCCATAAATAACTGATATCTTATTCTACTGTCAAATTGGTTGCCAAAACTACAATGCTTTGCTAGATCCTTTAAATCAGCATACAATTCTTTTACACTTTCATCCTTCCTTTTTTTTCCTTTGCTGGAAAGCTATCAAACTTCTGCGATAAGAAGGCTTAATAATAAAATGACCTTCCAATAACTGAACCAATTCACCATAAGACTTTGTGTGGGGCAAATCAGGAGCACAAAGATTGCCCAAAACACTAAAAACCTCAGTACCCAATGACACAAGCAGGGCATTTTTTTTCATCAGCCTCAGTAACATTTAAATGACCAAATTGCGCCTCTAATAGGCTTAACCATAATTCCAAGGAAATTTTCGATGGATTAAAACAATCAATTCCAATATCATAGAAACAAATGATGTACCTTCAAGAGATATTATTAATGTACCTTCTAGAGATGTAAGTAATAGTTACTGTGATGAGTTACCTATACAGACTGCAGTAGTGAGAAGGTCACAAAGGAATGTAAAACCACCTGATCGTCTTAATCTATAATTAAGCGTTTTGAATTCATATAGAATTTTCAGGTTCCCTTGTTTAAAGAATTTTGATGATTTATTTTTTATACGTGATGTTTAAAGAATTTTGATTTATTTTTTTTTATTTTGCAATTATTGCAAATTCTAGGGGAAAAGAATGTTATGATATAAGTGATTTAATCCTTTATTTATAATAAGGTTATCCCCTTTATTGCACCTCTCTTGTTTTCATTGTACTTATACCCGCGGTTGTGTTTCGAACGTTCATATTGTTGAGCGGACCGAGCCCCCACATTCCAACAATAAACGGGAAGCCATGATTTCGTCCTCTTATTGAGTCAAACCTCTACACTACCTCTTCTAAAACCACCCAGTACTTCTAAGATTGCATTCTCTGTTTTATCCTTAATCCTATAAATCAGTACTCTACCATACACTTTTCCAACTACACTAAGCAAACTAATACCCCTTGAATTACAACACTCATACACATCTACCTTACCCTTATATAGTGGTACAATACACGCACAAACCCAATTCACTGGTACCATTGACAACACAAAACACATATTAAACAATCTCACCAACCATTCAAGTACAGTCACACCCCCTTCCTTCAACATCTCAGCTCTCACACAATCCATACCAGATGCTTTTCCTACTCTCGTTTCATCTAGTGCTCTCCTCACTTCCTCTCTTAATCTCTCTCCCATTCTCGTCTCCCATCACCGGCACCTCAGCAGCTGCAACAACAATTATATCTGCCTCCCCATTATCCCCAACATTCAGCAAACTTTCAAAATATTCCGCCCATCTTTTCCTTGCCTCCTCTCCTTTTAACAACCTTCCATTTCTATCTTTCACTGTCTCTTCAATTCTTGAACCAGCTTAACTTACTCTCTTCACTTCTTTCCAAAACTTCTTATTCTCTTCATATGAATGACCCAATTCCTGATCCCACCTCAGGTCAGCTGCCCTTTTTGTCTCATTTACCTTGCGCTTTACTTCCACATTTTTCTCTCTATATCTTTCATACTTCTCTACACTATTACTCTGCAGCCATCCTTCAAAAACCCTCTTTTTCTCTTCCACTTTACCTTCACTCCATTCCACCATTCACTGCCCTTCCTCATGCTGCCTCCAACAAACTTCCTGCCACACACATCACTTGCAATCCCAACAAAATTTTATTGTACTAACTTCCACTCCTCCTCTAAATTACCAGTTTCTCTTACTTTCACTGCGTCATATACCATTTTCAGCCTTTCTTGATAAATACTTTTTACCCCCGGTTTTATTAGCTCTTCAACCTTCACTAGCTCCCTTTTACACCCACCTACTCTATTCCCCCACTCTTTTGCTACAACTAATTTTCCTTCCACCAAATAATGATCAGACATATCGTTAGCCATACCCCTAAACACGTGCACGTCTTTCAATCTTCCAAACATTCTTTTAGTTATCAACACATAATCCATTAACGCCCTTTCTTCCACTCTTCCATTTGCCACTCTTACCCATGTATACTTGTTTTTATCTTTCTTTTTGAAAAAACTAGAAATTATCACCATCTCTTGCTCAACACACATATCTACCAGTCTCTCACCACTCTCATTTTCACCTTGTACGACATACTTCCCAATGACACCTTCTACCTCTCCAGCGCCCACTCTAGCATTTAAGTCACCCATGACAACTACATAATTCCTTCTACCCAGTCCTTTTATACACCTAGTTAATTCATTCCAGAACTCATTCCGCTCTTCTTCACTTTTCTCACAACCTGGCCCATATGCACTGATAAAAGCCCAAGATTCCCTACCCATATATATATATATATATATATATATATATATATATATATATATATATATATATATATATATATATATATATATATACTGTAGATAGATAGATATAAATGTATATATACAAAAAAGAATAATATTTAGATGTCACCTATATTTATTCAGAGTAACATTACAAAATAGAAGCTTGGTAAATTTCAAAAGGTATCCACATATTTTATGTGTAACTATGTGTGTGACTTTTATTTACATTGATTACCATACTATAGCCACCACCCATCCGTCCCTCTTCAAGATGGCGGAGGTCTTCATGCATGCGCTACCATTGCCCGATGAGAGTCTCACGGCATCTAGTGGTAGGATATCTGTGGGCCCCACACATGTCCTTCTACATGTGTCTGTTTATGATCTTTCTAGGCCAGTCTATAACCACAAATTTTCTTAGCTCGTTGATCCATTATGTTCTCTTCCTTACCCTGCTTCCTTTTTAATCTCTAGTTACCCATTCTGTTATTTTTAATGTCTATCTATTATCTGTCATTCTCATTATAAGTTCTGTCCATGTCTATTTCTATTTCTGACGTGTTATTAGAATATTCTCTACTTTAAGTAAATGTATGTAAACTCGTTTAGGTATGCTATATGACACACACGAGGAATCTTTGTTTCCACGTGGTTAGAACGTGCATGATAATTCTTGAATTAGATTTACTCTTTTTTTTATCATCACGAGAGGTATGTGGGTGGAGTTACCTGAGAGAGGGTTGCCTTGCAAGGAAGGTTAGTACCCCTTTTCCAGTTTACTATGTTGGCAACCTTACAAAGTTAGACCATGCCCCCACACTACGAGAATGATCTATTAGAAAATTCTAGAAGTATTAAGTCAATACATATAGCACCTAGGAATGCATAAGCAACAGTGTAGTGTGATAATGTAAGTACTTTAACGTAGATTTTGTAACTGGCCCTGTGAGATTTAGGTTAAAGTGAAAAATATTAAAAGGTTTTGCTTAACTGGTCTGTACCTTGTGAATCAAAAGACGTAAGTGTAACAGTTACATATATGTAAATTTCATTCAGTGTTTAATCATTAATGTTAAAGTGTTAACTCTTCATTATTTATCAAAATTAGATATTCTTATAAATTAATTCCAGTGAAACAATTGATTGTATAATTTTCATAGAGTAACATTTTCTTGTCTTAGTCTAGGGTTTAGTTCAGATTTAATATTTAGAGTGATTTTTTTTGGTGATATTTTTGTTAGATTTATTGTTAAGTTTTTATAGATTATATTTATTTTTTGTAAAGTCTGTATTATTTTGATCAATATTTTCTGTCAGTGCTTTGTTCGTAATCCCTGACTAAGAACTGAAGTAAGAGGTTGGTTAAGAATAGCTCTTATAATCACCCAGTTTTGTTTTGAGTGTTATGTAAGAGACCTTTGTATATTCAGTGTTTATATAAATTGCCGTCTGGGAGTTGCGTATGTTCTCAGAGCTCGGGATTTTGTGTAATTCACCAGCCGTATATATATATATATATATATATATATATATATATATATATATATATATATATATATATATATATATAGTTGTATACCTATACTTTAGAAACGTGGTCAGCTACTTGTTTTACCAAAAGAAATGAGCAAAATATTTTTAAGATATTCAATTTTACAATCTAATAGGACATTAATGATATCTAAAAGAATCAATATCTTTGTATAAATATATTTGTTTCGTAACTGGACTGCATACCACGCTATTTATTAGGGGTTATGCTTTTGGCGGAGCTGAAATGAGGAGCCATTAAAATTTAGCGATGGTTAACTATCCATACCGCTAGTTAGCGGGGATAGAGGGGGAGGGGGGGGGGTAGCTTGCTACCACTCCCATTCACACACCTGTGATTTAGCCACTTTACTTTTGGTTCGGATGGAGAGCGGTTGTTTATGCTCTTCCTCGGTGCCTATTCTGGACTGCCATTAATTTTTGTCTTTTAACTTACTTTTCTTATAAATATATATATACATATGAAAACATTCTTAATGTTTATGTATATATATGTGTATAGATATGTGACAAGTTTCCTTTTCAGTGTTTGTGCTGTGCGTGCGATACATATACGACAACGACACTTACGTACATTAGCACCGGAACAAGTCCAACACAGTTTCACTTCGTGGGGAACGACCTCTCCCTCTCTGGTCCATCGGTCTTCCCGTCGGCATATAAATGTTGACTCGGCCGCCACAAGGGAATTACCTGAACCCTCTTCATTCAACTATTGTCTTCACCTTTTCCCTTTTCCTACTGGAAACATGGATTACTGAGCGAAGGGAATGTGGCCTCTCAGAGATTGACTACAGTCTTTCTCTTCTCAAGGTCGTTCACCTTTCAACAACAGTGTACTAATGAGAAGAGCACCTTTCCCGTTCGCGGATTAGGTTGCGCTTCCGATTGTTTATCTCAATTATTTTTAGCGAAATTATAATTGTAATTTTAACTTTTCAGCTTTTCTCTGTGGGGAACACTTTCCTTCGGAGGATCAGTGGTTCTTGTGGAGGATTTATTTTTGTTTTATTTTAATTTTTGTTTTTTGCCAAATCCTGAGAGAGAGAGAGAGAGAGAGAGAGAGAGAGAGAGAGAGAGAGAGAGAGAGAGAGAGAGAGGTAGTTAGCGAATGATCGTTTGTGGTGAGAAAGACTGTTGGTACAAATGAGATTGTTTGTTTATGTTTTAGTTAGGTTACGACAGTGGTGAATGTCTTGGGTGAATGCTTATTTTGATTGGACTGCTGCTCGATTCAGTTGTTTGAATGCTGGATTTTACCTTATTTAATCATTTTTCGACCAGCGTGGAAGTTATTATATATTTTAACAGTAAGTACAGTTTTGTTTATCTTTGCTTGTCGTGATTGTGAATGATAGGAACAATTTATTATTTATCTTTGATTATAGTGCGATAGTTAAGTTAGTTAGGAGTGTTCGTAAGTGTTTTTCTTTTTTATTTTGGCAGGCCGTGATTCCTCCTTTGGAGAGACCGAATTGTTAGAAAGTGTATTTATTGTTGATGACCTGGCCTGTATTACGATTTTGTTTGGACTGCTTTTGGATTGCTGAACCGATGATGACCTGGCCTTTGTATTTGGATTGTTGATGATGATGATGATAATGATGATGATGGGGATGATGACTAACAATCAAGTCAGCGTGGCAGTTGTGGCAAATTGCCACACAGTGTAATCTGTTGACAACAAAGCTGTGATTGTGGTAGTTGCCGTAAAAGACAGTCGGCTTTGTGTTGGTGTCCATAAAATATTTATACAAGATAATTCATATATATATTTATTTTTGGTGTTGGTGTGCGGTGTAATTTAAGTTTGTTAGGTTTTTTTTTTCGTTTATTTGAATGGTGTTACGTTTTGATATTTAATATTTTTTATGATTAGTTTTAAGTATTTTGAATGTGGATGGTTCTGGTTGGATTTATTATAGTTAGTAAGAAATATATAGTTTTAAGGTTATGTTTTGTTTTGATTTTTGTCCTTTTGTCCAAGAGTCCCGCTGCTGATAACATAAGGGGAAAGGTTGTATTGAGGAGACATTGGTCTGTTAGAGTGATTCAAGGGTGTGGGGGTTGTTTTGCAACATCCCGCCACATTATTTTGGCGCCCGAACAGGGACTGCCGAGGTGGGATTGAAGCTGGACTCTTGGACGAAGGACTGATAGGATTAGGAATTAGATTTAAGGCTGAAGAACAGGTTGATGAAAAATGGAAGAACAGTTAAGGGTTTTGAAGGAGGAATTGCGGCTGAGTAAGGAGCGGGAGGAGAAGTTGTTGCAAGAGAATAAGTGGTTAAGGTGTGAGAATGAGGAGATGCATAGGAAACTGAGGGAAATTCAGGGAACTGTAGAGAGAGTGGAAGAGGGTGTTGAGATGAGGATGCGAGAGAATGAAGAACGGACGGAGAAACGAATGGAAGATATGATGGGGCAAGTAATGGGGATGATGAAAACTATAATGGGTGAAGGTGCAGTCGGAGGGGTGTCCTCAGTTTCGGGTAATGGGTTGATAGTGGATGAGAAGGCTAAGGTTAGTGATAATGGGAAAGGAAGTGATAGTGATAGTAATAGTAATAGTGATAGTGAGATTGAAGATAAGGGAATTAGGCATAGTAAGGATGAACAAAAATGTAATAGGAAGAATAAGAAAGGTAAAAGTGGTGTAAAGAAAGAGAAGAAAAAGTGTCAGGATGATAGCAAGGATGATCGTGAATGGGTGAAAGTGGTAAGTAAGAAAAAGGGTAAGAAGGGAATGGTTAATGATAGTAATTTAAGTGTGGAAGTGGATTCATTATATTCAAATGAGGAAGAAGGTAACAAGGGAGTAGACAGTGATGATAGCAGTGAGAATGAACGTGATGTGTGTAAGACTGTGTTTATGAGAGAGGTACCTCGGTGTGAAAGGTTCAATGAGCATAGCAGTAGGGATGTATATGATTTTTTCAAGGAGTATGAGAGGTATTGTCAGGATAAGTATGGTGATAGTAAAAGAGTTTGGGCTAGGGAGTTAGGAGAATATTTGACTGGGTATTTGTTGACGATGTATGGAGTGATAATGAGTGTAGGTGACGTTGATTATGAAAGTGTGAAAAAGAGAATAATTGAGCAGGTAAAACGTATGAAAGGGAGTGTTAGGTATAAGCGTAAGAATGATTTTGATGAGGCAAGGATGAATGCAGGAGAAGCTATATCAATGTACGTATGTAGGTTGGAAACATTAGCTAGGAAGAAGTATGGGGATGAAGGTATAAATGAGAATAAGGATTTAATGAGGAAGTTTTTGGCTACTGTACCTGAGAATGTTGCTGAGTTTATTAATTTGAAACGCAAGGAGAAAATGAGGTGGACGCAAGAGAGATTGACATGGGATGATATACTAGAGATAGTTGAGGATTATGTGTTAGATAGGTGCATGAAAGAAAGTAAATCTGTGAGTATAAGAACTGGAATGGAAGAAAGTGTAATAGAATTTGATAGTTATAAGGATGCAATTTTGAGAGGGCCAATGAGGGTAGCTGATAATGTAGTAGATAGGAGTGTTAGGGCGAGTAATGTGGGAATACCTGTAAGGACAAATGAAGGATTTAGCCAGGGTAATTGGCGCAATAGGGATAGGAGTGTGAGTGCATATCGAGGTATGTAAGATAGTCGTGTCCGTAATGAAAAGTGTTATAGGTGTGGAAAGGAAGGTCATAAGAAGAATGAATGTAGATGGGCTCTAGGTGCTTGTTTTGGATGTGGTGAGGTAGGGCACAGAATTAGTGAGTGCAAGAAAGAGAAAGGGATAAAATGTTATCGGTGTGGTATGACTGGGCACGTAGCGAGTGGATGTCGTAGCAATCGTATGAATGTGATTTGTGGTAATTGTGGTAAGGATGGTCATTATGCTAGAATGTGCAAGGAGCCGCGGAGTAAGTGTACTGAATGTGGTGCAGATGGGCATGTAGCTAGAGTATGTAGGAAGAAGGGATTAAGTCAGCCAGGATGTTCGGGAAACTAGAGTGTGAGAGGGTTCAGCTGGGTGAGTCCTCCTGTGTGTGTGGAAGGAATAGGATCAATGTTTGTGAGAATGGGATGAATAATTGGTTAGAAATGAGCAAGTATGAATCTAGTATGCATGAAAAGTTAGGGCTGGAAAATAAACAATTAGTGTTGGTTGAATATAGGAAAAAGAGGCGTTTGAAAGTTTTAAGTAAGGATGAAAAAAGGGGAATTTTATAAGTAAAATTGAGAATAGAAATAAGTATGACAAGGGTGTAAATGTGCAAGTGTGTATTGAAGATAAA
Organism: Palaemon carinicauda; assembly: GCF_036898095.1. Taxonomy (NCBI): domain Eukaryota; kingdom Metazoa; phylum Arthropoda; class Malacostraca; order Decapoda; family Palaemonidae; genus Palaemon; species Palaemon carinicauda. The sequence continues at coordinate 69,228,083 of NC_090739.1, forward strand.
TGTGTTAATACAGATGAATCATGGCTGAGTATGAATGATACCTATAGTGTGTGTGGCTTTTCCTTAGGTGATGTAAAAGAAAGGATGACGAATGCGAGAGTGAGAGATAGGAGAATGATTAGTAGTATGAATGAATCTTTTGCTAAAGTTGAGAATGTTTTTGATGAAATGGATGAACTGTTTACAGAAATGAGTGTAATTATAGGGCCAGACGAGAACGAGGTAGATATGATTGTACATGATATATTAGATGATAGGGATTTAGATAGGAATAGTGTTAATGTAGCGAATGATCGTGATAAGGAAGAAGTGAATGAGAGAGTATATGGAGGCCCAGTTACTCGGAGTAGAGGTCCCGTTCCCGACTGAGACTGGGTTATAAAAAAAAAATTAGGTAAGTGTTGTGTGAGGATTTGGCAAAGTAAGGGGGGAGGAATGTGGAGGATTTATTTTTGTTTTATTTTAATTTTTGTTTTTTGCCAAATCCTGAGAGAGAGAGAGAGAGAGAGAGAGAGAGAGAGAGAGAGAGAGAGAGAGAGAGAGAGAGAGAGAGAGAGAGAGAGAGGTTTAGTTGTTTGAATGCTGGATTTTACCTTATTTAATCATTTTTCGACCAGCGTGGAAGTTATTATATATTTTAACAGTAAGTACAGTTTTGTTTATCTTTGCTTGTCGTGATTGTGAATGATAGGAACAATTTATTATTTATCTTTGATTATAGTGCGATAGTTAAGTTAGTTAGGAGTGTTCGTAAGTGTTTTTCTTTTTTATTTTGGCAGGCCGTGATTCCTCCTTTGGAGAGACCGAATTGTTAGAAAGTGGATTTATTGTTGATGACCTGGCCTGTATTACGATTTTGTTTGGACTGCTTTTGGATTGCTGAACCGATGATGACCTGGCCTTTGTATTTGGATTGTTGATGATGATGATGATAATGATGATGATGGGGATGATGACTAACAATCAAGTCAGCGTGGCAGTTGTGGCAAATTGCCACACAGTGTAATCTGTTAACAACAAAGCTGTGATTGTGGTAGTTGCCGTAAAAGACAGTCGGCTTTGTGTTGGTGTCCATAAAATATTTATACAAGATAATTCATATATATATTTATTTTTGGTGTTGGTGTGCGGTGTAATTTAAGTTTGTTAGGTTTTTTTTCGTTTATTTGAATGGTGTTACGTTTTGATATTTAATATTTTTTATGATTAGTTTTAAGTATTTTGAATGTGGATGGTTCTGGTTGGATTTATTATAGTTAGTAAGAAATATATAGTTTTAAGGTTATGTTTTGTTTTGATTTTTGTCCTTTTGTCCAAGAGTCCCGCTGCTGATAACGTAAGGGGAAAGGTTGTATTGAGGAGACATTGGTCTGTTAGAGTGATTCAAGGGTGTGGGGGTTGTTTTGCAACATCCCGCCACAGTTCTCACTATTAGTGAATATTCTTAGTTGATTTAAATAATTGTAATTCTGTTTTTTTATTACAGTTACTCCGCTCCCCCCTTCTCCCGTGGATATTGACTGGGGAAGGAAGGGCGCGATACTTATTTCAAGATTGTTCACTCGGGGTTCCTCTTCAGAGTTCCTCCCTAGGGAATTTTCTGTTAAATAATTAATCTTATTTTTCCCAGTTAACTATGGAGTTTTTTCTTCGTTCGACTAAGAGTGCCGATGAAGCAGAGCGGTTCTGTTCATGCCTGGGGAATCTGCCGTCCCTCAGAGGACGTCGTCTTGGGCGTCATCCCTTCTCTTAGAAGTACGCCCATGACAACATGACCAGCACTTCAGATCATCTTAGAACGCTAACCAGGAGGTTCGCCTCCAGGGGTTGGACAACTTTCCCTTCCGAGGGAAAGTTTCCTCCCCAGGTGTGAGGTTGCTTCTCCCTTCCGAGGGAGAACTTCACAAATAAATTCATTGTCTCCGACTGCTGTTGCTGCCTTCACCCAGACTTCTCTCCCCCTTGCTGAGTCTCACTTCCTTCAGGGGCGGAGCACAGTCTTAGGCAAGTCTCTTTTACGAAGTGTTCACGTCTCGTTTGCAAGAGAGGCCACTCCTAGAGACTCCTCTTTGGAGGATCGCTACTGTTGAAGGTCAGCTTGCTGATCCACCAGCCCTAATAGGCGTCATCATGGGCGTCATCAAGTCTCTTCTATGAAGTGATCACCTCCCTCGTTCGCGAGAGAGGCCACTCATAGAGACTCCTCTTCGGAGGATCGCTATTGTTGAAGGTCAGCTTGCTGATCCACCGGCCCTAATGGGCATCATCAAGTCTCTTTTACGGAGTGATCACCTTTCTCGTTCGCGAGAGAGGCCACGCATAGAGACTCCTCTTCGGAGGATTGCTGCTGTTGAAGGTCAGCTTGCTGATCCACCAGCCCTAATGGGCATCATCAAGTCTCTTCTACGGAGTGATCACCTCTCTCGTTCGTGAGAGAGGCCACGCATAGAGACTCCTCTTCGGAGGATTGCTACTGTTGAAGGTCAGCTTGCTGATCCTACCACTTCACAGTCTCCAATTGCTGTCTTCGCCTCGACTACTCTCCCCCCTTGCTGAGTTTTTCTTCCTTCAGGGGTGAAGCACAGTCTTAGGCAAGTCTCTTCTACGAAGTGTTCACCTCTCTCGTTCGCGAGAGAGGCCACTCATAGAGGATCACTCAGCTAAGGTCAGCTGGCTGGTCCACCGGCCCTCATGGGCGTCATCAGTGCCTGATCATACTACCAGCAGACCTATCAGCGCAACCTTGCTTAGTCCATAGACTTCGATCCTGGACTCTTTTATGGACCTTTCACGGTTGCCATCGGTGGGTGATGGCTCTTCCAAAGGGCACATCCCAATTCCTGATCATCCTGCCAGCTGACCTGCCAACCTACCAGGGTCTTCCGCGCGCACGCCAATGCTCTTCCGCGCGCGCGCCAATGCTCTTCCGCACGCGCGCCAATGCTCTTCCACGCGCGCGCCAATCTCTTCCGCGCGCGCCAATGGTCTTCCACGTGCACCATTGGTCTTTGCGCATGTGCGCCAATAATCTTGCGCGAGCGCTAACATTCTTGCGCAAGCGCCGACAGTCTTGCGCAAGCGCCGACAGTCTTGCGCAAGCGCCGACAGTCTTGCGCACGTGCCGACAGTCTTCTGTGCGCGTGCCGACAGTCTTCCACACGCACTTGCGCCGACAGGCTCGCGAACGCATGCGCGCCAACAGTCTCCCGCACGCACTCGTGCCAACAGTATCCCGCGTGCACCGATGGTCTTTGCGCGCCAAGGGTCTTGCGCACGCACGCGCCAGCAGTCTCCCGCGCGCGCCAATGCACCTACGCTTGCGCAACTAGTCACACGCTTCAGCGCATTTAGGGAGACTGCACAAAACTACACAGTGCCCTACTGCGCGCCAGCGCTCTTCCGCACTTTCCTGCGCCCTCCTGCGCAGTTGCGGTCTCAGATCCAATGCGCCAGCTCTTGCCAAATAGCCAGTGCTCGCAGATCCAATGCGCCAGCTCTTGCTAAAGAGCCAGCGCTTGCTTGCTCTCCAGCGCTCTTCTGTAGCAGAAACTGAGCACCAGCATCATCCTGTGTGCCATCGCTCCAGTGCTCTCCTGCACACTTGCGCAATAGGCAGAAAAAAGGAATAAAACTTTTTGGACAGGTCACCATTGCCCCATTCCTCCCAGCAAACGCATAACATGGCCGCCGGGAAAAGAGGAAAGAGGCTTCACAGAAGGATTCAAGATCCCGAAGATTCCATCTTACAAGGGGAATCGAAACGGGGAATCCTTGGTCCCTGTCTCTTCTAAAGTTTCTTTTTTTCCTTGACAGACCCCCATCAGCAAACAGGAAAGCATCAACAGTCTGATCTCTAGATCACTGTTTCCTGATGGCTAGTTCACTGTTTGCTGATCGCTAAGTCGCCGATCACCAGATTGCCAATTGCTAGCTCAACGCTGATCTTTGACCTCTAGTCCCTCCAATGACTAATGATCTCTGATTGCTAGCGTTCCAATCACCGATTGCTATTCAATAACCAGTCATCAGCTTGCTGATCACTAGATCACCGATGGGCAGCTCATCTTTCTTCGATCATTGAACTCAGCTCGCTGATCTCTGACCAGACCAGCCTATCTTCAGCTTGCTGATCTCTGACCAACCAGGAGGGACCATAGTCAGCTTGCTGATCTCTAGCTCACCATCAACTCACAGACCGCCGATTCACCGATCATCGACAATTCGCCAGCAGTTCGTGACTCGGACATACTAGTCAACCTCTGCCCGTAGTTCCCTAGATCAGAAGGTATACAACATACTTCTCGCTACTGGGCGTTCGCCATCACACTAAAGTGATCGGCAAACGTTCAACAACCCTCATCAACGGCTTGTCGACAGGGAACTACTTGCGAGCACTCTCCAACTGCACAGTAACCACGATACCCAACCATTAACCATTGATTAACATTCCCCAGATTGATTCTATTCTAAGGAATAGCATCAATCCCATCAGGGCGCATGGTAAGGCTAAGCGTTGCCTTCCCTCTGTTAGTTAAATGAATTCTCTCTCAGGGAAGAATTATTACACTGGGTATCGCGTCTGATCCTTTACGACACGAGTCAAGACTCCAGCATCAACAATCTTCCATACAAAAGAATCCGCAAGGAACTGTCCTTTTGGGTCGATGTCCACACCATGTTGGAGTTCGAACAAGGGCTAAGACCTCAGGTCTTCATTTGCACACTGGACCTAAAGGACACATACTTCCAGGCCCAAACCATCCATCTAGGACGGTTGGAAGATTCAGTCAAGACAAACAAGAAACACCAGTTCAGGGCACTGTGCTTTGGTCTTTCTACTACACCCATCCTGGTCCCAAAGATCGGCTTCTGTCTCCTCCATTTCGTGACAACTGACTGACCTTAGCAGACTCAGTGGCAACCTTGCATTAGCACCGGAACTTCTGAAGTCTTTTTACCAAGATCCAGTGATCAAAGTAAACCTGTGGAAGTCTTCCCTACTTCCCTCCCAGAAGACTGGTGTATCTGGGAATGATTCTAGACACCAGTCTCAACAAAACCTCAAAAACGGGAACAACTCCCATCCCAGAGTGACTTGAGTCTGACTGGAATCAGGCCCTCGATCCCTCAGACATTCTGACCCCCATGGGACCAGAAGTTTGGACGAACCTCAAGGGATGGGTGTCAGTCGAGAATCTACAGAGCGATATAACCTTCTTATCCTTCCCAACACCTCGGACTTGATGCTGTGCTTACAACACATCAAAAGAAGAGAGGAGGGACCATAGTGCTGCACCACACGACCTCAGCCCTCTGGACAGAGTCCGAAAGTACCTTCATTTAAATCTCTTAAGAGATGAAAGCCAACTTTCCGGTCCTTCAGCAGCCTCATCGGTTCCTGACAGACCCCTCAGTGATGTGATAGACGACAACACCACACGCCACATAGAGGCTCACATCGGCAAGCAAGAAGGAACTTGCTCGTAGCCTCTTCCCATCTAACAGTATAAACACTAAGATGGGCCAAAGTCCGTTCGGTACCACTATCAGCTCGCTTCATTCCAGACTAGAAGAACATGCTCGCCGACAATCTGTGGACAGCATCTCAGATAAGGTATACAGAATGGTCTTTGGATCGCCTTGTAGCCGACAAAGTCCCGACTTTACGGGGTCCTCCAACTAGGGATCTGTTCGCAATGCTCCTGAACCTCAGGCTGCCGTTGCTCCCCAGCCCTAGACCTCAAGGCTCTCTGGCAACAACGGTGGGTACAACAATGACGTTTACATTTCGTCCTTGTTTTGTCTGGAGAAGGGCACTCAAGAAGGCTAGAACATCGGTCACCTCTCAAGGACTCTCCTAGCTCCACTATGGCATTACGCAGAACGGTTTCCAAACCTTTTACGGCTCCTGATAGTCTCCAAGAGAACCCTCTCCACATCACAGACAACCCACTTCGACACCTACCACAAGCTATAGCTTTGCTATGATTGTACACCTGGAGACTACCCAGTACCTCTTTTGCAAAAAGGTTGTCTAGATATCTGAGGAATTCCTCAGCATCAGTCTACCAGGCAGTATAACGTCTTGTGTGGTTGGTGTCATGTGAAAGTGTCTCTCTCCACTCGATACCTCTATTCCAGCAAATAGTGGAATCCTCGAGTATATACAAGAGGAAAAGACCCCCTATTCAGTTTCGACAGGTAAAGATGATCACTCAACCTTGATCCTTCACCTTCAAACTGAAAGGAAGGGGACATCCTCTCATCGATAGACCTTTCCTAACTCATACGGACTTACAACTTGCCTTTCTCTAGCCGGAATTGAGCCCTACCTCTCGGAACATGGTTCAAATTCTCCTACCTCTAAAGAGACCTCCTTATGTTCCACTTCACCAGGAACAAATTTTCACCTAATTTAAGAATCCTACACAAGTCTCCACTCAGAGAAACTAGAAGAGGATCACCAAAACATCATCTCGACATGACGACTCACGATGTCAGGGGCATAGCTATGGCCCTGGTCCATCTTAGCAGACTACTCTGTGACGCAGGTTTTACAAGAAATGATGTGAATGCTCCAGGTGACTTTCACTACCTTTCTCCTGCAAGACGTGACCCACAGGAACTCGATACGATCTCTATCAGTCTGGTGGTGGCTGCACAACAGCTGGTTGTATACCTCAAGCTCCCTATTGGACAAGTAGCAGAAGGTTGAGGGCACTGTTACCCGGTTTTAGTCTGCGTGAATGAAAAGATTTGACTGGCTCTTATTCTTTTCTTCATCCTACCCTCTCGTGGGGAAAGCAGCATCCTGGGTTCTCTGCATAAACTGACCTCAAACCACTGCAGGTAAACCATGCTCCCTTGTGTACCTAGTATTAAGCTAATACTGTTGCGTCCCCATACCCTGGTGAGGTGGTATTGGGAAAGTCTTGGTTACATCAGGTTTTTCCTACAATAGACTTGGAATAACTTTACCTAGACAGTCACATTTCTGCATGTCTCAACACACAGCTTGCGTAGGCCGCGGACCTGCAGCAAGGTTTTAGCGTGGGCAGGGACTCTTTATTTTTGAGTACTAATATACTCAGATAAGGAGCCTCCGGGTAAAGCCAAAAGCCAGATTGGCAGGGACGTCCACCCTTCCTAATGGGTGAGTCACCCCTAATAAATAGTGTGGTTTTTATTCCAGTTACGGGACAAATGACAAATTTGTAGATAATTTGTATTTTTCCTAACTATACAAACCATAGTTATTTATACAAACTTGCCTGCCAGCCCTATCCCCCTTGAAGTCCTACCTCCAAGCAAAGCGACTAAATCACAGGTGTGTGAACGGGAGTGGTAGCAAGCTACCCTCGTCCTAACCTCCCCCCCCCCACTAACTAGCGGTGTGGGTAGTTAACCCTCACTAAATTTTCATGGCTCGTCATTTAAACTCCACCGAAAGTATAACCCTTAATAAATAGCTAAGGTTTGTATAGTTAGGAAAAATACAAATTATCAACGAATTTGTCATTTTGCGGTATTACTGTCGATAATATATATTTTATATAACTTTTTTTGGGCTCAGGCCATGTCGTCCTGATGGAAGTTCTTTTAAAGTAGCTTCCTAGGTTATATTTGACTACAGTGATATATCCCAGAGAATTTTACCTTAAGGTATCCAGAATTCTAACTCCTGGCACGAATATCCCTGGCTTTTGCCCATAGAGATATCGCATAATATCAGAGGACGTATTCTTGACACGCCACATAGCTATCTACACCCCGAATAGCATTTTCGCTTTGAGAGGGGAAAGTGGCAAGAATCGGAGGAGAGCCGTTATTAAGGCACGCTCTACTCCTACTGTTGAGTACCAGTGTGATGTCACGACCGGGTGCCGTCTTGTCATTCCTTTATTTGTAGCGGCCTTACTCGGTGTTTTCCCAGTGCCGGTAAGTTGTGGGACTGACTCGGGTTCTCTGTCGGTTGCTCGGCTGTGCCGGCTGCCGGCAGAGGTCCTTCAGTGTTCTTCAGTCCTCTCTTGGTCTGCCATCCATAACCCTGCCGGCAGAGGCCGGCGAGGTTATGGGTGGATGGAAGCCTGAATGTTACATTTTCCCCCCTCCATTTGAACCCTCATTCTGGATGGAGGACAGTAAGGCTGAGCCTTTACATGACTCTTCATCCATGCTTTCTCTCTCTCTTACGACTAGTACCCTGGGTCCTAACTGCCGGCAGCTGACATAACGTAACTAATTGCCAGCTGGCGTAGGTTGCCGACGCTCGGCGGCCCACCAGCGACCGGCGGCCCATTGGCTATCTACCGGCAGCCAGACGGACGGTTGTCTGCCGGTATATCACCCACCGCCGGCTGACGGAAGCTGCCGACTGTCGGCGACCTCCCGGCGGACGGCGACCTACGACAGCCGGCAATCTGCCGCTCATTACCCCCAGAAGGCAGTACACCTTCTGACTTGTACCCAGGTACTAGCCTGCCGGCATATGCCGGCGGGTACTACAGTATATGACTATACAGTAGACAGTATAATTGCAATATAAATCATACTGCAATCAGAAAACCACAGTATAGTTTATGTGGTAGCCCATAATTTTCTAACATTCACTGTGTTTTCATGGGCAGCCTATTGTGAGACCACCTAATATAAAGAAAGTGAGTTCTTTCTTTAATTATTAGTGATCACTAAATTCAATCCCCAACATTAAAATCCGGAAGACGGTGTTAAGTTACACCTCTATATATCCTGCCGGGTAGAGATCTTCCAACGGTTTTCTATCATTAGAATACCCTGGATTTTAATTTTGAGGGAGGTCATAGCAATTGATTGGACAGGAAACACACGTATGTGTCTTTCCTTCTTCCTTTCTAGCTTATCTATCCTAAGCTATATATACATAATATTGTATACCAAATATTGTGAGATAATCCACCGAATTCTCATTTTATTTTCCTCTCTTTACAGGAGGACCATCCCAAGTGCGGGAACCACTTATGCAACATCCGCAGTAAGAACTTCTGCGGCCATGGACTGTGCAGGACGCACGCGCGCTGCGCAGCGACGAAGGGTACTCTGAAGTATTGGGACCCCCAGGTATGTGACGGTTGTTCCAATCTGGTTACTGAGGCTTTTGATGACAAAAAGACTACTGAGTCAAGGGATGCAGTAAGAGAGAAACTGTCTTAATGGGTCAGGGGTTTCCAGAAGAATACCACCGGACCCTACCTTCCTAATGAAAAGATGAGGGCCTGTCTTTTCCCTAGGGCATCTTTGGATGCAGTAATCCCGCAACCTCAAGCAGAGACCCCCCTCGTCCAGATTCCGATAGAATCTGATGTATCGGATGCCATGAAGGACATCCAACTAGAAGACAAGATGTCAGATGTGTCAGAAGGCACTGAAAGGAGTCTTCTTGCTGAAGATCAGGAGGAGGAGTCAGTAATGGCTCTCGAAACTGACAAAGAAGGAACCGAAATAGTTTCAGTTTCATCAGCTCCGATGGCAGAGCCCGTCCCCTCGACCTCCTCTGCTCCCCAATTGGCTGACATGAGTCAGACCTTGACTTCAATTCTCACTATGGTCCAAGACCTAAAGAAGCAGTCAACTGAGAAAGAAGTTGCGCTACGGTTGGAGATGCACCAACTCGCAGCTTCTCGTGCAGCTCCAAAGAAGCTGAATGTAAAAGATCTCTCCCCTTTATCGGCCGTCAACCCATGGAGGCATGCTGAGCGCATGCCCATGTCAGAGGGAAATATCTTTATCTCCGACAAGCTGGGCACAGTTCCAGTCGAGGATGTGGAATTCTGGCCCTTAGGACGGAACCACCCTCGAAAGAGAAGACAGAGCCGAAAGAGGTCATAATCCTTGACCTCCCCAAAACTCAGGCCTTGCTATCCAGCACACTGAAGGAGAGGGCTTTCACTAACTCTAAAGTGTCGGCTCTGAGTAAGAAGCATCCGTCCTTCGTTGCTTCTTCTTCCTGAGCCTTCCCCTTTATGGAAAAAGGGTATAAGGCAGCCTTGAAGGCAATCGAGGCAGGGAAACCATGTCCCACACTCGAGGAGTGTAGGCCGTTCTCCCTCGCCCTACCATTGGATGAAGCTGATTGGAAGGATGTACTGTACATCATACCTTCTCAGTCGGGAAGTTGGAGGCCGACATTGCCGGACGTCAGTTGGGTGAAGACCTCCCTAAGCTGTCAGACTTTCACCTGCGTCGGGAGCAGGAAAAGAAAGAAAGATTTTAAACCTCAATGTCTTTTCAGACTGGACTGGAGACGATGGCAAGCGTCTCCCCATCCCCAGACATGAACATGTTCTTTGCCAAGGCTCTCCGGGCAACAGTTACCAAGGACCTGTACAACTTTATCAAAGCCAGAAGGGCTTGTAGAGTTCGTGTTTGCTTCGGCTGTGGTGAGGCACGAACCAAGGAAGCTGATATCATCCAGCATCTGGGGTAAGGAGCTCTTTCCAAGTGAAGTGGTTAAAGAGGTCGTCGACAAAGCTGCCACGGAGAATAGAAATCTTCTCCAAAAGTGGGGCTTGTCTTCCCAGGATGAGGGTTCCCAACCCAAAAGGAAGACTAAGAGGCCAAGAGCGCCCTCTCGCCCACCTAGACAGCAACACCTTCCCGCGGCCCCGGAGTCCCAGATTGTGGCACAACCACCCACCACGTACCAATTGGTACCCGAGCAGCTGGCGACACAGTTGCCTGTCTTTACCCCGGCCTTCGAAAGTCAATAAACAACCTTTCGGCCAAAATCTAGAGGGTCCTTTCGAGGCTCCTCTAGACGCCCCTCAAGAGGCAAGGGCAACAGGGGCGGACGTGGCCAAGGAGGCAAGCCCTCCGGTCAGCACTCCAAGTGAGATGCTTCCGGTAGGAGGGAGACTATTCTTTTTCCGGGATCGTTGGGCCTTCGATCCCTGGGCCCACAGCCTGATCAAGAACGGACTAGGTTGGAGCTGGAACGCAACTCCACCAACTTTCCCTCAATTCTTCCAACTCTCAACCCCCATTTTGGAAGAATATGTCCAGGAACTCTTAGACAAGAGAGTAATAAGGAGGGAAAAGTCCGTCAAGTTCCAAGGAAGGCTATTTTGTGTTCCAAAGAAGGACTCGGACGAACTCAGAGTCATTCTGGATTTGTCACCACTCAACAAGTTCATAGTGAACCACAAGTTCAGGATGCTCACCCTTCAACACATAAGGACCCTACTGCCCAAACAGGCATACACAGTCTCCATAGACATGGCAGACGCATATTGGCATGTCCCAATCAATCGACAAGTTTCCTCCTACCTAAGATTCAAGCTACTAAAGAGACTATATGTCTTCAGAGCCATGCCCTTCGGACTAAACATAGCCCCAAGGGTATTCACAAAGCTTGCAAACACAGTCATTCATCAACTACGCCTAAAAGGAGTTCAGGTAATAGCCTACCTGGACAATTGGCTGGTGTGGGCAGCATCCGAAACAGAATGCATGCAAGCCTCCAAGGAAGTGATCCAGTTCCTGGAACATCTGGGATTCAAGATCAACATGGAAAAGTTTCGACTATCTCCAGCTCAAAAGTTTCAATGGCTCGGGGTTCATTGGAACTTACAGTCACACCGCCTCTCCCTTCCATCAAAGAAGAGGAGAGAGATAGCGGGATCTGTCAAGAGACTTCTAAAATCCGATCGGATATCAAGACGGTAACAGGAGAGAGTACTGGGCTCCCTCCAGTTCGCCTCAGTGACAGACCCAGTGCTGAGGGCACAATTAAAGAATGCATCAGGAGTCTGGAGAAGATACGCATCAAACGCTCGAAGAGATCTGACAAGACCAATACCAACCCGTCTGCGATCACTTCTCAAGCCATGGTCGGAGGCCAAGCACCTAAAGAAAGCGGTGCCCTTACAACCACCTCCACCCTCAGTCATCGTTCACACGGATGCCTCAAAGGAAGGATGGGGAGGCCACTCTCACCAACAGAAAGTCCAAGGAACCTGGTCCTCCCTCTTCAAGACATTCCACATCAACATTCTGGAAGCCATGGCAGTGTTTCTATCTTTGAAGAAACTGAAGCTTCGCTGCTCGATCCACATCAGACTGGTCCTGGACAGCGAAGTGATAATGAGATGTCTAAACCAACAAGGTTCGAGATCACCCCAAATTAACCAAGTGATGTTGGCCATCTTCCGTCTGGCAGAAAAGAAGAGATGGCACTTATCAGCAGTTCACCTTCAAGGGTTTCGCAACGTGACGGCGGACGCTCTATCCAGGTTCACCCCGATAGAGTCAGAATGGTCCCTAGATGCAAGATCATTCTTCTTCATCTTATGCAAAGTTCCAGGACTGCAGATAGACCTCTTCGCGACGAGCGACAACAAGAAGCTACCTCGATACGTAGCCCCATACAAGGATCCTCTAGCAGAAGCAGTGGACGCCATGTCTCTAGATTGGAACAGATGGGCCAGGATTTACCTGTTCCCTCCAACCAACCTCCTGTTAAAGGTCCTCAACAAACTGAGATCCTTTGGGGGAACAGCATCGATAGTGGCTCACAAGTGGCCCAACAGCATTTGGTTTCCTCTAATAACGGAACTGCGACTGAAGCTGGTCCCATTGCCGGATCCAGTTCTGACTCAACAAGTGCAGAAGTCGACTGTCTCCGCTTCATCACAGAAAACCCGAAACCTTCATCTCATGATTTTCTCTCCTTAGCAGTCAAGAAAAGGTTTGGGATTTCGAAAGGCAGTATAAACTTTTTAGAAGAATATAAGTCTAAATCTACTAGAAGACAATACGAGTCATCCTGGAAGAAATGGGTTGCTTTTTGTCAAGGCAAAGAAACCAAAAGAAATCTTGACAGATTTCTGTTTATCATTCTTTATTCATCTCCATGAACAAGGTTTAGCAGTCAACACAATTTCTACGTGTAAATCTGCCTTGACTAGACCCTTGCTATATGCCTTCAAGGTGGACTTCTCTAACGAAATCTTCGATAAGATCCCTAAGGCCTGCGCTCCGCTTTGGCCCGCAGCACCTCCAAGGCCCATTTAATGGTCCTTGGATAAGGTTCTTCATTTAGCTTCAACCCTGAACATTGAAGACAGCTCTCTAAAGGATTTGACCCAAAAAGTTATATTCTTATTTGCACTAGCCTCAGGAGCCAGAGTTAGTGAAATAGTGGCCCTTTCGAGGGATGAGGGCCATATTCAGTTCACAGAGAGTGGAGAACTGAATCTCTTTTCTGACCCAACGTTTCTCGCTAAGAATGAGCTACCCACCAAAAGGTGGGGTCCCTGGAGAATCTGCCCTCTGAAGGAAGATGTGTCTCTATGTCTAGTAGAGTGCCTAAAGGTCTATCTTCGTAGAACTTCAGACTTTAGGGGAGGACAGCTTTTTAGGGGAAACAATTAAGGGCGAAGATCACCTATTTCATTCGCAGAGCGGATTCAGACAGTACACCCGCAGGTCATGATCCGAGAAAAACTGCTTTGTCTCTGAACTTCTTCCAGAATATGGATTTTGAAAGTCTTCGCTCGTATATTGGATGGAAGTCATCCAGGGTTTTCTTTAAACACTACGCGAAGCAAGTGCAGGAGATCAAGCGCTTCGTGGTGGCAGCAGGTAGTGTGCTAAAACCTGCCGCTTGAAAACCGCGAGGAACAGTGCACTAATCGGGACTTTTAGTGAAGGGTATACATGATCCCTCCCTACGGAGTGACATGTTTAGTGAAGTGTCACTGTAGTGACACTATGGACTGTTCCAAGTATAAAGGTGAAAGAAGCATAAAAGACTAACACATGTGCCATGTGTATAACTACGCAAGTGTTCATAGACTGTAATGACAGAAATAAGAAAATATGAAATAGTATAATATTTCCTTTCTAAAGTGGCTTCACGTTTCTTTTCAGATGAAAAAAGGATTTCTGATATTACCATTTTAATTATGCTTTCCATTATATTTCCAATTTCATTTTATATTGTATTATAAAACGCACTTCGACCTTATTATTTACTGTTTATCAATAAATGTATATTTGAATTTTACGTCTCTTTTCACCCCAAAATTCTAAATAAATAAACGTGTCCGAGCATTTCTATAAAACCTTTCATATTGTAAATATATTCTGAACATATACAATATCTGTTCTAAAGCTAACAAACCTTCTCCTTGTGTGCTTATATCAGGTGTATCAGTCCCTAGTTAATACTGATTTTATATACCTTGATTGTATTACTGACTTATACAATTTTTCCTACATGGATTCAAACCTGTCTATCTTGCATGTGACTCACCAAGTAGACCGGGGGAGGTGTTGGTAGTCAATACATACATTTGTTCCTTTCAGAATACAAACTCTGTTTTACAAAGGTATATGATGAGAACAATATACCTGTTTGTTGGCTAGATTGTTCATACGAATATACAATCCTCGAGTTTTTTCCCAGAGTCTGCCATGACTCTTCCCTGTAGAGGGCAGGAAGCACTGACATAGTCCACGATTAGTTGAAATGGTGTATAACGGTAACACCATGTGTCTCTAGGTCTAAATGACCAAGGAAAATTTATCTTGCGGTTTTGGCACTAATGGGAAATCCACAGATACATTAATGCTCTGGTAAACTTCCATCAGGACGACATGGCCTGATCCCAAAAATCTATTTTTGGGTGAGGTAGCCATGTCGTCCTGATGGACCCGCCCTCCTTTTATAAAAGGCTGAAAGAATCCCTCCCAAAAGTACTGTATCTGTAGCACCTCGCTAATGCTCCAAGGAATAACAAGATGGCGCCCGGTCGTGACGTCATACAGGTACTCAACAGTAGGAGTCGAGCGTGCCTTAATAATGGCTCTCCTCCGATTTTTGCCACTTTCCCCTCTCGAAGCAAAAATGCTATTCGGGGTGTAGATACAGTAGCTATGTGGCGTGTCAAGAATACGTCCTCTGGTATTATGCAATATCCCTAAAGGCAAAAGCCAGGGATATTCGCGCCAGGAGTTAGAATTCTGGATACCTTAAGGTAAAATTCTCTGGGATATATCACTGTAGTCAAATATAACCTAGGAAGCTACTTTAAAGGCACTTCCATCAGGACGACATGGCTACCTCACCCAAATATAGATTTATCACTTCGTTCAAAATCCGTTTTTTTTTTTAAAACTTGGGCAATAGCTATCTTAATGAACAATGTGGGCAATCTAAAGTTGCTAGAAAGTTTTTTTTTTTTTACTATTGTAGAGTATTTTTCTTTTCAGTTATTATCTTCATAATTGGATACATCATAACTCCAAATAAAAGTAGTTATATCTTTTTAAATATATTCGTCTTATATTGCAATGATTAAACAGTGCACGTCTTACACTAAATACCTTCTTTGATATACAAATTTCTAGCGAGTATTAATTATGTGTTTATTTTTACTGTCAATAGGTGTCCACACCATCGACTTCTTCAGATTACAGGCCTATATTGAATAATAAACATCAATGAATCATTTAATTCAATACCATATCAGTAGTATAAAAATAAAAAAAAATAAGTTTACATGATAGTATAAGACCATTGGGATTATTTTATTCTATTAATTTAGTTTTGTTTCCCTAAATAAATTCGTCTGCTAACAGCAAATCTAATTGTTCTAATGGTTCACACAATTATAGTTTGTTACATTGCTGAATAATCATTAAGGACTAATTATATCAAATTTGAAGATCATAGATTGCTTACAGAATGGTATATTAATGTATTAGAAGCCATAACACCAATTTTTTTTTTCTTTTTTTTTTGCCACGTCACTATCACTATCACTAAACAAAATTAGTATACACCCTTTAAAATTTCTAATTTTACAGTTGGTAGAACACTGATGGTATCAATTATAATGCTTTATTTTATCATGCTTGTATCTTGCAGTATAATTTAACAAAAAAAAAAAAGATATTTTATTTAATAGAATTTTAAACTTTAGACAATATTTTATGAATATTCCTTCCAAGAGAAAAGTTGAAAGCGGTTATTTTTTAATCTATTTTTATTACATGTTATATTAACATTTTAATAGATCGTTATAGGCTACAGCTAATTTTTTTTGTCTAGAAATCTCTTTCAATTACATACCTACAATAATGAATAAACATTGCAAAATAATTTATTTGAATAGACAAAACCATTATAGAAACTAATGGTAAAGTTAGATGATACAATGGGATGATTTCCTTTGCAATATTCTACTACTTGAGGTTGGTTTCCCTATCAGAAATTCGTCTGTCAATAGAATTTTTAATGTTTTATGCCAAGTATAGCTATTTCTAGTTCTGGATATTCATTATTGACAAATTAAATTAAATTTGAAGGAAATGCTTCGTCATTAAAATTGTATATTAATATGTCTCATGTTAGATATGCGTACTATTATTAAAGCTATAACCCAATATGTACTGTTCATGGTATGTGAAAAATGTCTCTATTTATCTTAAACCGTCCATTATAATTTTATGGAATAAATTCTATATACAGAAACGTTTTGATATCCCATCGTGCATTATTGGAACTATTCCATTCTCCCCCCCCCCCCCCCACCCACACTTCCGGGCTTCCGACTGAAGTTCCGAGATCACGTCTTACTAAGTTAGTACTGAAGGGTACATATAGACCTGGACACTTATCCAAAATAGTGTTTACTCCGAAGGCGTATTTGGATTGCTCTAGAGCCAAATATAACCTAATGCGGGTGATTTCACGTTCGTTGTGTTGCATACATACATTTCTGATCATGAATTTTGCTACCCTTATGTAAAAACAGTAGGCCTACTTTATAATATATACTTGTCATATATATATATATATATATATATATATATATATATATATATATATATATATATATATATATATATATTTCAATATTTAACTTAGCCGGTGATTATATAGCTGCAACTCTGTTGCCCGACAGACAACTCTACGGTAAAAACTCGCCAGCGATCGCTACACAGGTTGCGGGTGTGCCCAACAGCGCCATCTGTCGTCCAGATACCCAGTACTCAATGTAAACAAAGACTCAATTTTCTCTCTGTCGAGCTATCGACAAGACGTACTTACTCGCTGTTGCTAAACTGGAGTTTTTTTCACAACTAATTGGTGAAGTACTTTATTCTAGTTTTGAGCTTTCGCTATGCAGGTGTTTTATCTTCATCTTAAATCTTGAACTCGTTTTGGATAGATTTAATTATGGTGACAAAGAGAGTATGGACTTTCTTTCACTTTTAAATGGCCGACCCTTCCCTTAGACGGAAGTGTGTTTAGGCTTTTAGTAATTATCTTATCACGTTATAGATTTTCCTCTATATATTTTATATCTCTCCGCCTTTATTAGGCCTCTTTGATTAACTTTCCATTTATTATAAACATATAAAAATAAATTTTAATGTTTTGTTTATATAGACCTTTCCTGAGAGTAGGCGGTCCTAACTTGGAAACCGAAGTTAATCAACGTTGAGCCCTTTATATCGTAATTAGCTTTTAAAGGATTTAAAACTTTTTAAATGTAATATTTTATGAAAGAATTTCTTTGATAGTCTTCGTACTGTTTTCAAAGATGAACTAACGTTTTGTTTATTTATGCTACGCAGTTGTTGACGTTCAGGACGTTCAACATGCGCTCTATCGTTACGATAGAGAGAGAGTGTATCACGGTTTCACTTTGCAGTAAGAGTAAATCGATTCTGACGTTTTGTTCATTCTTTCTTAGCTTAAATGTTTTAAATTCTATTTTAAAGGAACTTTTTATTTGAAAAACCTTTCAGTTTTTTTTTCCTTTAGTCAAATAACATGTTTTTTTGACGAAATATAATTGGGCTCTTCTCTTAGGTGCGAAATCAAGAGAGAAAGAGAGAGAGAGATAGAGACGGAGGGAGAGAGAGGAGAGAAAACGTTCCGTTCAAGCGGGTAACGTTGTTCTCGGGTTACTCTCGTCCCTAGTCGCTGTACGGGGAGGAAGGATAAAACGTTTTTAGGTTTTTATTCTCGTCCCCAGGCTATGTGCGGTGAGAGATTGAAAACGTAGTTATATGAACTAGTGTTTAGTCTCTTTCCCAGCCACTGATTTTTTTTATCTTAAAATATGTTTTCTGATTTTTGCTGGTATTAATGAGCTTGCATTATACGACTGATTTCGCAATTACTACCTTTTAATGAAGGGTAGAATTGCGTGTTTCAGGTAGAAATCAGTAAAAGTTTCGATTTCAGTGAAATAAGTGCAAAACAGAAAATCGAAGTGATAAAGTGATATGCGCAAAGTGTTACAGTGTTGCGTCCGAGGGTTCGTCTGTTCGTGCCTGTCGTTCACCTAGTCCGGGACCTCTTGCATGCTCCCAAGCCCAGGGAAGAAGTAATGTCAAACGACTTATGGGTTCGAGAGGCCTTGATCAACGAACAGACGTTTTCCCTCTATGGTATCGGGTGTATCTTACCAAGATCTCCCCTACCATAAGACGAGAGAGACGTTGTTTCTCCTCGTCATCCGAAGGCTTTTCGCATAAAAAACCTGTCACAAGGTTTCGAAGCCCTTAAGCGAAAGTCAGTCCTTTCAGGACAGGTCCAGCGTCCTGGTTACAACCATTAGGACAGCTCTGACCCTATGCAGTCATCGGATAACTGCTCGCCGCCTAACAAAAGCGTAACACAGACTCCGAGAGTCTTTTTTTTTTTTTGTAGGCAAAGTGTTGCGGTCACAGACGTTACCCTCGTCTCTTACCACAACCATTTCCGTTGATCCTTAATGGGTTGTATGGCAAGACATGCAGTATATGCTTGCCTCCCTTATGGAAGACTATTCTGCCGATTAGTCCGTTGAGTCTAGCCGTTTATCTCATCGATATCCTGGCTTTCAGCCAACCTAACGTTTCTTTGTGCTTACTGTTGACGTTGGCGTAGCTTAGTCACGTCAGTCAGGTTGTTTAGAACCACACTCGATGCGGTCTCGTGTGGTTTTTCAGCCGCATTTGGACGTTAGGCCACTTGCTGATGCTCCTGTTGACGTTCAAGACGTTCACTAACAATCGGAGTTGACTTGTTTTGACGCTGTGCGTCAACCTCCGCATTCTAGAGTTGTTTTGACTGCTCAGTCTAGGCAGTCAAAGCAGTCTCGAGTGGACGCTGTGCGTCCTCACGCACCTGTTGTGGTTGACAGTTCAGTTGTTGACAGTTCACAGACTGTCAAGCAGTTACATGACGTTGCGTTCTGGTCCGCTACTAATGCACCAGTGAGTGTGGACTCTGTTTGTAAAGCATTGCCACCACGGTAGGTCTCTCCCTTGCTTGAGACTCAGCTTTTATCGGACAAGGTTCCTGTAGATGAGGAAGTTGCTGTTCCCCCTCCTACTGATATTCCCTTGAGGACTCTGTCAGATGGAGAGGAGCCTAAAGCTGCTTAGCCTCCTATGGACTTTAATTAAATCATGATGATTTTTTTAAGGATCTTTGTCCGGATCTTTTTGTAACTGCTGCTCCTCGTTCGCCTAAACGTCAGAGCTTACACTAGGCCTAGCTACTTCGAAGCCGTTGTTTTTAAGCTAGTGCTCTCTCTCTCTCCTAGAGAGCTTTACGTTGGCTAGGCGACTGGTTTTTCACCAGGAGGAGTTTGGGGGATACAGCCTTTGCTTTCCCTTCTTTTAAACTGGTTTATAGAGCTCGAGTCTGATATGACACGAGAGAAGTTCTCGGCTTGGGAGTTCGTGCCTCTGCCCAGATAGACTTCTCAATTCTCGTAGACTCTCCCTGGCGCCTGGCCAGGAGACGCTCCAAGTTGTTTACAGGTCAACTTCACAGCTGTTTTCGAGCCTTTGAAGTTTTGCTGTACAATTATGTCATGCATAACAAGGCTTTCAGGGATGGTAAGCGGTACCGCCTCAGTCGCTAACCCCGTCTGTTAACACACCTGCTCCCGTAGACCCTAAATGGGCTTTGCTGCAAGACATGCAGTCCAAGCTTGCGTCCTTGATAGAGGACTTTAATGTGGAGAAGGTTGCTACCGAACCTTCTGGCCAACAACCTTCCAACCGGTCGGTTGTGCGCCCTGTTGACGCTGAGGTAACCTACTCGCGTCTGCCAGTTGAGGTGGTTCCTCCACCGATGCGACCCAGTGTGGGTTGCCAGCCGCACGTTGACGTTAAGCGACGCTCGGAGGTGGTTGTTGACGTTCAGGACGTTCAACAACCAGCAGAGGTGACTTGTTTTGACGCAGTGCGTCAACCTCAGCAACCCGGTAGGGTGTTGACTGCACAACCCAGACGGTCTAGACAGTCTCGGGTTGACGCTGTGCTTCCTCGTGCACCCATGGTTGTTGACAGTTCACAGACTGCAGCAGTTCCATGATGTTGCGTCCGGCTCCGTCACGCATCCACCAGTGCGACCGGACTCAGCGAGCCAGACGTTGCCGTTTCCTCATCAGTTTTCGGATGAGGAACCCTCTGATGAGGACGTTGCTGAACAACAAGACGATCAGCCCCCAGAATAGATCAAGCCCTGCTATCTATCCAGAAGATGCTGAAGAAGGAACGCTGCTCAGTCAGGCTGTGGATGAGTCTGGTAGGGACGCTGTCATCCGTGGAACAATTTGTGTCACTAGGAAGACTACACCTCCGTCCTCTTCAATACCATCTAGCTTTTCACTGGAAAAAGGACAAGACGCTAGAAGCGAACTCGATCCCGGTTTCCGAAAAGATAAAGTCTTGTCTGACTTGGTGGAAGGACAATATCAACCTAAGAGAGGGTCTTCCCCTGGCTGTTCAGACTCCCAACCACGTTCTCTTCTCGGACGCATCGGACGTGGGCTGGGGCGCGACACTAGACGGTCGGGAATGCTCAGGACTGTGGAACTCGAGTCAGAGGAGCATGCATATCAACTGCAAGGAGCTGTTGGCAGTACATCTGGCCTTGAAAAGCTTCAAGTCTCTCCTTCGAGGCAAAGTGGTGGAAGTTAACTCGGACATCACCACGGCCTTGGCGTACATCTCCAAACAAGGAGGTACCCACTCACTGACGATGTACGAGATCGCAAGGGACCTGCTCATCTGGTCAAAAGGTCAAGACATCTCCCTAGTAACGAAGTTCATCCAAGGCGACTTGAACGTCATAGCAGATTGTCTCAGTCGGAAAGGGCAAGTAATTCCAACCGAATGGACCCTCCACAAGGATGTGTGCAAGAGACTTTGGGCCACTTGGGTTAAAACCATCCATAGATCTCTTTGCAACCTCGCTGACCAAGAGGCTTCCAATCTATTGCTCTCCAGTCCCGGACCCAGCAGCAATACATATAGATGCTTTCCTCCTAGATTGGTCACATCTGGATCTCTACGCATTCCCACCGTTCAAGATTGTCAACAAGGTACTGCAGAAGTTCGCCTCTCACGAAGGGACAAGGTTGACGTTAGTTGCTTCCCTCTGGCCCGCGAGAGAATGGTTCACCGAGATACTTCGATGGTTAGTAGACGTTCCCAGTAGTCTTCCTCTAAGGGTAGACCTTCTACGTCAGCCACACGTAAAGAAGGTACTCCAAAGCCTCCACGCTCTTCGTCTGACTGCCTTCAGACTATCGAAAGACTCTCGAGAGCTAGAGGCTTTTCGAAGGAAGCAGCCAGTGCGATTGCTAGAGCAAGGAGAGCTTCTTCCATTAGAGTCTACCAATCGAAGTGGGAAGTCTTCCGAGACTGGTGCAAGTCAGTTTCTGTATCCTCGACCAGTACCTCTGTAGCTCAAATAGCTGTTTTTCTCTTATTCCTGAGAAAAGGACGATCCCTTTCAGCTCCCACTATCAAGGGCTACAGAAGCATGTTGGCATCGGTCTTCCGGCATAGAGGCTTAGATCTTTCCAAACATAAAGATCTGCAAGACCTCCTTAAGTCTTTTGAGACCACCAAGGAGCGTCGTTTGGCTACCCCTGGATGGAATTTAGACGTGGTACTAAGATTCTTCATGTCAGACAGGTTGGAGCCGTTACAATCAGCCTCCCTGAAAGATCTCACTCTTAAGACACTTTTCCTGGTATGCTTAGCCTCGGCTAAAAGAGTCAGTGAGATTCATGCCTTCAGCAAGAACATAGGATTTTCGTCAGAAAAAGCCACTTGTTCGCTACAACTTGGTTTTCTAGCCAAAAATGAGCTGCCTTCTCGGCCTTGGCCTAAATCTTTCGATATCCCCAGCTTATCGGAGATCGTAGGCAATGAACTAGAAAGAGTCTTATGCCCTGTTAGAGCTCTTAAGTTCTATCTAAAGCGTACTAAACCTTTACAAGGCCAATCTGAAGCTTTATGGTGTTCAGTTAAGAAACCATCCTTGCCTTTGTCAAAGAATGCTTGGTCAGACTTTATCAGATTGTTAATACGAGAAGCTCATTCACATCTGAGTGAGGAAGACCGAACTTTGCTTAAGGTGAAGACGCACGAAGTTAGAGCTGTAACAACTTCCGTGGCCTTTAAGCAAAATATCTCTGCAAAGTATAATGGACGCAACCTATTGGAGAAGCAAGTCAGTGTTCGCGTCATTTTACTTGAAAGATGTCCAGTCTCTTTACAAGAACTGCTACACACTGGGACCATTCGTAGCAGCGAGTGCAGTAGTGGGTGAGGGCTCAACCACTACAATTCCCTAATTCCATACCCTTTTAATCTTTCTCTTGAAATGTTTTTATTGTTGTTTTTTTGGGTTGTCCGGAAGGCTAAGAAGCCTTTCGCATCCTGGTTGATTTGGCGGGTGGTCAAAGTCATTTCTTGAGAGCGCCTAGATTAGGGGTTTTGATGAGGTCCTGTTGTATGGGTTGCAACCCTTGATACTTCAGATCCTAGGGGTCGATCAGCATCCTAAGAGGATCGCGAGGCTCCGTAAGGAAGACGTACTTAAAAGGCAGAGTAATTATTCAAGTCGACTTCCTTACCAGGTACCTATTTATTTTGTTTTTGTTATTTTGATAACTTCTAAAATGAAATAAAAACTCTTAGCTCATAAAAGTGTAAACATATATTGCTGGTCTCTACCCACCCCCCTGGGTGTGAATCAGCTATATAATCACCGGCTAAGTTATATATTGAAAAATGTTATTTTGATAATAAAATAAATTTTTGAATATACTTACCCGGTGATTATAAATTAAAGGACCCTCCCTTCCTCCCCAATAGAGACGCAGTGGGACGAGGAGAAAATTGAGTCTTTGTTTACATTGAGTACTGGGTATCTGGACGACAGATGGCGCTGTTGGGCACACCCGCAACCTGTGTAGCGATCGCTGGCGAGTTTTTACCGTAGAGTTGTCTGTCAGGCAACAGAGTTGCAGCTATATAATCACCGGGTAAGTATATTCAAAAATTTATTTTATTATCAAAATAACATAATTTATATCTATACATACCGAGCTATTTTCTTTTTATAACCCCTTCTCCCCTCTTCAACATATCTTCCTAATTATTGCTTTCCCAAAATTTAGATAACCACCTAATTACTGTGCAAGAAGGTGAGAACTGCAGGATTACATTATATTGGAGTAAATGGAGAGTGTGGTGTTCTATACTATTACCAAATTATCATTCATTCCTGGCCATATTGTTAAGAAATTTTTTGTAGAAACTATCGTAAGGAAAGGCTTACGGAAATATTGGACGATTCATTTTGTCTCTCATTCTTATCCCAAGGATCTGTTTTTCGTGCAATATACCATTGTAACCGATAGTATTTTGTTTTTTTCCTATTTCATTGTGGGAGAATGCCTGATTGTTGTTTGTTTTCGATTTTGAAACCTGTCGGTCTCTATACGTTCAGCACTCTCGTTACTTAACTGTCATGGATCCTCCGGTGCAGGTGTGCAACATATGTCGCTATTCGTATTTTGAGGTGATCGCTCGATTTCATGGAAGTTATAATGGTACCCCAGAGGTTGTGAATATGTTTCTTAGAGAGCATTCAGTATTACCCATAAGTGTTAAGTGTGCTAAATGTGATTCACCTTTACTTTTCCGTGAGGATAGGCATTTATGGTACTATACAAAATCAGTAAAAATACCTAAAACGAGGCAAAGACGTATGTGTAATTATAGTGTTAGTGACTATAAGGGAACCTTTCTTCATGGGTCCCACCTTCCCCCGTGGAAATTAATTTCATTTGTTAATCATTGGTTGCATAAGTTTTGGGACCACCATTTTGTGTAGGGGTAGGTTTAGATAGGTCTAGGGTCTGACTGGGGTCGTTCTAGGTTAGGTTAGGGGGGTTTGTTAGGTTAGCTGGTTTAGTTTAGGGGTAGGTCTAGGGTCTGTGACTGGGGTCCTTCTAGGTTAGGTTAGGGGGGTTTGTTAGGTTAGCTGGTTTAGTTTAGGGGTAGGTCTAGGGTCTGTGACCAGGGTCCTTCTAGGTTAGGTTAGTGGGGTTTGTTTGGTTAGGTGGTTTAGATTAGGGGTAGGTTTAGGTAGGTCTAGGGTCTAAGACCGGGGGCCTTCTAGGTTAGGTTAGGGGGGTTTGTTAGGTTAGCTGGTTTAGTTTAGGGGTAAGTCTAGGGCCTGTGACCGGGGGGCCTTCTAGGTTAGGTTAGGGGGGTTTGTTAAGTTAGCTGGTTTAGTTTAGGGATAGGTTTAGGGTTTGTGATGAAAGATTAAGGTCTGTGGTATACTTAACAGCTTTCAGGATTTGTTTTCTAACATAAACCATTTTTTTTATTGCAAATATCATTTGATGCCCCCCCCCAAAAAAAACCCCGGTTCCCACCTGGTGTCCCCCATAATTGTTGGGATAAGTAGGGTCTTTCAGCATTACAACATAATATGAAACAAAAACAATAAAAACACAGTTACAAACACTGATTTTTCTGGAAAAACTCTTTGTTTTAACTCCAATTACATAGTAAATCTCTAAGTCAGATGGTTTGCGGTCAAAATAAACGTTAAATCCTTTGGAACTACACTATTTCTGATGCAACAAATATATTTTTATTCCAGTTTCCCCATAATGGTTGAAACTGTAATTTTACCAGAAATTTAATAGACCGTAAGTTTCTGTCCAACAAATTAAGATGAGAATCAGCAGCTGAACACCAGACCGGAGAACAATACTCAAAACAAGGTAGAATGAAAGAATTAAAACACTTCAGAATAGATTGATCACTGAAAATCTTGTAAGTCTTTCTCAATAAGCCAATTTTTTGTGCAATTGGAGAAGACACAGACCTAATGTGTTTCTCAAAAGTAAATTTGCTGTCGAGAATCACAGCTAGAATTTTATAAGTCATACAAATTTAAAGAAACATTATCAATACTGACCGGATGTTGAGGAGCCACCATCCTTGACCTACTTACAATCATACTTTGAGTTTTGTTAGGATTCAACTTCATACCCCATAATTTGCACCATGCACTAATTTTAGCTAAATCTCTATTAAGGGATTCACCAACCCCAGATCTACATTCAGGGGATGGAATTGATGCAAAGAGAGTAGCATCATCTGCATATGCAACAAGCTTGTTTTCTAGCCCAAACCACATGTCATGTGTATATACTGTAATATGAAAAGTAATGGGCCAAGAACACTACCCTGTGGAACACCGGATATCACATTCCTATATTCACTATGGTGCCCATCAACAACAACTCTTTGAGATCTATTACTTAAAAAATCAATAATAATGCTAAGAAACGACCCACTCACTCCCAACTGTTTGAGTTTGAAAACAAGGGCCTCATGATTAACACGGTCAAAGGCAGCACTAAAATCAAGGCCAATCATACGAACTTCCTGACCACAATCAAGGGATTTCTTTACAGTATTGTAGATTGTAAGAAGGGCATCACATGCTCCAAGGCCTTTACGAAAACCAAATTGCAAACTAGGGAGTAAATGATTACCTTCAGCAAACCTATTAAAACGTTTTGCCAGAAGACGTTAAAAAAATTTAGATAATATGGGAGTTATGGAAATTGGGAGGTAATCAGTGGGATTTGAGCTACCACAAACACATTTACAGAGGAGTAACATTACCAATTCTCCAACAAGTGCTAAAAGCTCCTCTTCTTGCTAACTTGCACAAAATAACAGATAATTGTTCCGTAACCGAAATACAAACCACGCTACAGTATTTACATTGGGTTTACTTTCAGCATAGCTGAAATTGACGAGCCAATAGATTTTAACGAGGGTTAACGACCCCCGCGCTAGTAAGCGGGGATAGGGGAAGGGGTAGCTTGCTACCCCTCCCCCCCACACACCGGTGATTTGTCTCACTTCACTTTTGGCTCGGACGATGTGCAGACGTGTCGGTCTATCGTCCTCGTTGTTGACAGCCTTAATCTTTTTTCTTTGCTTTTCCTCAGCTGTGTGTTTGGAAGTTGGCCTCGCCCTTTGGTATTCATCATGCGCAAGTGCCCTGGGATCGCCGGCCGCCCTTGCGGTACCTTCATGTCGGCGGTGGATACCGATCCTCACACCCTTTGCCCGCAGTGTCGAGGCCGACGGTGTGACAGGAAAAATACGTGCAGTGAGTGTAGGGAGTGGTCTGCCTCCCCGTGGGAGAGGTTTGCCCGCTGGCGTAAGAAGAAGTCCAAGAGAGACCGTTCTCCTTCAGGGGTTGCCTTGAAGGAGGAAGGCTCTAGGGACTCTTCTTCCGCCGCCTAAACCTCCTCCGAAGCTCCAACTCGTCCGGCCTTTCGTGAGAGGCCTCTGAGTGGTAGCGCTGACCCTTGTTCTGTTTCCCGAACTCGGGGTGCGGGAGAGGGTGTTGCCTCCCATAGCGGGGCGGCTCCCCCTCCTCCCCCGGGGGAGGATTTTGATAACGTTGATAACTGTCTCTAACGATGATCTTTTTCAGCTTTGGGCTTCCTTGGGGCTTAAGGGCTTGCCCTCCAAGGAAGCCCTGTTTGACCTTACCCAGTTGGGGGTCGCTGTCAAGCAGTCGCCGGTGATAGCAGAGGTAGATCCTCTGTCTATCGTCGACGTCGTGGTGGTAGAGGCTTCCAACGGGTCTGGCCAAACCTCTGCGGCTCCTGATGTTGCTGACATTTTTGAACATCCTTCCGAACATCCTTCGAAGGGGAAGGTGGGTCCCACGGTCTCTCCTGTGGCTACGTCTCCCCCTCGGGGGAGCGCTCTGACTGAGACTCCTCTTCGGAGGACCGACGATCCTGATGACCTCCCTCGTGGCCGCCTTCGCCATAAGGCTCGTCGTCCTCTTCGTCGCAGGGCCCTCCCGTCTCCCTATAAGGGAGTCACAAGAGGCGCCTCTTCGAGTCGTCTCCTCCTCCGTCCTCCGATGAGGATCCTCCTCGCCGGGAGCAGACTGTCGCAGCTGCGTCCTTAGACCTCTCCAGGGATCGTTCGCGATCTCCTACGCCTGCCAGACCTTCCACCTCCTGCGCAGATAGCCAGCAGACTCCTGAACTCGTCAGCCGGCGGGCATTGGTCCCTTCGGGGCAAAGGGATGTCTCCCACGGTGTGGGGGCTTCCCTTGCGCGTCAGGGTTCCCCTGCACGCCATCCTGCGCGTTCACGCGCAGTAGCGCATAAGCGCTCTCCATCTTTGCAGTCTCCTGACTCCCCTCGCCAGCGCTCTCCTGTGGACAACATACAACCTCCTGTTCCTGTTATGCGCCCAGCCCGCCAACGGTCACCTGAGCACAAAAGATCTCCTGCTCGTCAGCGCGCACCTGCGCATCCAGTTCCTGACACGGCCCTGCGCGCCCACGCGCCCTAGATCTCCGGATCTGGACGCGGGCAAGGATTTAACTCCTCCTCGCCCACGCGTTCCTGCTCGTCATCCTTCTCCTGCGCAGCAACGCGCACGGTCTCCTGCGCGTACATCCAGAGTTCCGGCACGCCCACGCGCCTTCTCTTCCTGAGCCCGTTCGCAAGTGTTCGCCTTTGCGCGTCGCGCCTCTTGCTCCTGTGCAGCAATCTACACGTCTTCCTGCGCGCCAGCGATCTCCAGCGCGTCAGCAATCTCCAACGCGTCAGCGATCTCCAGCACGTCAGCGATCTCCTGCGCGTCAGCGCTCCCCTGAGTCCCGGCGATCTCCTGACCGCCCGTGCGCTCCATCGCCTGCGCGCAAGCGCTCTCCTAAGCGTCAGCTCCATCTGGATCTTGACAGACATAGGTCTCCTGCGATCAGCTCGCCCACGCGCTATCGTTCGCCGACGTGCCATCGCTCACAAACGCGTCGCAGATCTCCAGGACACCATCGTTCTCCTGCGCCGTACTTTTCTCCTGTGCGCCCTCGCGTTCCTTTGCCAACGCGTTCCCTTGCCAGCGCGCCCGCTCGCCCGCGCGCGATCGCTCCCGCGCTTGTTCCTCTCCGCGCGACTATGCACCCGCGCTCCAGCAGCCCCTCGCGCGCGATCCATTGGAAACTCTCCCGCGCGATCCATTGGAAACTCTCCCGCGCGATCCATTGGAAACTCCCCCGCGCGATCCATTGGAAACTCCCCCGCGCGATCCATTGGAAACTCCCCCGCGCGATCCATTGGAAACTCCCCCGCGCGAGCGCCAGCGCGACCCCCGTTCTCGTCGGGTTCCGCAGCTCATGGCGGTAGCAGGGACGCGTGTTTCCTGGTCGCAGTCAGGATCACCTCCGCGCAAGCGCAGGTCTCTCTTGCAGGACAAGGAAGAATCGTCGGAGAGGTCAAGGCAACTTTCTTCCCCTACTTTTTTGCAGGTAGGCCCAGTTGCGTCCACTCCGAAGGGTCAGGCGATCCCCTTCCCTCCAGCGGGAATTATGGACTCTGTGTCCGTATCTCGGCAGTCCTGGTTTGGTCCTCTGATGCATGCGTTAGTGAAGGCTATGAAGCTGGCACTCACCGATCTAGGACTCGAGCCAACGACGGCCTCGCCCCCGCTGAAGAGAAGGAGAGGAGTGGACTTCGTGGTGACTTCTCCCAGGGAGAAGTTGGTTCCTAAGAGGTCCGCCAGGAAGGCTCCATCCCCTTCGCAGTTGTTTTCTCCTTCTCCTGTGGACGAGGCCTTTCCGTCCTCAGGAGAATCCAGCGAGGCAGCGGTCTCTCCCTCGGCACCAAGGGGGGAGTCTCCTCCTCGTGGAGGGGAATCGTCTCGCGTGGAAGGTACCTTCCAGACCTCTTTGCTGGATCTTGTATCCCGCCCAGGAGGGAACCCAAGGACTCCAAGACAATTCCAAAGTCCTCTTCTCGAATTCGTCAGGAACCAGCCAGACCCCGGGAGAACGTCCACGTGTCTCCCTATGAAGAGCTTCCGGGGACAGGAGACTTAGCTGCCAGTCCGCAGGGAGGAGAGCAGCACGAGTCTGAGCATGCCTTCTGGCAGGTCTTGGGCCTGATGAGGCTGCTCAACAGGTTCAAGGACCCGTAGATTGCCCCTCGTGAGGGCAAGGACACGGTCCTGAATCAGGTCTATGGAACTCAGAAGCCCCCAAAGGCCAGTGCGGCCCTGCCCTGGTCCCAGGGGGTGAAGAGTTTGAGCCCCAAGATATGGAATGCACAGCTGAGAGGTGGAGGAAGTCTAGCCAGGACTCCCTCCTTCAAAGGGCCCTTGCATCTCGGCCCTACAAGCCTCCAGCTCCGCAGCAACATCAGCAGCAGCCTCGCAGGACACCGAAGCAGGCGCCGGCAGCTAAGAAAGTTATGTCAAAGCCCCAGCCCTTTCCTGCCAAGGACAGGATGGGCGGTAAGTCCTCCAGGGGAGGCAAGACTCCTAGAGGGAGCGGCCGTGGCCGTAAACGCTAGGAGTGGCAGTCCCCCCACGTGTCCACCTGTGGGGGGATGCCTTCAAAGTTGCGTGCACAGGTGGCAGCAACATGGGGCCGATTCTTGGACGGTCTCCGTGATCGGCCAAGGTTATCGCGTCCCATTCACGACATCTCAACCTCCCCTGACAGCGAATCCAGTGTCGTTGAGCTCCTATGCCATGGGATTGGCAAAGGGGCTAGCACTTCGGGCAGCAGTCGAGACCATGCTCAAGAAGGATGCTCTCCAGGAGGCTGTCGACGGCTCCCCAGGCTTCTTCAGTCAACTCTTTCTTGTAAAGAAGGCGTCTGGAGGCTGGAGACCTGTCATCGACCTCTCGGCTCTGAACAAGTTTGTCAAGCAAACTCCGTTCAGCATGGAGACAGCGGACACGGTCAGACTTGCGGTGTGACCACAAGACTTCATGTGCACACTGGATCTGAAGGACGCGTACTTCCAGATCCCAATCCATCCGTCTTCCAGGAAGTACTTGAGATTCAGCCTCGACAGCAAGACTTACCAGTTCAAGGTGCTGTGCTTCGGTCTCTCCACAGCACCTCAGGTGATCACCAGAGTGTTTACCCTGATTTGTCTTGGGTGCACAGGAACGGCATCCGTCTCCTCCGATATCTGGACGACTGGCTGATCCTGGCAGGCTCGGAGTCGACCCTTCTTCGACACCGAGACAGGCTCCTGGGACTTTGCCAAGATCTGGGGATCTTGGTAAATCTCGAGAAGTCCTCTCTGCAGCCGTCCCAACGACTGATTTATCTAGGCATGTTATTAGACACCAATCTTCACAAAGCCTTTCCATCAGACGACAGGATAGCAAGGCTGAGGAGGGTGGCAGAACCCTTCCTCAGGCGGGAAGAGCTTCCAGCCCAATCGTGGTTGCGTCTTTTAGGTCACCTAGCCTCCCTGGCCCGTCTGGTTCCAAACGGCCGTCTCAGGATGAGATCCCTGCAATGGCGGCTCAAGTCCCAGTGGAGTCAAGGATCCGATTCCCCGGACTTTCTGGTCCCGATAGGACCCTCGGAACAGGCGGACCTCCGGTGGTGGCTGGTCAACGAGAACCTGCGAAAGGGAGTGGATCTTCTCGTCCTTCCCCCTGAATTGACTGTTTTCGGACGCGTCAAAAGAAGGGTGGGGGGCTCACATTCTGAACCAGAGGACCTCAGGCCTTTGGTCAGAATCAGAAAAGTACCTGCACATCAACCTGCTAGAGATGAAGGCCGTATTCCTGGCTCTTCAACAGTTCCAACGGACCCTGGCGGGTCACTCCGTGGTGGTGATGAGCGACAACACCACGGTAGTGGCTTATATCAACAAGCAGGGAGGTACTTTTTCACATCAGCTATCCCATCTTGCAGTAGAGATTCTGAGGTGGACTGAAGTCCACTCGATAACACTATCAGCTCGCTTCATTCCTGGCAAGAGGAATGTGCTTGCCGACAGTCTGAGCAAGGGCTTCGCAGATAGTGAGTACCGAGTGGTCTTTGGATCCTCAGATAGCCAACAGTGTCCTGGCTTTGTGGGTTTCCCCGACGGTGGATCTGTTCGCGACAGCCTTGAATTTCAAGCTGCCCCTGTACTGCTCCCCAGTCCCGGACCCCAAGGCTTTTGGCAAGATGCTTTCCAGCAAAGGTGGGACAACATTGACGTGTACGCCTTCCCACCGTTCTGTCTGATGAGAAGGGTGCTCAACAGGACCAGACTATCAGTCAACCTGTCTATGACTCTGATAGCTCCGCTATGGCATCACGCGGAATGGTTCCCTGACCTTCTGCAGCTCCTGACGGAGCTCCCGAGAGAGCTTCCCCAATGACACGAGCTACTCAGACAGCCACACTGCAACATCTTCCACAAAGCCGTAGCCTCGCTTCGGCTTCACGCCTGGAGACTATCCAGCGTCTCCTCACGGAGAGAGGCTTTTCGCAAACAGATTGCGGAGAGAATGTCTCGGCACCTGCAAAAGTCCTCTGCAGGAGTGTACCAGGCAAGGTGGAGAGTCTTCTGTGGTTGGTGTCGTGGGAGGGGTATCTCTTCACTCGATGCCACTATTCCAGCAATAGCGGAGTTTCTCGTTTATTTGCGGTAGGAAATGAGCCTTTCGGTCTCGGCGGTGAAAGGCTATCGCTCAGCCTTAAGCCTGGCTTTTAGGCTGAAAGGAGTGGACATTTCTTCCTCGCTGGAAACTCTCTCTACTCATACGTAGCTATGAGCTTACCTGCCCTCAGTCGGAAGTGAAACCTCCTCCATGGAACATGGTTCGGGTTCTCAGGGCTCTTAAGAGACCTCCCTTCGAACCATTATGCCAGGCCTCTGATTGCCACCTGACTTGGGAGACGGCTTTCCTACTAGCGTTGGCCTCTGCCAAACGAGTTAGTGAACTTCATGGTCTCTCGTACGACATCGCCCATTCAAGGGGATGGGGGGAGGTAACGTTCAGGTTCGTCCCTGAGTTTGTTGCCAAGACTCAGAACCCTGGAGTGCCGGACCCACGGTTCGACTCTTACAGGGTCACGAGTCTCCGTTCTGTAACAAGCGACCCAGACCATCTGCTATTATGCCCAGTGAGGAGTCTGAGGCGTTACTTGAAGAGGACAGCTGCAATTCGTCCTTGCGTGCAAGCATTGTTTGTTAGCACAGGCAGGACGAAGTGGAGGGTCACCAAGAACACCATCTCGGCTTGGATTTGAAGAGTAATCCACCACGCCTTGAATCTGGACCCTCCTCCGTCACGTCGCCCTAGGGCACACGACGTCAGGGGCATCGCTACGTCCCTGGCCTTCAAGAGAAACTTCTCTGTGACGCAGGTGCTTTAAGCTGGGGTCTGGAAGCGTCAAACGACCCTCACAGCCCACTACCTGCAGGACGTGACCCACAGGAGCCTCGATACTTTCTCTATCGGCCCCGTGGTGGCTGCACAACAGCTGGTCTAACCTCAGGCTCCTTGATGGACAAGTAGCAGTAGGTTGAGGGCGTTGTTACCCGGTTTTAGTCTGCGTGAATGAAAGAGTATGTCTGGTCCTTACTTCTTTCTTCATCCTCCCCTCTCTTGGGGAAAGCAGCATTCTGATCTCCGCATAGCTGACCTCAACCTCTGCAGGTAAACCATGCTCCCTTGTGTTCCTAGTATTAAGCTTAATACTGTCGCGTCCCCCATACCCTGACGAGGTGGTATTGGGAACGTCCTAGCCTAGATTCCTATCTAAAGGACTCGAGGTCAACTTCCTAGGATGAGTCACGCTCTTTCCTCCATACACAACTTACGTAGGCCACACGTTCCTTGCGGAGCAAGGAACTTGTGAGGTGCAGGGACTCCTTTTCTCGAGTGCTACTCACTTGGAGTCTGAGTCTCCGGGTAAAGCCAAAGCCAGTAAGGCTGGGGATTTTCCACCCTTCCTAAGGGGTAAGTCACCCAATGTAAATAGCGTGGTTTGTATTTCGGTTACGGAACAAATGACAAATTCGGAGATAATTTGTATTTTTCCTAACCATACAAACCTTAGCTATTTACACATATTTGCCCGCCAGCCCTGTCCCCCAAGTCAAGTCCTACCTCTAAGTGAAGTGAGACAAATCACCGGTGTGTGGGGGGGAGGGGTAGCAAGCTACCCCTTCCCCTACCCCCGCTAACTAACGCGGGGGTAGTTAACCCTCGTTAAAATCTATTGGCTCGTCAATTTCAGCTACGCCGAAAGTAAACCCAATGTAAATAGCTAAGGTTTGTATGGTTAGGAAAAATACAAATTATCTCCGAATTTGTCATTTTTATCTTCTCTGATTTTCATACCAATTCTTAAGCTAGTCTCTCTAAAAACTCTAAACATATGCTGCAGTTCTTGGAAATTCTCAGTGCTGAAGTCAATTGTGATTGTTTGGCTTACTTACCAAACAATCACAATTGACTTCTGCATTTATTGTTGTTGTCCTTGGCATCTGCCTTACCGGACACTGGGAAGACATCTGTCAATTTGCCTCTAACTGTTACTCTGCATTTAAATTACTTTTAACACATTTGTGTCCTAATTGGTTTTGGTTGTATTTTAAAATACTGGAGGATTTTTCATAAGGAATCTCGGTGAATAGCATCAAAAGCTGTTTGACACGAATAAATACATGCCAACTATCTTTTTTGTAGTCCTACTATTGGTATTTCAACAAAATCTGTCACAAGGTAATTATTTCTTCAACTGTGGATCTTCTTTATCTCAAACCTGATTGGTAATAAGTAACTACTCTCTTGCAACAAATATCAAATCTTTCATGAAGGATTTTGGCTAATAATCCTCTATACTGTAACTTGAAAACACCATTCTGTCATTTTTCTTGTGGATTGGCATCATTTCTCCTTCCCATATGCTAGGCATAATCTCCTTGTTCCATATGTTAAGTACAATTTTGATTATTTCTGTGTAGCCTTTATCCTCCATGCTTTATAATCTCTGTATTGACACCATGAATACCAACTGCCTTATTATTTTTCATTCCAAAGGATTTCATCTCTTACTAGTAACTCTAATACCTTTTGTGGTCTCTCATCCTGAATAACAGCTTTTGACATAGGAAAAATGTCATCCTGATGGACTGATGGAAGTTCCTCATTGGCAGCTTTCTACTTGGAGTATTTTTGCGAGTAACCAGAGAATTTTACCTTAGAGGTATCACGGAGTTCTAACCTACGGAGCGAATATCCCAAGAGCTATCGTGTGTAAATTAGAAATGTGTTGATAACAAGCCATGGTTATCCTTCCCTGATTAGAGTTAACCTTGTCTCGAAGGATAAGGGATAGGGTAGGATACGTGGGCAAGAGAACCATTAACACTCCCGACCTTAATTTGTTACAACTAACATGTTTCCTGTTGAACCATTCCAGGAGCAGCCATTGCATGCCATGAGGCCCCACACTGAGAATTGGGAGGGGATGAAAAGTAATAGCTTGACCATCAGGACAACATGGCTCTCTCACCCAAAAATAGATTTTTCTATGCCAAAACCTGTTTTTTTTTTTTTTTTTTTTTTTGGGTGTTTGAGCCATGTTGCCTGATGGAAGTGTACCAGAGAATTATTTTTCTCAGTTATGGCCAGGAGAGTTTT
The DNA here is from genome assembly GCF_036898095.1 of Palaemon carinicauda. NCBI lineage: Eukaryota > Metazoa > Arthropoda > Malacostraca > Decapoda > Palaemonidae > Palaemon > Palaemon carinicauda. The sequence continues at coordinate 69,262,895 of NC_090739.1, forward strand.
AACCCCTTAAACCCCATAGACATAAGCATACTGTACTTCCTTTTGGATTGGTAACTATAGTACCAAACTATGAGTGTAAGCGATACGTTTGTGAAAAGTAGGAGCAAAGGAAATCAATAGCTCAGTCCCACTCACTGTGAATAAGATTTTTGTCTCCAGTAGATGAAAAGACCAAAGTCTATTATAGGATTATAGCTCATTTTGCATTCCCTTTAGATGGGCCTACTGTTTACAATAAAACAGTGTACCTCCATTTTTAACCCTTATTTTACAGACCTTAACCTGATAGACTCCTGGAGACGAAGATTTTATTCACAGTGAGTGGGACTGTGCAATTAAATCTTTTTGCTCCTGTGTGATTTGCAATCGCCTCACTTGTGTTCGTAGCTTGGAACTCTTGTCCCACCTATGTGAAAGTGTAGACACACTTTCCTGTCATATTACTTATCATGGGACCTTGTTCTTATTTAATTAGTGGGAATTCTAGGAGCTCAAATGGGTGAAAAACTCCTGGCCGCAACTGAGAATATTATTTCTCTGGTACACTTCCATCAGGACAACATGGGTCGAGCCCAAAAACTAATTTGTTCCGTAACGGGAATACAAACCACTTTATTTATTAGGGGTTATACTTTCGGCGGAGCTGAAATGACGAGCCATTAAAATTTAGCAAGGGTTAAGTACCCACACCGCTAGGTTGATTTAGTCACTTTACTTTTGGCTCTGTTGGAGAGCAGTTGTTTCCACTCTTCCTCCTCACCTATTCTGGACTGCCATTAATTTTTGTCTTTTAACTTACTTTTTATTATACATGTATATATATGAAAATATTCTTGATGTTTATGTATATATATGTGTATAGAAATATGATAAGATTCCTTTTCAGTGTTTGTGTTGTGCGTGTGATACATATACGACAACGACACTTGCGTACATTAGCACCTGAACAAGACCAGCGCAGTTCCACTTTGTGGGGAACGACCTCTCCCTCTCTGGTTCATCGGTCTTCCTGTCAGCATATAACCTTTGACTCGGCTGCCGCAGAGGAATCGTCACCGCCTGGACCCTCTTCATCTTTTCCCCTTTCATACGGGAAACATGGATGACTAAGCGAAGGGAATGTGGCCTCTCAGAGATTGACTACGGTATTTCTCTTCTCAAGGTCGTTCACCTTTCAAAAACAGTGTACTATTGGGAAGAGCTCCTTTCCCGTTCGCGGGTTAGGTTGCGCTTCCGATTGTTTCTCAATTATTTTTAGTGAAATTATAATTGTAGATTTAACTTTTCAGCTTTTCTCTGTGGGGAACACTTCCCTTCGGAGGATCAGTGGTTCTCACTATTAGTGAATATTCTTGGTTGATTTAAATAATTGTAATTCTGTTTTTTTATTACAGTTACTCCGCTCCCCCCTTCTCCCGTGGATATTGACTGGGGAAGGAAGGGCGCGATACTTATTTCAAGATTGTTCCCTCGGGGTTCCTCTTCAGAGTTCCTCCCTAGGGAATTTCCTGTTAAATAATTAATTTTATTTTTTCCCAGTTAACTATGCAGTTTTTTTCTTTGTTCGACTAAGAGTGCCGACGCAGCAGAGCTGTTCTGTTCATGCTTGGTGAATCTGCTGTCACTGCCATCCTTCAGTCCCTGCGCGCACGCCGGCAGTCTCCCATGCCTGCGGGACGGTCTTCCGTCCATGCGCGGGCGCTGACAGTCTCCGGTGCCCACGCGCTGACGGTCTCCGGTGCCTGCGCGCACGCCGACGCACGCCGACGGTGCCTGCGCGCCGATCCCGTGCCTGCGCGCCGACGGTCTCCCGTGCCTGCGCCCGCGCCGGCGGTCTCCCGTGCCTACCCGCGCGCCGGCGGTCTCCCGCGCCTACCCGCGCACCGGCGGTCTCCCGTATCTCCGGGACGGTCCTCCGTGCCTGCGCGGGCGCTGACGGTCTCCCGTGCCTGCGCGCGTGCTGATGGTTTCCCGTGCCTGCGCAGGCGCTGACGGTCTCCCGTGCCTGCGCAGGCGCCGACGGTCTCCCGTGCCTTCCCGTGCCCCGACGGTCTCTCGTCCCTGCGTGCGCCGGGGGTCTCCCGTGCCTTCCCGCGCGCCGGCGCTCACCCTTGTCTGTAGGATGGTCTTCCGTGCCTGCGCGCATGCTGACGGTCTCCCGTGCCCGCGTCAACGGTACCCCGTGCACGCCGACAGTTCTCCGTGCGCGCCGACGGTCCCCCGTGCGCGCCGACGGTTCTCCGTGCGCGCCGACGGTCCCCCGTGCGCGCCGACGGTTCTCCGTGCGCGCCGACGGGCCCCCATGCGCGCCGACGGTCCCCCGTGCCCGCGCCCCCGCCGACGGTCCCCCATGCCCGCGCCCACGCCGACGGTCCCCCGTGCCCGCGCCCACGCCGACAGTCCCCCGTGCCCACGCCCACGCCGACAGTCCCCCGTGCCCACGCCCACGCCGACCGTCCTCCGTGCCCACACCCGCGTCGACGGTCCGCCGTTCCTGCGCCCGCGCCGACGGTCCCCCGTGCCTGCGCCGACGGTCCCCCTTGCCTGCGCCCGCGCAGACGGTCCCCCGTGCATGCGCCCACGCCGACGGTCGCCCGCGCCAACCGTCCTCCGTGCCCGCGCCTGCGCCGACGGTCCCCCGTGCCCGCGCCTGCGCCGACGGTCCCCCGTGCCCGCCCCGTGCAGACGGTCCCCCGTGCCCGCGCCCGCGACAACGGTCCGTGCCTGTGCCCGCGCCCGCGACAACCGTCCTCCGTGCCCGCGCCCGCGACAACCGTCCTCTGTGCCCGCGCCGACGGTCCGCCGTTCCTGCGCCCGCGCCGACGGTCCGCCGTTCCTGCGCCCGTGCCAACGGTCCGCCGTTCCTGCGCCCGCGCCGACGGTCCGCCGTTCCTGCGCCCGCGCCGACGGTCTCCCGTGCCTGTGCCTGCGCCGACGGTCCTCCGTGCCTGTGTCTGCGCCGACGGTCCTCCGTGCCTGCGCGCGCCGACGGTCTCCCGTGCCTGCAGGGGCGCTGACGGTCCCCCGTGCCTGGGCGCGCGCCGACGGTCCCCCGTGCCTGCGCGCGCGCCGACGGTCCCCCGTGCCTGCGCGCGCGTCGACGGTCCCCCGTGCCTGCGCGCGCGTCGACGGTCCCCCGTGCCTGCGCGCGCGTCGACGGTCCCCCGTGCCTGCGCGCGCGTCGACGGTCCCCCGTGCCTGTGCGCGCGCCGACGGTCCCCCGTGCCTGCGCCCGCGCCGACGGTCCCCGTGCCCGCGCCGAAGGTTCCCCTGTGCCGACGGTCCGCCGTGTCAGCGCCGACGGTCCCCCGTGTCAGCGCCGACGGTCCCCCGTGTCAGCGCCGACGGTCCCCCCGTTCCCGCGCCTACGGTCCCCCGTTCCCGCGGCGACGGTCCCCCGTTCCCGCGCCGACGGTCCCCCGTGCCCGCACCCGCGGAGCATGGTTCAAATTCTCCGATCTATAAAGAGACCTCCTCATGTTCCACTTCACCAGGCAACAAATTTAATTTTCTCCTGATTTAAGAAGATAATGTTCCTACACACACTGACAGTAGCCGTACGAGTTGAGGAACTTCATGGTCTCTCTTTTGACATCGCCCATTAATGAGAGCGAAAGACAATGTTCAGTTTCGTCCCTGAGTATGTCGCCAGACACAGTCTCCAGAGGTTACGGATCCTACACAAGTCTCCACTAGGTAACGGACGATCCAGATCATCCGTTACTGTACCCAGGGTAAGGTATGAGACTTTACCTAAAGAAAATGGCAACAGCCCACCCGGATCCCTTCTCTTGTCATCAGCTCTGGGAGAGACTAGAGGAGGATCACCGAAACATCATCTCGACATGACAACTCAGTGTCAGGGGCATAGCTATGCCCCTAGTCCTTCATAGCAGATTACTCTGTGATGCAGGTTTTACAAGAAAGGATGTGAATGCTCCAGGTGACTTTCACAACCTTTCTCCTGCAAGACGTGACCCACAGGAACTCGATACGATCTCTATCGGTTTAGTGGTGGCTGAACAACAGCTGGTTTTATACCTACAAGCTCCTTATTGGACAAGTAGCAGAAGGTTGAGGGCACTGTTACCCGGTTTTAGTCTGCGTGAATGAAAAGATTTGACTGGCTCTTATTCTTTTCTTCATCCTACCCTCTCGTGGGGAAAGCAGCATCCTGGGTTCTCTGCATAAGCTGACCTCAAACCACTGCAGGTAAACCATGCTCCCTCATGTACCTAGTATTAAGCTAATACTGTTTCGTCCCCATACCCTGGCGAGGTGGTATTGGGAAAGTCTTGGTTACATCAGGTTTTTCCTACATAGACTCGGAATAACTTACCTAGTCAGTCACACTTTTGCATGTCTCAACACACACCTTGCGTAGGGTACGGACCTTGCGTAGCAAGGTTTTAGCTAGGGCAGGGACTCTTTTATTTTTGAGTACTAAAATACTCAAATAAGGAGCCCCCGGGCAAAGCCAAAAGCCTGATTGGCAGGGACGTCCACCCTTCCTAATGGGTGAGTCACCCCGAATAAATAGCGTGGTTTGTATTCCAGTTACGGAACAAATGACATTCGTAGATAATTTGTATTTTTCCTAACTATACAAACCTTAGCTACTTATACAAACTTGCCCGCCAACCCTATCCCCCTTGAAGTCCTACCTCCAAGCAAAGTGACTAAATCACAGGTGTGTGAACGGGAGTGGTAGCAAGCTAGGCCCCCCCCCCCTACCCCCACTAACTAGTGGTGTGGGTAGTTAACCCTCGCTAAATTTTAATGGCTCGTCATTTCAGCTCCGCCGAAAGTATAACCCCTAATAAATAGCTAAGGTTTGTATAGTTAGGAAAAATACAAATTATATACGAACTTGTCGTTTTGACATAGGAAAAATTTATTTTTGGCCGAGATAACCATGTCGTCCTTATGGACCCGCCCATTACTTTTCATCACCTCCTAATTCTCAACATGAGGCCTTGCGTCATGCGATGCCTGCTCCTGGAATGGTAAACCATAAAATGGGGTTGTAGTAGCACACTGGAATCGGAAGTTGTAAAAGCTCTCTCGCCAACGTATCCAATCCTATCCCTTATCTTTCGAGACAAGGTTAACTCGATTCGGGGAAGGATAGCCGTGGCTTGTTTCAAACATGTTCCTGTTTGTATACATGATATTTGCCCCAAGTATATCACTCGCAGAAATATCCCAAGTAGAAAACTGCCTTTGAGGAACTTCCATCAGGACGACATGGCTATGTCACCAAAAAAATTAATTTTTCTTATGTCAAAATCTGTTTAATCACAATTTTCTATGTCATAATTTTTTTTTCTATCTTTTTTATATTTTCTTTTATTCATTAGACTTTCCTGAATTTGATTCAGGCCAACTTTGCAAGAGTTAGGCTTGACTAACTGGGCTGGTAAATCTCCTCATATTAATAATAAAATAATCTTATATAACATTGTGGTAGTAACCTTTGATTAGTGTGAAAATGTAGACCAGTTCTCATACTGTATAAGGATTATGGTTCTGTCCCAAGCAGGTGTACCATGAATTCACTTCTTCCAATAAGGAATCACACCAATTGCCTGCCATTTATAAATTCCTTATGCATTGGAATTTTGAATCTAAGATTTAATGCCTTTGTCTTATCTTTCCAGTATTTGCCTTCAATTTTCATGATAAAACCTTCTTAGTTTTAGATGTATGTTATATTGATTTTATTTATTAACTTTTAACCTTTTTGTTGGTAGTGAATTGAGTGTGTTCTTTGAAATATTTGGAATGAAGGGAGCCACTGTTATGGATTATCCATTCAGTTATTATTATTATTATTATTATTAATTGCTAATCTACAACCCTAGTTGGAGAAGGAAAATGCTATAAGCCCAGGGGCTCCAACAGGGAAAATAGCCCAGTGAGGAAAGGAAACTGGGAAAAATAAAATATTTTAAGAACAGTAACATTAAAATAAATCTTTATAAAGTATAAAAACTAACAAACCCAGAGGAAGAGAAATAAGATAGAATAGTGTGCCTGAGTGTATCCCCAAGCAAGAGAACTCTTTCCAAGACTGTGGAAGACCATGGTACAGAGGCTATGGCACTACCCAAGACTAGAGAATAATGGTTTTTGGAGTGTCCTAGAAGAGGTGCAGAAAATCTGAGACTTCCATACAATTTTTTTTTTTTCATATACCGTACAAATTTGTAAACTTACTGAAACTTCCGGAATGTAGACTCTCCTCCGGTAAATTAAGGGTCCCGGCCGGTATGCCAATATGTGGGGTTACAGGTAGAAAAATACAAAATCCTGAAAAAATTCACTGAGCTTTGTATGGCAATGGAGAATGCGTATACAAAATATTTCCTCAAAGTTCCTCTTACTTTCATAGTTACAGGGTAATTAGTAAAAGTAACACATTAAACCAAAAACATTGATCCCTACAAAAAAGGCAGTATTTCTTCTGTTATTGTAAACTTTGATAATTACTAATTTTATTATAAAACAAACTCTGAGCAGTGGCATCTGCATAGATTCCATGAGTCACAAAACGTAGTATTACATGGTAATTACACCTTTCTGCCTTCAGTGCTAGCACAAACCTCAGAGAGAGTACATGTTTGAGTTTGACCTCTTAACATTCACTCTGAACGGCTTTGCCGCCACCTATCGGCACACTATCCTATAGTACCTGTACCGGCGATACGTCGCCACTGACGGCAGTGCCGCCACTGGCGACATATCCGTCACCTATGGTAAGGTGTTTTCTGCGGAAACCCTTGCCATTTATCTCCGCCACCCCTAGGTACCATTGCCCCTGACAGCATTGCCGTTACTGGCGGCGGGGCTAGTACTAGTCTATGGGAGTGGATGTCTGTACCAGCGCCTTAGGGCACATAGGACGAGGGCAGCAATGCCGTTACCCCTCTGACGCTGCCGGTACTTCCGGCAACGCTGGTATGCCCAGAGCACATGCCTTTCTGTACTCTTTATCTGAGACTGCCTTATCTAACCTAAGGTGGGTTCTCTACTGACTGTATGTGAATTCAACTACAGATCAACATAAAGGCCTTATTCCTTCAACTTTTGAGGCTTCCTTATGTATGCTGGGCCTGGGAATCCCTTTTACGAAAGGAAATAACCACTACATATGGTTATTGGTTTTCTATCAATTTGTCCATTCCCCTCTGAGGGTGTGGATTGGATAGATGGGTGATAACCCTATAGGGTAGTTCCCAATACCAGGTCTTCCCTAAGTGAGGTTATCAACCTGTAAATATAGCCCTCGGGTTGCTATACACTTGCTCATTAATCAATACGTCGATTGCTTAAACTATTAAGTTTACCCGTACCGTTGCATTCTAATTGGCTATTTCTCTGCGGAGAAATAGGAGAGACGGTTCTGTCCATGAGCAACCTCCCCCCCCTTTGGGCCTATAGCAACTGACTCTAAGGAGGCTATTTATTTCAATCTAACACGTTTAATAGGGGAATGGACATTTTGTACTTTACATCCTCCTTTCTTACCAACTGCATTCACACACAATTTGGGGATTACTATTCCCTCAATTGTCAGCATTGAATGTTACTAACCCATTTCTTTCAGCTTTTGGTGACTGTTAGAGGACTCAATTTCATTTAAACTTTTTTCTCCTTACAGGCGCTGCCTACGGCGGAGATATACTGTAGAGTGCAGATTTGTGCCAGTACCGTGAGCCATCCTTGCTGTCACGATACTTGCCGCACACATGCGAAATTTCGGAGGATGAAGGGTCCAGTCTCGTACTGGGACCCTCAGGATTGCAGTGTTTGTAAGGACCTACATCACTCCGGTTGGTTCTCCAAGGATAGCTCTGATGATGGCCGCGTGTTCTTCCAGCGGTCCCTTCGCACCTTGGTAAGAGGGTTCAAGAAGAACTCGAATACGAAGGCCCCTTACCTCCCCTCTAATGAGTGGAAGGATATCCTCTTCCCAAAGGCGGCACCTGATTCGGTTTTGGGCTACTTTAAACCTAAACCCCTCCCAACGGTCCAGCTACAGGTCGACAAAGCGTTGGGTGCGATGAGCCTAGACTCCGAGAGGATTTCCATGGTCTCCTCTCTCTCCCTGGGTAAGGAATCGGCTCTCCTTTCCACGGTGGAGTCAGATGAAGAACCCCTCCCTTCAGTGGATGACCCTTACCTGCCGGAGGTGGATGATGCAAGTTTGGGGATTATCATGGATTCAGTGGTGTCTACCACTTCAGCCCACACTATGACAATGGCCTCCCTGTCTACGGTGACGGCTACCTCTTCCTTGACGGGAGCTGTTCCTGACTCTTTCCCCCCACCATCTCCTGCTGGGCTCATGGAGCCCCCTCAGTTCCCGAGCACCTCGGGTACTACAATAGATCCGGTACTTATGGCTAACATGAAAGCCTTCATGGAGGAGAATCAGCAATACCAGCTGATGATGTTCAGGCCTTACGTGAAGAGATCCAGGCCCTGAAGAAGCAAGAGGAGCCAACCAGGGATAAAGTCTTGCCGTCCCAGCTACCTTATTGCATGCAGCAAAATCCTTGGAGGTATGCTGGCCACGCCGTGCTCTCCGAGGGCATCCTCCACATTGGCGAAGGGCTGGGTTCCAGACAGGTGGCGGATCTGGACTTTTACCCCGACATTGATGCCTACCCCTTTTGCTACGTGAGGCTAGCTTAGGGGGTTCTGTTTAGGGATGATACCATTCCTAAGGAAACTATCCTCCTGGAACATACAAGGGCTCAACACCTGGCAGTGAGAGAGATGAAAGTGACAGGGTGTATCAATGCACAGCTTGGCACCTTCGGTAAGAGGTTGGCCACCTTCGTGGCTCTGGACAAAATGATCTTCCCCTTTGCCTCGTAGGGCTATGTGGCAGTGGAAAAAGCCATTCGTGAGGGTAAGCCTCTCCTAGTTTGGAGGAGTGCAAACCGGTTTCACTTATCTTGCCACATGATGCCGACCACTGGACCGATGTCCAGTTTACTTTTTCTGAGGGTAAACTGGATAAGGATGCGGCCGGCCGCCAGTTTAATGAGAAGCTGCCCAGGATTCCCAAACACCTTCTTAAGGCTGAGCTGCAGGCTTCGAATAGTCAACTTGAGTATTACTAAGAGCTTGTATTAATAAGAGCTTAGTCCCGTCCTCTGAAAAAGTTGCTATCATTAAACCATTTCTTAAAGGATCCCTTGATCATCAAGAATTGAAATCTTAGACCAATTTCTAACTTGTCTTTTTTGTCAAAAATGATCGAGACTTCCGTTTTAGATCAACTCAGTCAGCACTTGAAAGTAATTGGAGCTATTCCTGAAGATCAGTCAGCATATCGGAAATTCCATTCTACTGAAACAGCTCTTTGTGCCGTAATAAATGATTTGTTAGGTTTCTCTGATGACGGTAAATGTAGCTTGCTTATTCTCCTAGATCTTAGCGCTGCTTTCGATACAGTGGTTCATGAAGTGTTAATAGAGGATATGACTGCTATTGGGATCGATGGGGATGCTCTTAAATGGTTTAATAACTATTTATCGAATAGATCTTTCAAGGTGAAGGTTAAAGATAGATATTCTGAAAGTAGAAAGCTCACCACGGGTGTTCCACAAGGAAGCGTACTTGGCCCGGTTCTTTTTAGTATTTATATAATCAAGTTGTCTTGGATATTTAAATTACATGGCGTTCAATGTAAATTTTTTGCTGATGACACCCAGTTCTATTTAATAGTGGATGACATTATTGAAGATCAAGCTGTTATTGATAGACTTATGGCAGATGTTTCGAAATGGATGCAAAAGAAAAAGCTAAAACTAAATGAAAATAAAACTGAATGTATTCTAATTGGCACTAAATATAACTTAAGAAGGTTTGATAACGTTAATAGCATCTCCATCAATAAGGAAAATATTTTGTTAACTGATAAAGTCAGAGATCTTGGGGTAGTAGTTGATGGTTCTTTGACATTTGATGAACATATTAACAATGTGGTTAGGACCGCAAATTATCATCTGAGGAATATTGCATCCATTAGAAATTATCTTAACGAAGATGCCACTAAGCTGCTAATTAATAGTCTGGTAGTTAGTAGAGTAGACTATTGTAATTCGTTGTATTACAATCTACCTAATTATCGTCTTAAGAAACTTCAAATGATTTTGAATAGAGCTGCTAGACTAATTGTTGGTATATCCCCGCGAGAACATATTACTCCAACCTTAATTAAATTACACTGGTTACCAGTCAAAGCAAGGATTATTTTTAAACTTTGCGTCTTAACATATCAAGCTATTAACACGGGAGAGCCATTGTATCTTAAAGGTTGCCTGAAAAGATACGTAGTAGGGCCTGGTGTTCATACACGCTTTTCCCGTGATGATTACAGACTTGATGAGCCTCGTGCAACGACCACTCTTGGTACGAGAACTTTTAAGCACTGCGCTCCTAGATTGTATAATCAACTTCCGGCATCAGTTAAGTGTGCTGAAAATATCTTTCAGTTCAAAAATCTATTGAAAACCCATTTATTTTCACTCTGCTATAACACCGAGACAAATGCAATTAACCCTCTTTTACATTACATAGACTTTTAAATTTTTAATTATAATATAAATGATTTGGAAATCCTGTCTGAACGCTTAATAGCGAAAGCAGGGATACTTGATAAACCGTCAGACATAAACATAGACATAGAATAGTTGTTAGCGTCGATGTCTCTGCAGTGCTTCATGGAGATGATGATTGGGAATTTTACGGATGCCCTAGTCTTTTCCTTGTTGGCGAAGACTCATTTTGCCACCTTTATGAAGGACCTTTATGCTTTCTTTCAGGCCCGTAGAGCCTGTAGAGAGCATGTACTTGCCACAGCTACCATCCGCCACGAGCCGAAACGTCTCATCGACTCTTACCATCTGGGGAAAAGATCTGTTTCCTCAAAGGTTGGTGAAGGAAGTCACGGATAAGGCTGTCGCAAAGAACAGGAACCCTTTCCAGAAGTGGATGATCTCCTTGAAGAGGAAGTTCACCCCTAGGGGAGGCCCTCAACCCAAGAGGTCTGATAAACCGACCTATCATCGGAGGTCGTTTGCTCCTCCCCCTGGCGCCGTGCCTCAGACTGTCTACACTGTGCCCTAGCAAGTGGTGACACAGTCCCCGGCCTTCAACCCTGTACATGAGCAAGGGTTGTCTTCCTTTTGATCTCCCAAGAAAGAAACAAGGGGCAGATGCCGCCCTGTCAGAGGAGGCAAGTCCAGGGGTCGCGGACATCGAGACAACAGAGGATGAAGAGGTTGCCGCCCTGTCAGAGGAGGCAAGTCCAGGGGTCGCGGACATCGAGACAACAGAGGATGAAGAGGTTCACGTCCTCAACACAAACAATGAAGGTCTCCCGGTAGGGGGACGGCTGACCTTGTTCAAGGACCGTTGGTCCTTCAGTCCTTAGGCACACAGCGTCATTTCCAACAGCTTGGGTTGGAAGTGGAGACAAAGGCCACCAAAGCTCAGGAGATTCTTCCAGAAAACAACACCTCATCTGGAACAATATGTACAAGACCTTCTGGAGAGAAGAGTTATCCATTGCGCGAGATCTATGAGATTTCAAGGTCGTCAATTTTACGTGCCAAAAAAAGATTCGAGCATTCCTCGAACTATTCTCGACTTGTCCCATCTAAACCTGTTCATTCAGTGCGACAGGTTCCGGATGCTGACTATTTCGCAGATACGGACCTTACTACCCCTGGAGGCTTACACCGTCTCTATAGATCTTACCGACACCTATTGGCATCTTCCGATAGGTCGACGCTTCTCCCCATACCTTGGTTTCAGCCTGGAGGGAAAGGGCTATGTATTCAGAACTATGCCATTCGGGCTCAACATAGCTCCAAGGATTTTCACGATGCTTATCGGCGCAGTCATACAACAACTTTGGGAGAAAGGCCTTCAAGTAGCGGCGTACTTGGACGACTGGCTAGTGTGGGCTCCCTCGGCACTAGAGTGCTCGGAAGCAGCCACTCAAGTTGTACGGTTCCTTCAGTCCCTCAGGTTTCAGATCAACTTCAAGAGATCAAGACTGGTCCCAGCTCAAGACTTCCAGTGGTCGGGGAGTCGTTGGAACCTCAAGTCTCACTCCCTCCCTATCTATTCCTCCCCCCAAGAGAAAGGAAATAGTGAAGTCAGTCAGGTCCCTGATCAAGTCTGGGACGCTCACCAGGCGACGCCAGGAGAGGGTCCCTGATCAAGTCTGGGACGCTCACCAGGCGACGCCAGGAGAGGGTTCTAGGATCTTTACAATTCGCCTCTGTAACGAACCCTGTCCTCAAAGTACGACTCGAGGATGCAAGCAGAGTTTGGAAAAGGAGAGCCTCCAAAGCTCTTCGAGACCATCAGAAGCGGACTCCGGTTTTACTGCGCAAGCAACTTCGACCGTGGTCCACTGCCAAAAGTCTTTCACAGACGGTACCGTTGCGCTTTCCTCCAACAGTAGTGACACTTCATACAGATGCCTCGTTGGATGGGTGGGGGGGGGGGCGTCATACCCCCCTTAAGAAAGTGCAAGGCCGTTGTTCTCATAAATTTCAACAATTCCACATCAATATTCTGTAGGCCATGGCAGTAGACTTGTCCCTCAAGAAATTACACTTGAAGGAAAACATTCATATCCGTCTAGTGGCAGTAGACTTGTCCCTCAAGAAATTACACTTGAAGGAAAACATTCATATCCGTCTAGTCCTCGACAGCAAGGTGATAGTCCATTGCATCAACAGCAAAGGTCGAGGTTTCCCCAAATAAATCACGTAATGATAGCCATCTTTACATTGGTTCAGAAGAAAACTTGGCACCTGTCAGCATCCCACCTTCAGGGAGTAAGAAATGTGAGGGTGTATTTCCTCTCGCACAAAACCTCTAGAGATGGAGTGGTCTCGCGACGAAAAATCATTTTGTTTCGTACAGTATCAAGTCCCTGGACTTCAAGTGGATGTGTGTGTGACGAGTCTCAACAAAAAACTTCCCTTCTATGTAGCACCGTAGATGGATCAAGCAGCAGTGGGAATGGACGCGATGTCCCTGGATTGGAATTGTTGGACAAAGATTTGCCTGTTCCCACCGTTCAACCTCCTCATGAAGGTTCTGGACAAGCTTCGATCTTTCAAAGGGACGGCGGTTCTGGTGGCTCCTATGTGGCCAAAGAGCAACTGGTTTCCCATGGTCACGCAATCGAACCCCAAGTTGGTGCCGTTACCCAACCCGATTCTGTCCCAGGAAGTACAGCGGGAGATTACTTATGCTTCATCATGGAGAACGAACAACCTTATTCTCATGATTTTTTCGCCCTCCAAGATTTTGTTGTACAAATCGGCCCTCACTAGATCTATACTATACGCCTTTGATGTCGACTTTAACTCTGATCTCTTCAACACAATTCCGAAGGCTTGTGCAAGGCTACGGCTGTCGGCTCCACCACAGCCTATCTCTTGGTCCTTGGACAAAGTTTTGCAATTTGCTTCGGACATAGACAATCAAACGGCTTCTATTCGTGATCTCACTCAGAAAGTCATCTTTTTAATTGGGATGGCTTCCGGTGCTCGTGTTGGTGAAATTGTGGTGCTATCTAGAGATGAGGGCCACATTGAATTTGTGGATAATGAGGAAATTAATTTATACCCTGATCCCACTTTTCTAGCTAAGAATGAACTTCCCTCTAAACGGTGGGGTCCATGGAAAATAGTTCCCCTACCAGGTGAGCCCCCCCGTGTCCAGTGCAGTGTTTAAAAGTGTATTTACTAAGAACAGTGCAGTTTAAGGGTGGTCAATTTTTTAAGGGGGAAACAGTGGGGTCTGATTTGTCTCTGAAACAGTTAAGAGCAAAAATTACTTAGTTTATACGAAGACCGGACCCGGCTAGTATGCCATTGGGTCACGACCCTAGGAAAGTGGCTTCCTCCTTGAACTTTTTCCAGGATATGTCCTTTGAGGGACTGCTGGTATATACCGGTTGGAAGTCCACTAGGGTTTTCTTCAGGCATTACCTGAAGCAATTGGAGGAGATACATCATTTTGTGGTGGCTGCGGGAAGTGTTATCAAGCCCACTGCAATGACGTAGCCCACAGTGCGTCCTAGGGCACTTCTCCAGCTTATTATTAGCAATGAGTAAACAGTTGGTTTTTGCTTCAAGGTAAAAAGAAAAAATGCAATTAATCATTTCGTTTTCAGGTTCATGTGTCTCTCCGACGCGATGTTTGTGATACATCCTGTCTAAATGGTGGTTAAGCTACATCTCATTTTGTTCGGGTGATTACCCCCTTTATGTACATATGTGGTCATGTATCTATTGATCAGGTTTATCTCGTCATAAGTTCCTTACGGTTCCTTATGTCATGTATTTATCCCCTAATGTTACCTTATGTCTGGGTATGGATGGGATGTATTTACTTTGTACATAAAATTTTCCATGTGCGGTTAATGATGATTGCTCGTTAACCTTTGCACTGATTCTTGTGAATTAGTCTGTAAATTGTTACATGCCTTTTATTTTATGCCCTATTATTATACTTCTAATTACCTTAGCGGTAATCAAATTTGTGTGCCTCATTATTATCCTTCCTGAACATCATTGGATTTATTTCTCCTGGCGGGTATTTGTTCAATACGCCTTACCTACGATGCCTCCTTCAGTTTCGAGTTCCCTGCACTAAACACAGGTGATTTACCAATGGCGGAGGGCGGTCCTTTGGTCCTTATTGCCTCCTTGTCGAACCATCATACTTGTCAATACTGCCTCCGAACTGTTCTGGGATATATAGTTGAGAGTGATATCTGTGCCTTGACGGAGTAATCCTATAAGTGCATTTTGGTATTGGGACTGCTCTCTTTGAAGCTTCCTACTGAGTCATAGGTAATTCTCTGGTACACTTCCATCAGGACGACATGGCTTCGAGCCCAAAAAATGGATTTTGATGTAGGAAAAATCTACTTTTCAGGTGAGATAGCCATGTAGTCCTGATGGCCCACCCGTTACGTTGTCCCTCCCCGATTCCTCGTTGGATGCCTCTTTTCACAGTAGTAACGCTGCTATGTGGAATAACGTCATCAGTGACGTACGGCGGTGTTAAGAGGGGAGAGGATATATAATGGCTCCTCAACTATCCTTCCCCCTAGTTTCCTGGACTGGGTTAAGTATATTAGGGGTGCAGACAGAAATATTATACTGTAGGAAGCTGCCGGAAGGACCATCCATCAGGACGACATGGCTATCTTGCCCAAAAATAGATTTTTCCTACGTTAAAATCCAATTTTTTTTGGTTTCGGCAAGAATTTAATCATGCCAAAGAGGAAAAGACAATTTCAACATCTTGCTAAAATAAAAAGAAAATTCACTTTAAGAAGAGTTCAGAAGTGGATAATATCGGCGATTTTAGCGGAGTTAGTGAAGGATCGAGATGGAGAGACCGCCTCGCCTAAAGAAGCAAGATATTGAGCAAAGGGATCTTCATTTATGATTAAATTATGATAAATAATTTTGTTTTGGTTTATTTTTATCCTAAAAGGAACATAAAATTCATAAATCATGATTTATTAATATTGTCTTTGTAGAAATACAAAGAAAAACTTTGAACTCCCATATCTCAAAACTATACTTATTGACCTTCAAATTCTATCTTCTCCCTTAGTTTTAAAGATATGCCAAAGAGGAAAAGACAATTTCAACATCTCGCTAACATAAGGAAGAAGAAAATTTGCTCTAATCAGTCAGATGTGGGTAGTATTGGGGATATTAGCGGAGTTAATGAAGGAGAGGGATGATCAAGGAGCGACCGTCTTGGCTAAAGCAGCAAGATGCAAGATATTGAGCTAAGGGATCTTAATTTATGATTAAATTAAGATGAATAACTTGGTTTTGGTTTATTAATATCCAAAAAAGAACCTAAAGAAAAATTCATAATATTCATGATTTATTAATACTGTTTTTGTAAAAATTCAAAGAAAAACTTTGAATGCCTGTATCTCAAAACTATACTTATTGACCTTCAAATTCTATCTTCTCCCTTAGTTTTAAAGATATACCATTGAAATTTGGTATATAGCTTGGAGAGACATTATAAAACAATCAAATAGAGGCTTTTTTTCCAATTTTTATTTTATATTTTTTCTTAGTTTTTTTCCCTGATTTTAGGATTTATTTTTTTACCATAATGAAAAAATTCATATCTAGCAAAAAATTACTTTTAGAAAAAAAAATGGAGATCTACATCTGGTATATATAGGATAGTGATCCCAGGTCTTAATATTCAGTACCAAGGGAGGAAATAAAGTTTGAAAAACACTCATTTTCAGGATAAATTTCCCTGGCGTCGTAAATCCGAAGGTGAGAGGCCAAAATTCTATGCAGTTTAGGGATGTCTTAAGTTATCTTATTAAGGGGTATGAATGTCAAAGCCCTGTCCTTAAAAAATGGCACTAGCTGGCCAGCTCCCTTAATACAATATGTCTTTTTGGCAAGATAGTATGCAGTAATGACACTATCATACATATGAATAAAAGGTTATACTTCTAAATACTCATGAACTATCATACATATGAATAAAAGGTTATACTTCTAAATACTCATGATAATTTTGGAAATGTTTTACATAACCTCTTCTACAGATAAGCCGTCGCTCATATTAAGGCACTGTCATACCTCTTGATGTATCTTTACTTGTTTAACTAAGGATCTTCAAGGATGGCTAAATCCCACAATTTCCTCTTTGATTTGTTCATAGGCGCTCATTCTTAAAATAATTTACTTTACAAGTCTCCTGGAAACTTTGTATTCTTTTACAGCTTCTCTGGCCTGAAGCCCCAATGTTTGCTACTTACAGTATATTTCAAAATTTTCTTCCAAGATTTGATCAGCGGTAACTTGGTACTCTTTGAAACAAAGTTCTAAGTAGGTAAATTATATGTGGGCTCTTGCAGTTCATTCATCATCATGGTTAGCTGGTAATAATAATAATATTAATGATAAATCTTACCAGACTCCTAAGATATTAATCATTGAGGGTCCATTTTTATTCTTGACTTCCTTCTGTTTAAACTTCACTTAGTATCCTGGTCTCAAGGATAACAATGGGTCTACTGTGGTATTCTGGGCTTTTGTGTAAACTACAAGTTAGGCATAGACTGAGAATTGGTTCTTAGCAGTAATCTAGACTGAAGCATTTGGTTTTTATCATTAGGCTAGCCTTATTTTAAACATGTCACATTATGACCATACCCTGAAATCTTTGGTTAACTCTAGCAAAACCTGTATTAAATTTGCTTAAGGGGGACGATAAACTGTTTTACATGTTTCCTGGCCTTGGGCATGACCATATTCTACTCATGTGACTGTCTATAGTGCATTTCCCACAGTAAGCTGAGCAGTTAATGAAATAGAAATAAGTAACATTAAATACTCTTAAGGCCAGCAGGTTTCCTAAAATTATTGATTGCCATGTCTTACTGTAAAATTTATCTCAGCAACTGACTATTCTGCCTCTATTAACTTCTGCTTAACTCTGGCAAAATCTGTATTGATATTGGTTAGTATTCTGATTAAGCAGACAAAAACATATTTTACATTTTTCCTGGCCTTGGGCATGACCAGTAAAGATGGCCTTTGGTGTGACCATATTCTACACACGTGATATATTTCCCATAGCAGGTTGAGCAGTTAATGAAATAGAAACAAGGCCAGGAGTTGTACTGACTTCACCATGCCTTACTGTAAAAGTTATATGCAGTAATTGGCTATTCTGCCTCTTTCTAACACCAAGGAACATGTTAATTATAGAGATTTGTTTGTTACATGAATACAGATCAATTATTGAGTTCAAGAACAGTACAAACTCAGAGAGCATTATATACAGTACAATGTTAAGCACGTAAATATAAAAAAATTGCATAAAAATTGAGATACTAATATATGAAAATAAGTACATGGACTCTCTCACCCTCTGCTTAAATGGACATAGCACTTAAAATTAAAACAAAACAATTAAGCACTAACTTCCTAATGCTAAGACACATTGTGAAATTACCTCCTCTCAATCCTTTACATCAAAACTCATGAACTTGGCAACTAATATGTTTAATTTCTTTCTTTTGAATTGTTCTTAGGTTTATGCTTTAATAAGATCTACCGAACTATGAAAGAACAAAATAAGCAATCATGGGCCAGAAGTTTATATTTAATTATCATGGATATGTTATGAAAAAAATTCATGTGGAGTTTTATGATAGAGAAAGCTCTGCAATACAGAAGCTTGAAAGACCAGTCAATATGATTTCCATTGTCATCTGTATAATACCAACCGAAGTATGCTTTGACACATAGGTGGTCCTAGTAACTTTTGGTCATGTTTACCCTCGAGTTTTACTAGTTACACATGAATACAACCATGATTTAAAATTATAAAATTCATCTGTACAAGCATGGGTTACACATTTCGATTGCCTTTGATACAACAATAGGACTACCTTTTATTATTATATGAGGAATACAATAATGACATATCTGGCTCCTTATTGAGAAAAATATTTTTGAAAATACATTTTAAAATACTTATGTATGCACACTAACACTTGCAATCTCTCATAACAACATAGAATGAAAACAGATAGTAACAACACAGGGTACCTAGAAAACATGAATCTGTGCTGAAGGTGTTCTTGCCATGTCATCATCCAAAGTTAGAAGACCCTGAAACAAAAAAGTAGCTTTGAAGTAAAACCATCAACATTCAACTTTATATAAGCAACCTCTCTAAAGTAAAGAAAAAAATACTTATAATTGACAGGTATGATAATATATAATATCAATTCTTGGAGTGGCAAGGTTACGCACAAAAATGAGCAAAAGGTTCCTTGGTTGATGTCAAGCATCCTTAATAAATTTCCAGTACACAGATACTGTACCTTGATTTATGTAATGACCTTGCCAAATTTCAAGTACAGAGGTACCTTGGTTTCAAGGTAAAAGTAATTGTATGAGAACTGTTTGGGAAGATGCTGCATCATTTATTCATAAAAAAAACCCAATGGCTTTTTAGCTAAGGAGGAGCTCCCAATTTTAAGTCATCTGTACAAGGGAGTGTATCCTAAAAGTTTCCCTAACAGGTAAAATTGAGGATGAATTTAACTTCTTAGGTCCAGCCTAAAATTTCATAGTGCCCCTACAGCCTCTATTCAGATTGAGCTATCATTAGTGCAATGATGGTATGCTGAGATTAAGGCTCTTGCTGAGGACTGTTCTTTCTATAATATCTTATAGACATATTATCAATCACCTCACTCAAGGGGAATCCCATGGAAACTCACTGATCATGTGTGCACAGATAACCTTGTGTGAGTGGCAAAAAAATATGTTTAGTGTAACCCTCAAGGGAAAAAACAATACCTACAGAAGCCAGTTTTACTACTAATGTTAGGTCGTGACAGCCTCCCAAATGGATGGCTCTTTGCTGAATTTTACTGGGAATTTTTAGAAGCAAAAACTTTAAGAAAATTAACACTACTTTTTATCATCATGGTTACAATGACAATACTGTATTTTGTCAAGGAAAACCTGAAGACAGTAGATATATTCAACAAATTTATTCTTCCATGAAAACTTATAAACTCCATTCATTGTTAAACAACAGTAGTTGCCTCCTAAACCATGAACCAACACTTGCCCTTTTAACAACCAGGAGTTGCTATTTCCCCAATATATTCACATTACTACTAACATGATGGGAGTGACTGAATTGCCAGATACAAACCTAACCCCATTACAGCAATGTTTACTTGTTTTGTCCACTGTTGAACCAATGAAGTTTATAGAGGGGGTGAGATCATCATTTACAGGAAAGAATCAATTGATGTCATTCACTTATTTTCTGACCAAACATCTTCCACTTTCATGACTTTACAAAACATTAATAGTAGACAATTCATTTGAATGCAAATGGACAACAGATAACCAAACATCTAATCAAATAATGAAGTTGAACTGCATGCGAGTGTTACAAGGATTAACCAGGAAAACTCATATTATCACTGGGTAAGCTACAACCCTAGTTGGAAAAACAAGATGCTATAAGCCCAAGGGCTTCAAGAGAGAAAAATAGCCCAGTGAGGAAAAGAAATAATGAAATAAACGATATGTCAGCCTGTTCAACATAAAAATTTTTGCTGCAATTTTGAACTTTTGAAGTTCTGATTCAACTACACGATTAGGAAGATCATTCTACAGCTTGGTCACAGCTTGACAGTGGCGTCTCGTGATAAGTACTGTGGAACTGCAGCACCCGCTATTCTTATTTGACATTATTGATACTATTCAATATAATTATTTTTTCTTTATACTTGAACAATATATGATCTTTAAGCTTAATTTCAATAGCCATCCTTCATTTTATGGCGGAAAAAAAAAAATACTTCGTATGGGACTGCGCACTTTACAGTTCCAGCTGCAGGGTGTTTGGCTGTTGTGTGCATGCGCACACAAAGCTACAGGCGAGTCTGAGCCACGGGCAGAGAGGGAGAGAGAACACTGTCATTCCCACAGTGCTGACCCTGACGTCTCTGTGAAGGGGTAGTTATTGTTATTTTTTTTTTCTCTCCACAGGTGTTGTGCTTGAAAACTGTGTACTATATTCTTGAATGCTTAAATGTAATAAAATGTAGAATTTTATTATTATACTACATCCAGCTATTCTATTCGTTAATTTTTTTTTCAAATTTTTCGGTTTTCTTGATAATTCCCATGACTAAAATAGAGGTAGAACACTGCTCTTCATCAATGAAAACAATAAAAACTTTTATAATAAGCACTATGAATTCAGAAAGACTAAATATACTTTTGGCATTCAATGGAGAAAAAAAATTCTCAGTTGTTTGTCATCCATAGATCAAGAAAAAAATAAGACCTTTTTCTTCATATTAAAACAAAGAATTTTTTTAAAAATGTTTTAATGAAGGGATCAAGCTTGAACAATAACAATTTAGGCCATGGTATGTAAAAAAAAATTTAATTTAGTTCTTTTAGGATTCTATCAAGGTTCTGAATACATTTTCTTATGCCTATTTGTTTCCTTCGACACACTATTAAAACGAAGGCTACATTTCTTGGAACGGCACCCCCCTGATTTTACCAAAGAGCTGCCACTGCAGCTGGAATAAAACTTCTAGAATACTGTGTAGTATTGATCCTCATGATGGAGAAGGCCTGACTATTGGAATCAAGTGCATGTCTAGTATTATGAACAGGATTCAACTGCCCGGGTAGATCTGAATGTAAATGATGATCAAAATTAAAAAAAAATCTTATGCAACATGCATAATGAACTAATTGAACGATGGTGCCAGAGATTAATATTTATATCAAGAATAAGAAAATTAAAGTTCCTGTCCAACAAATTAAGATGAGGATCAGCAGCTGAAGACCAGACAGGAGAACAATTCTCGAAACAAGGTAGAATGAAAGAATTAAAACATTTCTTCAGAATAGATTGATCACTAAAAATTTTAAAACTTTCTCAATAAGCCAGTTTTTTGTGTAATTGAAGAAGACACAGACCGAATGTGTTACTCAAAAGTAAATTTGCTGTCGAGAATCACACCTAAAATTTCAAGAGTCATACAGAGTTAAAGAAACATTACCAATGCAGAGATCCGGATGTTGAAAAACCACTCTCCTTGACCTACGTAAAATCATACTTTGAGTTTTTTAAGATTCAACTGCATACCCCATAATTTGCACCATGTACTAATTTTAGCTAAAATGTCTATTAAAGTATTCACCAACCTCAGATTGATGTAAGGAGAGTAGCTCATCTGCATATGTATCAAGCTTGTATTCTAGGCCAGACCACATGTGTCATATATAAATAGCATGAAAAGTAATGGACCAAGAACACTACCTCGAGGAACACCAGATATCATATTCCTATACTCACTATGGTGCCCATCAACAACAACTCTTTGCAATCAATTACTAAAAAATTTGATAATGATGCTAAGAAACGACCCACACACTCCCAACTGTTTGAGCTTGAAAACAAGGGCCTCATGATTAACACGGTCACAGGCAGCACTGAAATCAAGGTCAATCATACAAACTTCCTGACCACAATCGAGGGATTTCTGTACAGCATTGGAGATTGTAAGAAGGGCATCACATGCTCCAAGGCCTTTATGAAAACCAAATTGCAAACTAGGGAACAGTGGTTTATCTTCAGCAACCTAAGTCTAAAGGTCTAGGGGAACACAGTGATTCTTTTGGATTGGAAAATGAACTGATGAGTTCGTCTCCAAGACCCTTATTAGGTCAAATTTGTTGAGGTTGGAGATATCCAGGCATGATCTTTAACCTCCTTATGCTTTGGCAACTATAAGACTGGTAAAAACTTGGCTGTGTACAAGGTTCTTCACATTCTCTTCAAGAGTCAGGAATTTGACTATATTCTTTCAAGCTATAAAGGGTGTCGAAGAATATGCAAAATGGAAAAAAAAACCTAGCGCCTTCGTTCTACCTCCAACATTGCCCCGTAGGATAAGAACAGCAAAAGCCTGCCTCCCACTGGAACTTGAGAACTAGGAGACATATTGGGTTAGCTAATTAGGAGACTCGGATACCCTAAAGAACCCCTGATATTTGTTAGGGTAAAATGGCTGAAGACTAAATTTGGGGTTGGGCTTACTAAGCATAGCAATCTAAAAGACTGCAAAAAGGTTTAGCCAACATTTTCTATGAAACGTGTTTGGTTACTAGATGTAGGCTTGATTCATTCAAGCAGATGACCAAATGGTGGAGCCAAAATCAGGGCAAGTTTTTGTCTTTTTGTAGAAGACTTCCTGAAATATGCAGTCATTCCTTTCCTTTCCACAAAACATCAGAAAAGCAAAGAATTAATTCACTGGTGCTGTCAGGTAGAGTGCAATTTAGGCAGAGGCCAAACATCAAAGTCCTGAAAATACAAACCTTTAGAGAAGGTGAAAGATACGTCAAAAGAACTTGAATTGTCAATGATCTTCTCCAAACAAAAGACTGTTACAGAAAATATTTTTTTAAGCCAGCACAAAGGGTAAGCATTTCCTTTTGTAGACCAGGAAGTCTTACCGGAGGTAGCTGCACTTCTCTTCCAAACATAAAAAGGGGCCCAGCTTTCAACTGCTGAGGAAATTTTTTAGGGATTGGGGGATGAGCCGTATGAGACGTAATAGGCAAAGATAAGTAAAAGTTATGAAGTACATGTAGATATACCTTGGAGTTTGTTTAGGGCCTTATTGAAATTTAGATTAAAAGGAGAATTTGGAAGGTACAGTAGAGCCAAGTAAGAGGAGGCACAGGAGTGGTCATCCATAGTTCAAGTTGTACTTAATGCTTGGGATACAGCTTCTGGGTCTTATTTCAGAGCAAATGAAAAACTAAAGAATTTTCAAATTTCTAAGTCCCAACGGGAATCAGTTTAAGAGATTGGGTTAGAAGTAGGAGGGAAAATTATAGAAACCATAAGTAAACATATAAATGAATGTAAGAATTCTTTCATGAGGAGGTGGAGGAATTTCTTCTGAGGAAAGAAGGGAGGAAAGAGGGGGCAGTCTGAAAGCAGTCTCTAAAGTTGGATTGAACAGGAGAGGCCTCTGTAATAATAGAACTACAACCACCACCCAATAGGGCAACATGGGGGTGGGGCAACCAACTCAGGTTTAATAGGGGCGAATAAAGGAGTCAAAAGATTCCACCAGCTCTTTGAATTTGAGCTGATTACCAAGAGTTTTACGGCTTCCACCATGTAATTGAATCTAGTGTTAGCTGTAGACAGGTTTTGGGAAAAATCAAATGAATGACATGGCACTGATAAACTTACTAATAGGGGCACAAACTTTGAACCAGAGAGAAGTAATAAACACTTTAGATATATCACCTACCATTTTCTTTAATTTTACTGCACAGGGGTAACAGGAAAGGGTGAAAAAGAGGGAACACAAGAAAAGGGAGAAGGAACACAGTAAGTCTGATCAAATGAAAAGTTGAAAGACTGTTTTATGAAAATACAGTATTATTTTAGCCCTAACTTTTTATGCTTTATCTTAATCTTTCCTATTGACACATTTAACTCGAGGACATCTCGGGATCAGAGAGCCCCAACATTCCTCACATGCCCTGGTCTCCAGACTACTTACTATGAGCAGAATCTATAAAGACAGGTGTTACATTGGGCCACACAGTAACTAACTTTAGAGGCATCAGTAAAGGAAAAATTTGTAATAAAGTACCGGTATAACTATACCTATCCTAAACTAGTATATTAAGGTTAACCAAAACACACTCAACCACCAGTGTCTTTAGCAAAATGATCGTTTACTATACCAAAAGAGGTAATTTGAGTTACTGGTAGCCCCGCTGGAACGCGATTTCTTGTAGTGCAATAATTTTTGATAGTGCCCGCAATTTCACCATCCTTGTGAGCTATGGGTGAAGGGGGAGGGGGTTTGAGGGAGCCTGTAGGTCTTGGAGGAAAAATAACTGGAGATGCCCGGATTACGTGAAGCCAGGCTTACCAGTTAAAATGTCAGTTCTCGATTCGCAAGTTAATCTACGACAGTGAACTGCAGCTTGGAGTCAGTTCTATTCAGCCCTTTGTTTGTAGACAGTAACTATTTTCTTGAGCTTTTTATTAGCAATAGTTCCTTCCTGTGCTGCTTTATTAGAAAAAATGTGTGTTAAACTTGCTCAACTTATTGATGAATCCATTACAAACTCCTTTGAATACTGAACTACGGTAAAGTCATTACACTTTATAGCCCTCTATGGATTACATTGAACATAGCCTGTCATAATCTCACAATTGTTGTTACTGATTATTGCTTAAAGGCAGGCAGCTGTGTGTTATCATGGGTTCAATCAAATATTGTTCTCAAAATTGAAAATTATTAATAAACCGATTCATAAAACGTATAAGAATTTTATATGAAAGGTGTTTTAAAAGATAAAAATGTATAAAAGAGATAGTAAATGATAAATAATAAAAGAGATAGTAAATGATAAATAATAACACTAGGTCCGTAGGTATCCTTTGTTCCAAGACCCTTTTTACCAGTCAATGGCAGAGGTAGAACTGACAGTTTGACTGGTAAGGCTGGCTTCACAGGTTCAGGTAAGAACTCTGAGTCAGGTCATCTCCAGTAGTATAAATAATCCTAGCTGTAGGTCTACCTGCTAAGTAATCATCAGCCATTGTCTAGTCCTCCCTGGTCATAGCTTGGGTGGAGAGAGGACTTGGGTGCTGATCATATATATATATATATATATATATATATATATATATATATATATATATATATATATATATATATATATATATATATATGGCCAGTCTCTAGGGCACTGTTACTGTCCCTTGCTTCTGCGATTCATGCATGGCCTTTAAGCCTCATAAATAAATGTACAACTAATTTTACAATTTTTTGCCACAAAGCTCGCACTTGAAGTATATGCATAGGAATTATTAGGGAAGCTTTACTTAAGTGATAAAAAATTGCAAAAATTAAGAAGTGAAAGTGCTGTATGAGCAGTATGAAAAAATCTAACGGCATTAAAAAACTACTCAAACCATTACACAGGTAAAATTACAAAATGAATACTGTACTGAACATTGTATTCATCAAAAACATATACTGTATAACTTGAGAGCAGTTTAAAAACTGAGAACAGTTAATTGCTTAGCTACTACCCTAGTTGGAAAAACAGAATGCTATAAACCCAAGGACTCCAACAGGGAAAATAGCCCAGTGAGGAAAGGAAATAGGAACCTACAAGAGAAGTAATTAACAATTAAAATAAAATATTTTAAGAACAGTGAAAAAGTTAAAATAAATATTTAATATATAATATATAAAACTTAAAGAAAGAGTAAGACAAATAAGATAGAATAATGTGCCCAAGTGTACCTTCAAGCAAGAGAACTCTACCCCAAGACAGTGAAAGACCATGGTACAGAGACTATCCAAGGGCATACAAGGGGTCTGGATTAGAAGTTTGAACAAAGAGTCTGTTAACATTGAGGACTGGTACTTGACCTTTCTCTGTTTGTGATGCTTATCGATTCATTAACTGAAGGAAAGTTTTTATTGTTATATGCCGATGATCTTGTGATTTCAGAAAAGAATGGAGAAGAATTGTAGAAAAGGGTACAGAAATCCTTTGGTAAATGTGGGTGAAGTTATGCTTATGGTGATTAGAAAGCCGAGAGGGGATAGGATACAGTATTTATACAATTTACTTTAAAAAAAAAAAAACCAAGATTCAAGATTGGAGACCTAGATTTAAAACATGTACAGAATCTATTTAAAATCTACTTTAAGCCTGGAATGGGATATGTGTGAGACTGAGAAATGAAGAAACTAGAAGTGTTGGAATAGTACTAATTAGTGATAAGAGCGAGTCTGTATTGACATAGCATAAGCGAGTTGTAACGATGGGTAAAAAGTGACAAGGCCTTAAGTGGAACCTGCTAGGTCTGGAAGGCTAAGACAAATGCACGGGATTAGATAGGTACAGAGGATGAGAGGATAAAAACGAAAGGTTCGGGGAAGCTTAGTTGGTAAAAAATTGTTTGGCCTCAGGGATAGATATGGGATCATGCAATTATTACATAGGTAAACTAAATTTGGAGGATAATAGTTAGGTGGCAAAACATACTTCTATTAGGAATAGTTGGATGCAGCATAAAATTATAACCCAGGTTTAGCCGTAGTGAAGGGTGTTCTCCCCACTCTTTATTGTGAAAACCATGCACTATGGCTCAACCAATGAAGGTCATATTTTTATGGCTTTCAAGTAATAACCAAGAAGAGTAACATAAAAACTTAAATGTAAGCAAGTTATCAGTGGTATTATACATACTAAGGTGCTCTTTAATCATTAAAAGATCCAAATATACTCACTATAAAAAAAGTGTAGAGGGCTAGTGACGAAAAAAGGTGCCATACATCATGAGTATCGAATACTCCAAAAAATGCACATGATGAATTTAAGGATCGAGAGTCAGCTGCAGATGCCTGAAATGTTTGAAGAGTTGCATAAATTTCATCGTTTACAGTTAGCAACATAAAATTCCCGCACTAACACCTCAGTCCAGTTTGATATATCATCTACAGCAATATCTAGAAACAGGTTGACCCCAGCTGTTTTTTTTTTTAAGTATAAAAAATGGGCTATTATTATTATTAATAAAAATGAAATAAACTTCTTTACCTTGAATAATCATAGATTTCTCTATCCCAAGGTGTGGGAACTAATATAAAAATTTTAATCCTGATTACAGCAAATATATTCCTTGTGATGAGATGTAAACTAAGAGATGGGGCCCATTGAATAGGATTATAGGTAAGCAAGTTTTACACTGGTTTCCTATATAAAAATGATGCTGATTCCCCCCTTAAAGCAGTCTTATTGATTGTACTTATAGGAACCGAACGCCGTGGTGTTTTGACATAACTTTCAGAAATCAAAAATTGTTTTATGGTTTCTATTTATGAAGAAACATATCGTACATGCTTTCCAGAAGTTTCAGCCAATTATTTTTAGAAATAATAAAAAATATAGCTGTCTTTAAATGATGACATTATCTTTACTGCGTCGTCTGCAGGACTGAGTTTGACAGAATCGTCTTTGCGTGATTATTTTTTTTTTCATTTATCTAGCGATTTTTTTTCACTTACATTTCAAAATCTCATACGTCTGGCAGACATGAATTCTCGTAGGTCTGGCAGAGATGGAAGGTATTGGTAGAGGGTAGGCGAACGCAACTACAATCTACGAGAAGAGCAGCCAGAGTTTCCAAAGACATGTAGAAGTTACATTGCAAGTGTATTTGTTTACTTGCAGTTCGTATATAATTGTTTTTACAGCGTCCTCGTGAACTTTATAGCAAGGGCAATGTTACCTAAGGTCAAAGAATGAACAAAAAGTAAGCAGAGAGCAACAGCATAGAACCAAAACAGGAGGGAAACATGAAAGAGTACAAAGCTGGAACATACGAACTAAAACTCTGGCAACAATGAGAGGCTGCTGGCAACTCATGAAACCCTTACACCAAGTGTATTAGTAAACATAGTGTTTAAATACCTCGTTTAGGGAGCCTTCATGTAGGAATAAACAATAAAGTACAAAATAAGGTCATCATAATAATGTTATCTTGATTTTTCCAAGAAAAAAAGCAAAAATTTATAGCAAATTTTTGGGAGCTCATAACTCGAAAGCATACTTACTTACACTTAGGTACATTTTTCTCATTTATTGTTTGATTTTTGAGGGAAAGACATCATTGAAAAGAAGAATAAATATCCCACAATTTTGTGTACCAGAATTTTGATTTCCCTTTTACTCTTTTTTCATGATTATTCTAGCCTTAGGCGAAGAAAATTAAGAAAAAAATTGATAAAAAAAGGAAAATCATAAATCTGCCACACAGAATTATTCGATTTATAAAGAAGTTTTGATGGTATTATTTTAAATACAATTGGTGTCATACTAGTTGAGAAAAATGTACCTAAAATTTTTATAAAAATCATGATTTTTGCTAATAAATCTAAAGGTTTTTTTATCTAATGCCTTGAAATTTTTATATGATGAATGTATTATATATGTCTAAAACATATATAGAAATTGTGTATTTTGAATCATTAGAAAAAAAAATGGCGGACAAGGCGGAGGGTCCCGTAGACAAAATGTTTATTTTGACAATTTGTTTTTTTTTATGAAATTTTAACCTTTTTCTTGGTCAATTATATTTAGTTGTACAAAATGCATATACAGTATTAGTGTCATAAGATATATTATCATACAAAGTATCAAATGAAAGCTCTTTTTATACAGATTTCAGATTTGTAAACTGAAATTTGATAGCTAGAGGTATTTAAATGTTATTACCATTTATTTTAAGAAAAAAAAATATTTTTTTTTAGAAACTACAATAATGTGATTTAGTAATCACATCATCATCTCCTCCTACCCCTATTGACGCAAAGGGCTTAGGTTAGATTTTGCCAGTCGTCTCTATCTTGAGCTTTTAATTCAATACTTTTCCATTCATCATCTCCTACTTTGCACTTCATAGTCCTCAGCCATGTAGGCCTTGGGCTTCCAACTCTTCTAGTGATTTGTGGAGCCAAGCTGAACGTTTGTTGAACTAATCTCTCTTGGGGAGTGCGAAGAGCATGCCCAAACTATCTCCATCTACCCCTCATCATGATCTCATCCACATATGGTACTCGAGTAATCTCTTTTATGGTTGAATTTCTAATCCTGTCTTGAGAGAGAGAGAGAGAGAGAGAGAGAGAGAGAGAGAGAGAGAGAGAGAGAGAGAGAGAATTCATAATAATCAGGATTTATTAATATTGTCTTCGTAAAAATACAAAGAAAAACTTTGAACGGCCTCTGGCATTCCCTCATTTTTACAATTTTTTTCTCGTTTTCGGCAAGAAGGTTATCATTTCAAAGAGGAAGAGGCAATTTCAATTTCAACATCTTGCTAACATAAGGAAGAAGAAAATTCGCTCTTAAGAGTTCAGGAGGGAGAGAGAGAGAGAGAGAGAGAGAGAGAGAGAGAGAGAGAGAGAGAGAGAGAGAGAGAGAGAGAGAGAGAGAGAGAGAGCGTGTCTTGCCTGATAGGAGCCAAAAGAAGCAAGATATTGAGCAAAAGGATCTTCATTTATGATTGAATTTTGATAAAAACTTTTTTTCTGTTTCTTAATATAAAAAAAGGAACATGAAATTCATAATAATCAGGATTCATCAATATTGTCTTTGTAGGAATACAAAGAAAAACTTTGAATGCCTGTATCTCAAAACTATACTTATTGACCTTCACTTTCTATCTTCTCCCTTATTTTTAAAGATATAGCATTGAAATTTGATATATAACTTAGAAATACATCATAAAACAATCAAATGTTTCCCTTTTTATCAATTTTTTTTAAGGTTCATTTTTTTACCATAAAAAAAATTTTATATAGCAGAAAAAGGACTTTTAGAAAAAAAATCCACATTATTGGAGGTCTACATCAGGTCTATTTAAGGCAGTAATCCCAGGTCTTAATATTAATTATTAAGGTAGAGATAGAATTTGAAAAACGCTCATTTTCAGGACAATTCACCCTTCGTTGAAAAATCGAAGGTCAGAGGCAAAATCCTATGCACTTTGGAGATGTCCTAAGTCACCTTATCAAGTGGTATGGTCATAGTCCTGTCTAAAAAACGGCATTAGCCGGCCGGCCCCCTTAATTGCCTGCTCTTCGTCTCTTAGCATCTCTAACACTGAAAATTGATTCCTACATTTGATTGCTAATGTTTCTCTGTGCTCTTCTTCTAAAAGCTTAGTTGTATCAAACCTAGGTATTCTATCTACCTTTCCGTTGGGTGTTTTTAGTTTTACTTTTTGTGTGGCAATGAGGAGCTGGTGATCACTACCAATATCTGCACCTCTATAGCTTCTTACAGTTATCAGAGTCCTCCTTCTCTCTATATTAATGGCAATGTAATCTATTTGATTTTTGTGACTGCCACATGGTGAAGTCTATGCATATTTGTGGATGTTCTTGTGTTGAAAAAGAGTACCTCCAATGACAAGATTGTTTGCTGAACAGAAACTTATGAAATGTGCTCCATTTTTATTTGCAACTTAGCCAAGTCACTCGAAACCCATCACTTTTTCTATCCCTTGATTATTCATTCCAACTTTAGCATTGAAGTCGCCAATCACAATTTTCATATCTCTGGGATCTCACATATTACACTGCAGTTCTTCAAAGTATTCATCTTTCCTTTCTTCAGGGGAATCATTTGTTGGGGCATAGCAAACTATAATACTCATATTACACTGCTTTGATTTGAACTTTGCTTGTAACGATCTTCTATTTACAGCCTTCCACTCAGTTAATGTCTTTTCTGCTCTTGGTGTCATCATCATTCCTACCCCTTCTCTTCAAACTCCATCTGATCTTCCTGAATATATATATATAATATATATATATATATATATATATATATATATATATATATATAATATATATATATATATATATATATATATATATAATATATATATATATATATATATATATATATATATATATATATATATATATATATATATATATATATATATATATATATATGTATATTATATATATATATATTATATATATATTATATATATATATATATTATATATATATATTATATATATATAGATATACACATATACATATACATACACATACACATACATACATTGTATATTGCATTGGTCTAAAGTTTCCTTATCAATCCCCTTACAATGTGTTTCACTCAGGGCCAAGATATCCAAACTATATTCCATAAATTCATTCTTCACTTGCTGTAACTTCACAACCTGATTCATGGTTCTATCATTCCAATTACCTATTTTCAAATTTTCTTTAGTATTTATAAACCGGAGATTCTTAGCACTCCACTATGCCCAGGACTGGGGGCCATTGTTTCATCTTCTCTATCCATAACTGACTAAATCCATATTAGATTCATTGGTTAGATACAACCAAGGATAGCCAGTTCCTTGTGATGTGCAGTGCCCATCTAACTAAGGCAAGTGACCCCTGCCGGTCCATACTAATTCTAGTAAGATCAACCGCCAGGCATCAGGAGTAAAAGCCAAAGAGACAGTTTGTCCATTGCCATAAACCCAATCCGCCACCCTGCTGCCAGTGACTTCATCGAGATTTAGTGGGGCATTTCCTCCACACCCAAAGCTATCATTACTCCATCACATTGCTCATCCACTTAAATGAGTATAACCGTTGGAAAATTTGGATTGCTAAGATATACTGCCTATTGATAGCCAATGGCACCCTCAATTATGTATAAAAAAACTTTCGTAAAGAATTTGAAATGATGATACTGGCAACTATCTCTGTCTTCACATTTCTAATGAGACTAGGTTCTCGGGACAAAGCATTTTGAAACTTCGCTCAATAAAAGACAGTTCATTAAGCATGATTTTAGAGAATTTATGCTATATATTTCTAAGATATACTGCCTATTGATAGCCAATGGCACCCTCAATTATGTATTAAAAACTTTCGTAAAGAATTTGAAATGATGATATAGTACAGTATACAGCAAAACTGGTGATACCTGAATACAGTGATTATCATTCGAAAGTCACTAACTGGCAACTATCTCTGTCTTCACATTTCTAATGAGACTAGGTTCTCGGGACAAAGCATTTTGAAACTTCGCTCAATAAAAGACACAGTTCATTAAGCATGATTTTAGAGAATTTATGCTATATATTTCTCAAAATATCAACTAGATCATCATGGAAAAATTAACCAAATAATCTTTAATTATGATAAAGATTAAAAAAATAAATGCTCGTCTGACGTTTTAGCCACCAGAGTAATGTATTTAACGAAAAAAACGTGTCGATGTAGTTGTGGGCATGGTCTAACCGGACATCAACTGGCAGTCTCATGGTGGCACTCACAAGCAAGCCATATGTCAAATATGGCTAGAGCTACCCAACAGCTACTGGATAACTGTAACTAGTTAAACTTATTTCATCAGATTCTCTATAAAAACATAAATATAATCAATCATCTTAACATCAACGAAACAACTGTTTATAGATGGCTAAAGGATACAATAAAGGAGAAAAATTTAAAAGCCATCCTAGGAGGTGAGAGACCCCGCTGCTGCACAACCGCAAAAGAAGACGAAGAACTATAACGCCAATAGCATAGGCCTTAGACTCCAAAGCCATCCTATCATTATCATCACCATTATTATCATTATTATAATTTGATACGTTGTTATTGTCTTTCTGTAGAATCTGCACATACCACGTGTTTTGCTGAATATGTCTGACCTAATTATAGTGTTCCGTTCGTAAAATAAAAGTAAAATAATAGAAAGGTAGAATTAATTGTATTTTTAATAGCGAAGATAACTCACCACCTCGCTTATTTATTTACTTACTAATTTTTCCTCAAACTGAAGAAACCCATTGGGAGACTTGAATCATATAAGTAGCCATTGACTATAGTATTAAACTATGACTTGTTATAATTTATTGCAAGTTTTAAAGTCACGATCCTAACTAATTTGCTTTAAATACAAAACAAAATCAAGCAAAAAATAAGTAATAACTTTGAAATCATATCCCAAATGAATAAATTGTTATCATAAGACTATAGTGCTCTGCTTAAACTGTTCTCCATTTAGAAGCCCTCTTTCCCAGTTTGAATCCTTCTATCCAGACAGACAGCTAAAATACTAGTCTCACCGACTATCGCGGAGTCACGTTGACAAAGGGATTCGTGCTACAGTAACATATTTAATTTTTCTTCTGAAATATCATTTTTAAATATTTAACTTAGCCGGTGAATATATAATAGCTGCTGCTCCAGCGGCTCGACAGAAAAACACACAAAAACTCGCGAGCGATCGCTATGAAGGTTGCGGGTGTGCCCACCAGCGCCAACTATCGGCCAGATACCACACATGCATGTAAACAAGCCTCAATTCTTCTCTGTCGACCTTGACGACAAGACGTATCAATACTCGCTGTATAACCTGGAGTTTTCTCAACATATTTGGTGAAGTACTTCATTTTGGTTTGAGCTTTCGCAGTGCAGGTGTTTTTCCTCAACTTAAACTCTTGAACTCTTTATTGGACAGATTTAATTGTTGATGACTTGGATTGTTTTTTTGGACTTTCTTTGACTAATTCAAAATGGCTGACGCTTCACAAGCCCCTAGATTTCGTAAGTGTAATGCTAGGGATTGCAATAGGCGTCTTCCAAAGGCCTCTCTCGACCCACATACTGTGTGTTCTAATTGTCGGGGTAAAACCTGTCAATTAGGAGATCGGTGTGAGGAATGCGTGGGCCTTTCGGAATTCGATTGGCTCGAATACGACAAGTATTCTCGTAAGCTAGAGAGAGATAGGGTAAGGAGGAGTTCCTCTAGATCAGTAGATTTTTCCTCTCCACATGCCCCTGAACCTAATCCTTCCCCTGTAGAGGTTGTGCCTGAACCCCCTACTGGCACTCAGGAACCATCGATGCGAGACATGTTACGTGCCATTCATGCCTTGGGTGAAAGAGTTGAATCGTTAGCAACAGATCGTAATCAACTCATGGCTGACGTTAAAGAGCTAAAGTGTCAGAGTGCCACAGCGGAAAATCGTGGGAAAGTGATTAGTGCGCAAAGTGTTGTCAGTGTTGCGACCGAGGGTTCGTCTGTTCATGCCTGTCGTTCGCCTAGTCCGAGACCTCTTGCAAGCTCCCAAGCCCAGGGGAGAAGTAATGTCGTACGACTTATGGGTTCGAGAGGCCTTGATCAGCGAACAGACGTTCCCTCTATGGTATCAGGCGTGTCTCACCAAGATCGCCCCTACCATAAGACGAGAGAGACCATTTTCTCCTCGTCATCCGAAGGCTTTTCGCATAAGAAACCGTGGAGCAAGGTTTCTAGGCCCCTTAAGCGAAAGTCGGTCCCTTCAGGACAGGTCCAGCGTCCTGGTTGTAGCCATTGGGACAGCTCTGACCCTTTGCAGTCATCGGAAGACTGCTCGCCGCCTAAGCAGCAACGTTACACAGGCTCAGAGAGTCTTGGTGTAGGCAAGGTTGTGCCGTCTCAGACGTTAACCCCGTCTTTTACCGCACCCATTCCCGTTGATCCTAAATGGGTTGTGCTGCAAGACATGCAGATTAAGCTCGCCTCCCTTATGGAAGACTATTCTGCCGATAAGGTTCACGATGATCCTCGCCGCTTAACTCATCGAGATCCTGGCCTTCAGCCGCCAAAACGAGCCTTTGCTCGTCCTGTTGACGTTGGCGTAGCTAAGTCACGTCAGTCACGCTTTGTAGAGCCTCACTCGATGCAGTCACGTGTTGACTTTCAGCCGCATATGGACGTTCAGCCACTTCCTAATGCTCTTGTTGACGTTCAGGACGTTCGCCAACCAGCGGAGTTGACTTGTTTTGACGCTGAGCGTCAACCACCGCAGTCTAGAGTTGTTTTGACTGCTCAGTCTAGGCAGTCAAAACAGTCTCGAGTTGACGTCGAGCGTCCTCCCGCTCCTGTTGTTGTTGACAGTCAGGCTGTTAAGCAGTTACATGACGTAGCGTCCTGGACTGCCACTAATGCACCAGTGCGTGTGGACTCTGCGTGTCAAGCATTGCCAACCCCTTTGCTTGTTACTCAGCAGTTGTCGGATGAGGATCCTTCAGATGAGGACGTTGCTGACCCTCATCATGATGATCATCCTTCGGATGTAGACGAACCTAGAACGGTTCCTCCATCAATGGACTTTAAGAAAGTCATGTTAATTTTCAAGGAGCTTTTTCCCGATCACTTCGTCACTGTTGCTCCTCGTTCGCCACCGTCTGAGTTTGCTCTAGGCTTACCTGCTAACATGCCAGCCTTTACAAAGCTAGTGCTCTCTCTCTCTTCCAAGAGAGCTTTACGACTTTTAGGCGACTGGTTGGATACCAGGAGGAGTGTGGGGAAGACGGCCTTTGCCTTCCCTCCGTCAAAGCTCTCGTCTAGATCGAGCGTCTGGTATGCCACGGGAGAAGTTCTCGGCTTGGGAGTCCCTGCCTCTGCCCAGGGTGACTTCTCAAGCCTCGTAGACTCTCCCCGCCGCCTAGCCATGAGACGCTCGAAGATTAGTTGGTCCTCCTCGGACCTTGACCATCTGCTGAAAGGCGTATACAGAGCCTTTGAAGTTTTCAACTTCCTTGACTGGTCTTTGGGAGCCTTAAGTAGGAAAATCTCATCGGCTGATAGGGATGTCTCCTTACTGATAATGTCCTGTATGGATAAAGCCATCCGCGATGGTTCCAATGAGCTCGCCTCCTCTTTTACGTTGGGAGTCTTAAAGAAGCGAGAGTCCCTTTGCTCTTTTCTTTCGGCAGGAGTTACTCCCTGTCAGAGATCAGAACTGCTCTTTGCTCCCTTATCAAAGTTTTTGTTTCCGCAACAATTGGTTAAGGACATAGCTTCTTCGCTTGTGCAGAAGGACACCCATGACTTGGTGGCGTCCTCTGCTCGCAAGGGGACTCCTTCTACATCCTTTTCTGCTAGACCCAGGATCGACACTCCGGCGTCCAGATTTATCCCGCCCTTTCGTGGCAGAGCTCCCAGCAGGGGAAGTACTCGTGCCGAGGGAAAGAGAGGAAAGAAGAGAGGAGCCAAGTCCTCACGTGGCAGAGTCTGACTGCCCACAGCCTCAGACAGCAGTAGGAGCCAGATTGAAGAGCTTCTGGCAGGCCTGGGAGAAGAGGGGCGCAGACCAACAGTCTGTTCGGTTGCTCAGAGAGGGGTACAAAATTCCATTTGTACGCAAACCTCCTCTAGCGACTTCCCCCATCGACCTCTCTCCCAGGTACCGAGAGGAGTCAAAGAGACAAGCCCTAAACCTAGAAGTGTCTCTGTTGCTAGAGAAGGGAGCGGTGGTGAAAGTCTCGGACCTTCAATCACCGGGGTTTTACAACCGTCTCTTCCTAGTCCCGAAGAAGACAGGAGGTTGGAGACCGGTGCTAGACGTCAGTGCGCTCAACGTCTTTGTTACGAAAACAAAGTTCACCATGGAGACCACGAAATCAGTCTTAGCAGCGGTCAGAAAGGGAGATTGGATGGTCTCTCTCGACCTACGAGACGCGTACTTCCACATCCCTATACACCCAGATTCCCAACCGTTTCTGAGGTTTGTTTTCAAAAATGTGGTATACCAGTTTTGGGCCCTGTGCTTTGGCCTAAGTCCTGCTCCTCTCGTGTTTACGAGGCTTATGAGGAATGTAGCAAAATTCCTCCATTTATCGGGAATCCGAGCCTCCCTGTACTTGGACGACTGGCTTCTCAGAGCCTCGTCCAGTCATCGCTGTCTGCAGGATCTTCATTGGACATTGGATCTGACCAAGGAATTGGGACTTTTGGTCAACCTAGAAAAGTCCCAGCTGATTCCATCCCAAACTATACTGTATTTAGGGATGGAGATTCGCAGTCCAGTTTTTCGGGCTTTTCCGTCTGCCACCCGAATAGAGCAAGCCCTGCTCAAAGTCCAACTAATGTTGAAGAGAGAACGGTGCTCAGTCAGGAATTGGATGAGTCTAGTAGGAACTCTATCATCCCTGGAGCAGTTTGTCTCGTTAGGAAGGCTACATCTTCGACCTCTCCAGTTCCATCTAGCTTTTCACTGGAAGAAGGACAAGACGTTAGAGACGGTCTCAATCCCGGTCTCCGAACCAGTAAAGGCATGCTTGAATTGGTGGAACGACAATATCAGTCTGAGAGAGGGACTTTCCCTAGCAGTTCAGAACCCAAACCACGTACTATTCTCAGACGCGTCGGATTTGGGTTGGGGTGCGACCCTGGACGGTCGGGAATGCTCAGGTCTATGGACCTCAAGTCAGAGGAGCTTGCACATCAACGGCAAGGAGCTTTTGGCAGTCCACTTGGCCTTGATGAAATTCGAGAGTCTCCTTCGAAACAAAGTGGTAGAGATCAACTCCGACAATACCACAGCCTTGGCGTACATCTCCAAGCAAGGAGGCACCCACTCCCTCACGCTGTACGAGATCGCAAGGGACCTGCTCATTTGGTCAAGAGATCGAGGCATCTCCCTGTTAACGAGGTTTATCCAGGGCGACTTGAACGTCTTAGCAGACTGCCTCAGTCGGAGGGGTCAGGTAATTCCTACGGAATGGACCCTCCACAAGGACGTGTGCAAGAGTCTTTGGGCGACTTGGGGTCAACCCACCATAGACCTCTTTGCAACCTCGATGACCAAGAGACTTCCAATCTATTGCTCTCCAGCCCCAGACCCAGCAGCAATACACATAGACGCATTTCTCCTACATTGGTCTCATCTGGACTTATATGCATTCCCACCATTCAAGATTGTCAACAAGGTACTGCAGAAGTTCGCCTCTCACGAAGGGACAAGGTTGACGTTGGTTGCTCCCCTCTGGCCCGCTAGAGAGTGGTTCACCGAGGTACTTCGATGGCTGGTAGACTTTCCAAGAAGTCTTCCTCTAAGAGTAGATCTGTTACGTCAGCCCCACGTAAAGAATGTACACCAAAGCCTCCCCGCTCTTCGTCTGACTGCCTTCAGACTATCGAAAGACTCTCAAGAGCTCGAGGCTTTTCGAAGGAGGCAGCCAGTGCGATTGCAAGAGCGAGGAGAGCTTCTACCATTAGAGTATACCAGTCGAAGTGGGAAGTCTTTCGAGACTGGTGCAAGTCAGCATCTGTGTCCTCGTCCAGTACCTCTGTAGCCCAAATCGCTGATTTTCTCTTACATCTGAGAAAGGTTCGCTCCCTTTCAGCTCCCACGATCAAGGGCTACAGGAGCATGTTGGCTTCGGTCTTTCGGCATAGAGGCTTAGATCTTTCCAACAATAAAGATCTCCAAGATCTCCTTAAGTCTTTCGAGACCTCTAAGGAACGTCGTTTGGCAACTCCTCGATGGAACTTAGACGTGGTCCTAAGGTTCCTCATGTCAGACAGGTTTGAGCCATTACATTCAGCCTCCCTGAAGGATCTCACTCTCAAGACACTTTTCCTAGTGTGCTTGGCTTCGGCTAAAAGAGTCAGTGAACTTCATGCCTTCAGTAAGAACATCGGCTTTTCTACAGAAAAAGCCACTTGTTCTCTTCAACTTGGTTTCCTGGCCAAAAATGAACTGCCTTCTCGTCCTTGGCCTAAATCTTTTGATATTCCTTGCTTATCAGAGATCGTAGGCAACGAACTGGAAAGAGTATTATGTCCTGTTAGAGCTCTTAAGTTCTATTTGGCTCGTACTAAGTCATTACGAGGTAAATCTGAGGCATTATGGTGCTCAGTTAAGAAACCATCATTGCCTATGTCAAAGAATGCTTTGTCATATTTTATCAGATTTTTAATACGAGAAGCTCATTCTCACTTGAATGAGAAAGACCGATGTTTGCTTAAGGTTAAGATGCACGAAGTTAGAGCTATAGCAACCTCCGTGACCTTCAAGCAAAATAGATCTCTGCAAAGTATCATGGACGCGACTTTTTGGAGAAGCAAGTCGGTGTTCGCGTCATTCTACTTAAAAGATGTCCAGACTCTTTACGAGGACTGCTACACACTGGGTCCATTCGTTGCAGCGAGTGCAGTAGTGGGTGAGGGTTCTACCACTACACTTCCCTAATTCCAATATCATTTTTAATCTGTCTCTTGAAATGTTTTTAATATTGTTTTTTGGGTTGTACGGAAGGCTAAGAAGCCTTTCGCATCCTGGTTGATTTGGCGGGTGGTCAAAGTCATTTCTTGAGAGCGCCCAAATTAGGGGTTTGATGAGGTCCTGTTTGTATGGGTTGCAGCCCTTGATACTTCAGCTCCTGGGAGTCTTTCAGCATCCTAAGAGGATCGCTGGGCTTCGTGAGGAAGACAGACTTACAAGGCAGAGTAATCGTCTAAGTCAACTTCCTTACCAGGTACCTATATATTTGGGTTTTGTTATATTGATAACTGTCAAAAACTCTAAGCATATACGCTGTAAACTTAATTAACTCTGGTCTCTACCCACCGCCTTGGGTGTGAATCAGCTATTATATATTCACCGGCTAAGTTAAATATTTAAAAATGATATTTTAATTATAAAATAAATTTTTGAATATACTTACCCGGTGAATATATAAATTAAAGGCCCTCCCTTCCTCCCCAATAGAGACGCAGCGGGACGAGAAGAATTGAGGCTTGTTTACATGCATGTGTGGTATCTGGCCGATAGTTGGCGCTGGTGGGCACACCCGCAACCTTCATAGCGATCGCTCGCGAGTTTTTGTGTGTTTTTCTGTCGAGCCGCTGGAGCAGCAGCTATTATATATTCACCGGGTAAGTATATTCAAAAATTTATTTTATAATTAAAATATCATTTTAGTATGAAATGTTTTTTTTTTGGCTCAAGCCATGCCGTCCTGATGGAAGCTTCCTATTGGCAGCTTTCTAAGGGATATTTGGCTACAGTGATACTCCCAGAGAATTGACCATAGGTCTCTAGAATTCTAACTCCTGGCGCGAGTATCCTTAAAAGTTTTCTTAAGGATATCGCATAATATCAGGGGACGTATATCTTGATACTAAACATGGCAATCTTCACCCCGAATAGAGTTTTCGCTCTTAGGGGGAAGAGTGGCGAAATTGAAGGGGAGCTATTATCAAGGTCACTCTTTTTCCCCTACTATTACAGGGCCCAAAATGGCCACTCATTCCTTATTGAGTAGCGCTTTCGCACGGTGTATCTCCCTGCTTGCTCTAGTGTTCTAGACCGCTATTTTGAGGAATTTATCATGCATTCTCCAGCATCTTCTGCCTCTGGAAAGTTGAGTATTTAATCTTTCCTGTGTTTAATTTATAACTCCCACTCACAGTGAAATTAGCATAATTTTAATGTGTTTATCGGAGCATAGCCAGTAACCGCCATTTTGGACGCTGTCCTTCGTCATGCATGCTTTATTTAGTCAGCAGAACGACATTCCCGGTAGAGTGGAACCTCTACATACGATTGTCCTAACATACGAATTTTCCAACATACGAAGTAAAATTCGACCAAATTTCTGCCTCAACATACGAAGTGTTGCTCCAACATACGAAGTAAACAATACGCTTACCCGTGGAATTTTCTCGAAAGCGTCCAGCGTCGTTTGTTGTTGACGCCGCTAGACGGCAGCAAATCGGAGGGACGCCAATCGAGCGTCGCCTTGATAAGTCCTCTCATCGCGTGCGCATCGTGTGGTTGTCCTCTATTCGCTCAGTTTTAACAGTTTTTTATATTGCCTTTTCACATGTTGTTTTCTGTGTTCCGTAATCATGGGTCCTAAAAAGCTTAGTTTCGGTTCAGGAAGTAGTAGCAGTGGTGAGAAAAAGAGGAAGTCTATGCTTTCATTAGAATTAAAGCAGGAAATAATAGAAAAGCATGAGCGAGGTGTACGTGTTAGCGATCTGGCTAAACAATATGGCCGGAATATATCTACGATCTCGACGATCATAAAACAGAAGTCGGCCATTAAAGCAGTGAAACCTTCGAAGGGGATCACGATTATTTCTAAACGTCGTAGCCCTACTCTGGAAGAGATGGAACGCCTTTGGTTGATCTGGATAAAGGACAAGGAGATTGTTGGCGATACGATCACGGAAACGATCATTTGTGAGAAGGCCAGCGCTATCTACAGTGACTTAAAGGCGGCGTGCTCTCGGGGTGACGCGGGGGAGAGTTCAGCCGATCCTACGACGGAGGAATTCAAGGCGTCTCGAGGTTGGTTCGAGAAATTTAGGAAACGGACCGGGATTCATTCAGTTGTTTGTCATGGAGAAGCTTCGAGTTCGGACACCAAGGCTGCTAAAGACTTTGTTAAAAAGTTCGAAAGCATCGTGGCGGAGGAAGGTTACGTAGCGCAGCAGGTTTTCAACTGCGATGAAACCGGTCTGCTTTGGAAAAAGATGCCTAGTCGAACGTACATTACCGCCGAAGAGAAGAAAATGCCTGGACATAAGCCAATGAAGGATCGGTTGACTCTTGCGCTTTGTGCCAACGCCAGCAGGGACTGCAAAATTAAGCCTTTGTTAGTTTACCATTCCGAAAACCCTAGGGCATTTAAAGCACATAGAATTAATAAAGACCTGCTACATGTTCTATGGCGTTCTAATTCTAAGGCCTGGGTTACTAGGCATATCTTTGTGGAATGGGTAAACGTAGTTTTCGGCCCTGCTGTCAAGAAGTATCTTCAGGAGAGGAATTTGCCTTTGAAGTGCTTGCTTTGTTTGGACAATGCACCCGCTCACCCCCCGGACTCGAAGATGATATCATCGACGAATACAAATTCATCAAGGTGTTGTATCTTCCACCGAATACCACCCCTATCCTCCAGCCCATGGACCAGCAAGTCATCTCTAATTTTAAGAAGCTGTACACCAAGCACTTATTTAAGCAGTGCTTTAATGTCACGCAAAGCACCAACTTAACTTTGCGTGAATTTTGGAGGAGCCACTTCAATATCGTGCACTGCTTAAAGATCATTGATCAGGCTTGGGAGGGAGTAACTCGTCGGACCCTGAATTCCGCTTGGAAGAAGCTTTGGCCTGATGCTGTTGCTCCCAGAGATTTCGAAGGTTTTGGCCCCGAGAATGAACCTGTGCTTGCCGCCGAGGAAGATGTCGAAGAGATTGTATCCCTTGGCAAGTCCATGGGTCTGAAGGTGGATGAAGATGACATCACCGAACTCATCGATGAGCATCACGAAGAGCTCACCACCGAGGAACTCAAGGAGCTGCAAGCCATGCAGCATGATGAGTTCCAAGCGCAGTTGAGAGAGTCGGAGGAGATCGAGGAGGTAGGCGAAATCTTAGGTACGGCGGAAATAAAACAGATGTTGGCATATCATCAACACGTTGTTGATTTCATCGACAAGCATTACCCACAGAAACTTCAGATTTGCCGTGTTGTTGCGCAGTTTGATGATGTTTGCTTAACGCATTTTAGAAAAATCCTCAAAAGCCGTAGTAAGCAACTTTCACTCGATAGTTTCTTTAAAAAATCTTTAAAACGGTTGAGTGATCATGATGAAAAGAAAGAAAGTGAAGCAAAGAAAAGGAAGACCGAATCGAGTGAAAGTGAGGAAAATTAAAAATAAGAAAAGAAAAAATGTAAAAAAAATATATAAAATTTTAAAAATGAAAAAAAAAATAAGCTAAGTTACGTTAAAATTCACGTAGTAGTGTAAGTTAGTGTAAGTTATCGTACACGTTATCGTACAAAGTCACCGTCCCTACCTCCTCGCTGATCTTCCGTCTCCTGCGTAGAAGTCCCTACACCTGCGCTGGCCTGTCGCAAAGGTAAAGTGTTACATTACAACCCGTTTTTTATTTATTATTTATTCGTTTTTTTGGTTTGTAATATGTATATGTTTGTAATATGTTAGCCATCTTTCGTTAAGCGAAAAAGAAGAAATGGCACTTAACGGCAGTTCACCTACAAGGGTTCCGCAATGTGACGGCGGACGCTTTATCCAGGATAAAGCCGATAGATTCTGAATGGTCCCTAGACGCAGACTCATTCTCCTTCATCTTGGAAAAAGTCCCAGAACTGCAGATTGACCTCTTCGCGACGAGTGACAACAGGAAACTACCTCAATATGTTGCTCCATACGAGGACCCTCTGGCAGAAGCGACGGACGCCCTGTCCATCGATTAGAACAGATGGACCCGGATCTACTTGTTCCCTCCAACGAATCTCCTGCTGAAAGTCCTCAACAAGCTGCGATCCTTCAAAGGAACTGCAGCAGTAGTAGCCCCTAAGTGGCCCAAGAGCAATTGGTTCCCTCTGGTGATGGAACTGAAACTGAGGCTGGTCCCTCTACCGAACCCAGCTCCATCCCAACTGGTTCAGAAATCGACTGTCTTTGCTTCATCACAGAGAACCCAAAACCTTCATCTCATGATTTTCTCGCCTTAGCAGTCAAGAAAAGAATTGGTATCTCGAAAGGCAGTATAGACTTCCTAGAAGAATACAAATCAAAGTCAACCAGAAGACAATACGAATCGTCTTAGAAAAAGTGGGTTGCTTTTGTTAAAGCAAAAAGGCCGAAAGAAATCTCAATAGACTTCTGCCTGTCCTTCTTCATCCACCTTCACGAGCAAGACTTGGCTGCCACCACGATAACTACGTGTAAGTCAGCTTTGACTAGACCTCTTCTATACGCCTTCCAGGTGGACCTGGCGAACGAAATCTTCAACAAGATTCCGAAGGCATGCCCCTCCGAAGCCCATTTCATGATCTGTGGACAAAGTCTTACACTATGCTTCAACCTTGAACAATGAAGATTATTCTCTCAAGGATCTAACACAAAGAGTGATACTCCTGTTCGCTATAGCCTCAGGGGCTAGAGTTAGTGAAATAGTAGCCCTATCAAGAGACGAGGGACATATTCAGTTCACGGAAGTGGGAGAACTGAATCTCTTTCCTGATCCTACTTTTCTCGCCAAAAACGAGCTACCCACCAAAAGGTGGGGTCCCTGGAGAATCTCCCCTCTGGAGGAAGATGTCTCTCTATGTCCAGTAGAGTGTCTAAAGGTCTATCTTCGAAGAACTTCAGACTTCAAGGGAGGACAGCTCTTCAAAGGCGAAACCTCAGGATCAAACTTATCCCTAAAACAACTGAGGGTGAAGCTCACCTACTTCATTCGCAGAGCGGATCTTGATAGTACACCCGCAGGTCATGATCCGAGGAAAATTGCTTCCTCACTGAACTTCTTTCAGTATATGGACTTTGAGCGTCTCCGCTCATACACTGGTTGGAAATCCTCCAGAGTTTTTTATAAACATTATGCGAAGCAAGTGCACGCGTTGAAGCACTTTGTGGTGGCGGCAGGTAGTGTGGTGAAACCTGTCGTCTAGTGCTGCAATGAACAGTGAATTGATTGGGCCTTTTCACTTCGGGTGAAAAGGTGTTAACACCTTCCAGTGCAATACCCTTTTATTGAGTGTCACCCTGGTGACACTAGGACTGTTCTTTTTTAGGTGCAGAATTATACCAATGACACTAGTGCCATGTGTACATTTGTACACAGTGTTGATAGTTATCCAACATTTACAGTAAAATTATCTT
Organism: Palaemon carinicauda; assembly: GCF_036898095.1. NCBI lineage: Eukaryota > Metazoa > Arthropoda > Malacostraca > Decapoda > Palaemonidae > Palaemon > Palaemon carinicauda. The sequence continues at coordinate 69,307,590 of NC_090739.1, forward strand.
AATAATTTTTCAACTGAGTTTGAGTGGCAACTAAATTTTCTTCCTTTCAGGTAGAAAATATTTTCATTTGTATATATTAAATGTATAATTCTATTACAAATTTTAATACACCTTCTGTTCCATTTGATTATCCATTTAATAAAATGGTGAAAGTAAATTTGCGTCTTATTTCGCCCCATATGTAGCTAAATAAACTTAGCCGGAGTCTTACTTATTTTCCTAAGTCAAGTTCATACTTAAGGTACTTAATCATATGAACAAAAAGATCTGAATGATATTTATATTTGTTCCTATATGAATACAAACCTTGTGCTTCTATTGTTGAGTACAACATTTCCCTGCAGGGGGCAGGAAGCCGTAACATTGTTCCATGCTTAGTGGTAATGACGTACAACAGTATCGTCATATATTTCAGTGGTCTGGATGACCATATAGAAGCTGACCCAAGGTTGAGGCACTTATACAAACCCACAGATACAGTACTTTCAAGTAATTCTCTGGTAAACTTCCATCAGGACGACATGGCTTGAGCCCAAAAAACGGATTTTGAAGCAAAGCGAAAAATCTATTATTGGGTGAGATGGCCATGTCGTCCTGATGGACCCACCCTCCTTTTCTAAGAAAATTATTATGTAATAATCCCCTCCCGAAACTACTCTATCTGTAGCACCATGCTCAATGCGACAAGGAATGAGCGGCCATTTTGGGCCCTGTAATAGTAGGGGAAAAAGGGTAACCTTGATAACGGCTCCCCTTCAATTTTGCCACTCTTCCCCCTAAGAGCGAAAACTCTATTCGGGGTGAAGATTGCCATGTGTCGTATCAAGATATACGTCCCCTGATATTATGGGATATCCTTAAGAAAAATTTTAAGGATACTCGCGGCAGGAGTTAGAATTCTAGAGACCTATGGTCAACTCTATGGGAGTATCACTGTAGCCAAATATCCCTCAGAAAGCTGCCAATAGGAAGCTTCCATCAGGACGACATGGCCATCTCACCCAAAAATAGATTTTTCGCTTTGCTTCAAAATCCGTTTAACGATCTAACATTATATAATAAAATTATCCATAACAAGTGACCAACGTTGTCTCATACATACACATGCTTACAAAGTGAAATATAAGATTTAATACCAAGTAGCAACTTAAGAACAACGCTTGTCCGAAGCAAAATTTTAAAAGTATTATCAGTTTTGCTCCATACTGTACCACATTTGCATTTCACTTGAATAAGAAAGTTATCAATGGTTTTATACATAATTCTAATTCCATAGTCCTACTGTATTAAAAAATCAAGCATTCCATAACACTCCTGCGCATGTATATATATTATTTTGGGCTCAAGCCCTGTCGTCCTGATGGAAGTTCCTATAGGGTAGCTTCCTAGGGTATATTACATAGGGTAGCTTCCTAGGGTATATTACAACTACGGCGATATTCCCAGAGAATTTACCTTAAGGTACCCAGAATTCTAACTCCTGGAGCGAATATCCCTAATGAAAGTACCAGGGATATCGCGAAATATCAGAGGACGTATTCTTGACACGCCACATGGCAATCTGCACCCCGAACAGAGATAACACTTCGAAGGGGTCAATTGGCAAGAAAACGAAAACGAGAAAGAAAAAGGAGAGCCGTTCGCAAGGCTCTCTCTTCTCCCGTTTCGTAAGCGTGCACTGCGCCGATTCTGGCGCCATCTGTATTCCTTTTTGCGTAGCTTAACAACTCTGTGTTTTTTCCTGTTTCTCGCAAAATCTTGGATTTAATCGATTTATTATGCTTTCTCCAACTTCGTCTGCCTCTGATAAGTTGAGTATTATTTCTTTTATGTATAAATGTAGGCTCTTGGTAATTTTTAAAGTGATTAATAGTAATAATCTTTGTTACAAGAGCCGTTGCCTACCGGAGGCGTCCTGGACGCTGTCGCTCGCTAGGTATGAGTTTTAGTTAGCCAGAGCGACGTTCCTGGCTGTTTTGCTTTAATAATTTTAGCTGTTTAGCGTTACATAGGATTTCCTTTTTCGTGCTTTTAGTATTATTGTTTTGACGAAGTATTCGCCAATTCTGGCCTACGCTAGACCATGTAGCCTAGTCGTTAGGCCCTAGTACTTTCCTGCATGATTTTTGGATTTCCGAGTGTTTTTAAAATTTTATTGAAGCTTTAGGCAGTTTTATACATTTAAGATTATATTGATTATTTCCAAGATAGTATACGAGTGAGTTTCGGTGATTTAGGTAATCGATTCTCTTGGTGCCTAGGCTAAGTTGCCTATGGAGCCTTAGTATACTTTCTCATACTCCCCGGTTGCTTTCTTTAATTCGGAGAAGGTATGCAATCCCTTTCCCTCTGTTTAAGCCTTGGGCTTAACCCTAGTGGTTTATCTGAATTAACTTTCGATACAACTATATTGGGGTGTTACTGTACCTTCCTGTTCCAGTAAGTCTGGCTTCAGAGAGGGGCAGAATATCAGAGTTTTTAGTTTGAGTCTGTGTCTGTCTGGCTTGGGGTAGAGTCTCCCTCGCTAGTCTGACGCAGACATAGGAGGCTTAGCCTCCTTAGGTCACTGCCGAAGGTTTCTGTACGAGATGATTCCTTCTTTTGTGATCTAGCAGACTAGTCCTTGTTGCTGTTCTCGGTGGGAGGATAAGATCCTTTCCCTGGGAGTAGCAACACCTTCCTTGCTTTGGTTCAGTGGGGGTTGGCAAGTATTGCTGGCCTCCCTCCTTGGATCTCCCTTAGGCTAAGATGAGTTTTCTTGGCTGCGGGTGATTCTTTACTAAAGCAAGGTTGGTAGGACCCTCTTTGTCCCTTCCCCCTCTATCTCCATAATGGCCTAGCCGTTACAGTATTGTACGTCATTCTACATCTGGACCTAGTATAGGTTAGGATGTGGAATTGACTCAGTCCCTTGCCGGCCGGCAAAGGTCTTCTGCTTTGAGTGCTGCCCGGACCTCCCTTGGTCCCTCATCCATGTCTATCTGTAGAGCCAGACGGCATTGGTCAGGAAGCCTGAATTAGATTCTCCCCTTCCTTATATGCACTCTTTCGGATTGCCGGGCTTGGAGGTAGTATACTCTCTTATCCTGGCATCCATTCTGTTTTCTTCTAGTGCTGTACCCGACCCAGCTGCCGGCCTATGAGGCCGGCAGCCGGGCAGTCGAAGTTCTTTGGTTCTTGTGCTGCTGGCCGGCATCGGTTGTTTACCTTTGCCGGCCGGCTATTGTCAAGCCCTTGTCTGCCGGTCGCTATGAGCGGTGGCCGGCAGCCGGGTGCTACCTTGTGTAGTTGCCGCCGACATTGGCTGTTGCTGCCGGCCGGCACATGCATTTGAACCAGCGTTCTGCCGCCTTATAGCTGTTAAGTAGTATACTTTAAAGCTAGTTATGGTGTGTGCCGGCCGGCGCATTACCTTCTATACTGTACCAGTATTCCTCACTATAGCATATACTGTAGGAAGAAAACTATAGTATAGTATTGGTACAACACTGTTTTCTAACACTTTTGTGTTGTCTTGCACAGCCCTTTGGTGTTGCCTTACAGATAAGAAAGTGAGTTCTTTCTTGTCTATTATCCGGTATTTTAAAAATCATATCTTAGGTGTGAGCTCCACCTGTTTCCTCTGGAAATTTTTCATTGGTTACTCTCGGACAGATTAACCATACGATTTTATTATCTGGAAGGCTGCAACAATTGGTTGTGCGGGAAACACAAGTGTGTGTCTTTCCTTTCTGATTTGTTATGCTAAACTGTGCATATCCAGTGATACGTAGTTCACTTGATACTCATGGAAATTTCTTCTCTTTACAGGAGGACCATCCGAAGTGCGGAAGTGTTTTCTGCAACGTCCGCAGTAAGAACTTCTGCGGACATGAGTTATGTAGGAGGCACGCAGCATGCGCTGTCTCCAAGGGTGATCTCCGGTATTGGGACCCTCAGGTATGTACCGTGTGCTCTAACCTGATTACTGAGGCTTTTGATTTCCCTAGGATGGCGGAATCAAGGGATATAGCAAGGGAGAAGCTTCGTACCTGGGTAAAGGGCTTCCAGAAGAACACCTCTGGACCTTATCTTCCAAGTGAGAAGATGAGGGCTTACCTTTTCCCTAGGGCATCAGCTGATGCAGTGATTCCCCAGCCTCAAGAGGAGATCCCCTAGTTCAGATCCAGGTGGATGCTGAAGTCGCGGTCGCCTTGCAAGACATCCAGTTGGACGACAGGATGTCAGACGTGTCTGAGCGTCTGGAGGAAGACCTCCTGGCAGAAGGCCAGGATGAAGATCAAGCCCCAGACATTGTAGAGGAAGAGGCCGGTGAGGTGTTGGCTGCTCCGGTTCAGATCCCTGAACCTATTCCCTCAACATCATCCGCTCTCCCAGTAGAGCTGGGACAGGCCCTCTCCTCAATTGTTGGAATGATCCAACAAAGGCAGTTGTCTCCTCCATTGTTGGAATGATCCAACAAATGCAGAAGGAGAATAATGAGAAGGCGGCTGCAATGGAACTGCAAATGCAGAAGCTTGCAGCATCACGTGGGCCCCAGAAAAGGCTCAATGTGAAAGACCTTCCCTTGTACTCAGATGCTAACCCGTGGAGATATGCTGAGCACATGCCGATGACGATTGGAAAGATCGTCATGTCGGATAAGTTGGGTTCAGTTCCCCTAGAGGAGGTGGAATTCTGGCCCAGCAAAGGGTCATATCCGGACTATTATGTCCGGTTGAGGAAGGAACCAGCTTCAAAGGAGGAGACAGAGCCGAAGGAGGTCATAGTGATGGACCATGCTAAGGCTCAAAATTTGCTTTCATCTTCGATGAAAGAGAGGGGCCTCACGAACTCAAAGGTAGCTGCATTGAGTAAGAAGCTCCCTTCCTTTGTGTCTTCTCCTGCTAGAGCCTTCCCCTTTTTGCAGAAAGGGTTTGCGGCTGTATTAAAAGCAGTCGAGGCTGGCAAGCCTTGCCCCTCCTTGGAGGAGTGTAAACCCTTGTCGCTGGCCCTACCTATGGACCACAAGGACTGGAAGGACGTCCATCTTACCTTCTCAGTCGGGAAGTTGGAGGCTGATATTGCCGGACGTCAGTTCGGTGAGAACCTCCCTAAACTGTCTGACTTTCTTTTGCGGAGAGAGCTCGAGACAAAAGAAAGACTGGCTGCCTCAATGTCTCTTCAGACCACTCTTGAGACGATGGCAAGTGACCCCAAAGTCCATGAAATGTTCATGGTAGTGGCCAAGACTCATCTGGCCACAGTGACGAAGGATCTTTACAGCTTCGTCAGGGCGAGGAGAGCTTGTAGGGAGTTCGTGTTCACCTCGGCTACGGTGAGGCACGAGCCAAGGAAACTAATCTCCTCCAACATTTGGGGCAAAGACCTTTTCCCTAGCGAATCTGTCAAAGAAGTTGTTGATAAGGCCGCCACGGAGAATAGAAACCTTCTCCAGAAGTGGGGCCTGTCTATCAAGAGAAAGTTTTCCCCGGATGAGGGTCCCCAACCAAAGAGGAAGACTAAGAGGACTAAGCTACCGTCTCGGCCAGCCAAGCCATTTAGACAGCAACAGCAATTGCCGATGCCTTCAGTGCCCCAGATGGTGGCGCAAACCCCGACCACATTCCAGTGGGTACCCCAGGCCGTGTCGACACAGTCCCCGGCATTCAACCCAACATTCGAAGGGCAGTCAACTTCCTTTCGAGCAAAGCCTAGAGGAGCAGCCAGAGGCTCGTCTAGGCTCCCCTCAAGGGGAAGGGGATTCAGGGGTGGTCGCGGTCAGGGAGGCAAGACCTCAGGACAGCAGTCCAAGTGAGATGATACCGGTAGGAGGGAGACTTCAAAGTTTTCGGGATCGGTGGACCTTCGATCCCTGGGCCCACAGCCTACTCAAGAATGGACTGGGCTGGAGCTGGTACAGCACTCCACCCCCGTGGCCTCGGTTTTTCCAACACTCCACCCCCGTTCTGGAGGAGTACATCCAAGAACTGTTGGAGAAAAAAGTGATCCGAAGGGTGAAGTCCATCAAATTCCAAGGGAGGCTGTTTTGTGTTCCCAAGAAAAACTCTGTAAAACTCAGAGTCATTCTGGACTTGTCGCCACTCAACAAGTTCATAGTGAACTGCAAGTTCAAGATGCTAACACTGCAACACATAAGGACCTTACTGCCCAAGAGGGCATATACCGTCTCCATAGACTTGTCAGACGCCTATTGGCACGTTCCAATCAACCGTCGACTCTCCCCCTACCTAGGGTTCAAGCTACAATGAAGACTATATGCCTTCAGAGCCATGCCATTCGGGCTAAATATAGCTCCAAGGATCTTCACGAAGCTTGCGAGCGTAGCTCTCAAACAATTACGCCTAAAGGGAATTCAGGTGGTAGCCTACCTGGACGACTGGCTGGTGTGGGCAGCATCCAAGACAGAATGCTTGCAAGCTTCCCTGCAGGTGATCCAGTTCCTAGAGTATCTAGGCTTCAAGATCAACAGAAAAAAGTCTCGACTTTCTCCATCTCAAAAGTTCCAGTGGTTGGGAATCCACTGGGACCTAATGTCACACCCATTCTCCATCCCGGCGAAGAAAAGGAAGGAGATAGCTGGTTCTGTCAAGAGACTTCTAGATTCCGAAAGGATATCAAGACGCGAACAGGAGAGAGTACTGGGTTCTCTCCAGTTTGCTTCGGTAACAGACCCGGTGCTAAGAGCACAGCTAAAGGATGCAACCGGAGTTTGGAGAAGTTATGCATCAAACGCGCGAAGAGATCTGAGAAGACAAGTTCCGCTTCGTCTACGTACTCTTCTCAGGCCTTGGTCCCAAGCCAGACATCTAAAGAAGTCGGTACTTCTTCAGCCACCTCCCCCGTCGGTGACGATTCACACAGACGCCTCGAAGGAGGGGTGGGGAGGTCACTCTCATCGGAAAAAGGCCTAAGGGACTTGGTCCAATCTATTCAAGACCTTTCACATAAACTTTCTAGAAGCTATGGCAGTGCTCCTTACCTTAAAGAAAGTCTCCCCGCGTCACTCGATCCACATAAGGTTGGTGCTGGACAGCGAGGTAGTTGTGAGATACTTGAATCGACAAGGATCAAGGTCGCCACCTCTCAACCAGGTGATGTTGGCCATCTTCCGATTGGCGGAAAAGAAGTGGTACCTGTCGGCAGTTCACCTTCAAGGAGTCCGCAATGTGACAGCGGACGCTCTATCCAGGTTCACACCGATAGAGTCGGAATGGTCCCTAGACGCAGGATCGTTCTCCTTCATCTTGAGTCAAGTCCCAGAACTGCAGATAGACCTCTTTGCGACGAAAGACAACAAGAAGTTGCCCCTGTACGTGTCCCCGTACGAGGATTCCTTAGCGGAAGCAGTGGACGCGATGTCCCTCGACTGGAACAGATGGTCCAGGATTTATATGTTCCCTCCTCACAACCTTCTGTTGAGGGTCCTCAACAAACTGAGATCCTTCAAGGGGGTAGCGGCAATAGTGGCCCACAAGTGGCCGAACAGCGTGTGGTTCCCCCTGGCATTGGAACTACGGTTGAAGTTTCTACCGCTACCAGATCCAGTTCTGACCCAGCGAGTCCAGAAGTCGACTGTCTGCGCTTCATTACAGAAAACCCGGACCCTGCAGCTCATGATTTTCTCTCCCTAGCGGCGAGAAAGCGTTTCGGGATTTCGAAAGCCAGCATAGACTTCCTAGAGGAATATAAGTGCAAATCTACTAGAAGGCAATATGAGTCATCTTGGAGAAAATGGGTGGCCTTTGTCAAGGCAAAGAATCCGCAGGAGATCTCGACGGACTTCTGCTTATCTTTCTTCATCCACCTCCATGGTCAAGGGTTGGCAGCTAACACGATTTCAACGTGTAAGTCTGCTTTGACAAGACCCATTCTATATGCCTTCCAGGTCGACCTCGCTAACGAGATCTTTAATAAAGTTCCGAGAGCCTGCGCTAGGCTCAGACCTTCAGCACCTCCAAAGCCCATTTCATGGTCTTTAGATAAAGTTCTTCATTTCGCTTCTCTGTTGAACAATGAGTAGTGTGCGTTGAAGGATTTGACCCAAAAAGTTATTTTCCTATTTGCACTCGCGTCCGGGGCCAGGGTTAGTGAGATTGTAGCCCTCTCGAGAGGGGAAGGTCGTGTTCAGTTCCTGGATGGGGGAGAACTGAACCTGTTTCCGGATCCTACGTTACTCGCCAAAAATGAGTTACCCACCAACAGGTGGGGTCCCTGGAGAATCTGCCCTCTGAAAGAAGATGCATCTCTATGTCCAGTAGAATGCCTGAAGGTCTATCTTCGTAGAACTTCAGACTTCAAGGGTGGTCAACTATTCAGGGAGAAACATCAGGCTCAAATTTATCACTGAAATAACTCAGGGCAAAAATCACATGTTTTATTCGCAGAGCGGATCCTGACAGTACACCCGCAGGTCACGATCCGAGGAAAGTTGCCTCATCCTAAATTTCTTTAATTGTATGGATTTTGAACATCTTCGTTCATACACTGGCTGGAAGTCTTCCAGAGTGTTCTTTCGCCACTATGCGAAGCAAGTGGAGCAACTAAAGAGATCTGTGGTAGCAGTGGGTTGCGTCGTTAACCCTGCTGTTTAACTCTGCGAGGAACAGTGGTTTTAATTGGGACGATTAATTCCAGGGTGAGTGTATAGTTACATACCGTGCTACAAACTAAGTGAGGGCACCGAGTTGCCCACGTTGACTGTTCCACTTCCAAAGGTGAACCTGGCATAAGTGCAGACATGTGTGCCGAGCGTTTCTAACGCTAATGTGACTGATTAGTAATACAGACTCTTATGACTTTGATACCTCGGTATGTTAAAAGTGGCACTAATGTTTTTCTTTCAGATAAACAAGTTTCTGTTTACTATCATACTTATGCTTAAAGTTTTGGCTATCCTCCTCTATATATATATATATATAATTGTTGTTAACCTGTCTATTTATTGTCTGTCAATAAACTTGTTCTTGAGAACCTTGCGTCTCCTTCACCTGTGTCAATTTATTGGTATAATTGAGCATTCATTCTATGTATATTTATCTGGGATAATTCTAATAGATTGTTCCTTTATGCAAGCTAATGTTGCATTGGTTTATGCTTTCCCTTACCGGGACGGTGGCGGATTTACAAGTTTCCTCCTATGCGGATATAAACCTTTGTCCAATACAAGTATTGAGTGGAGAACTGTTGGATATTTCATATTGACGCAGTGGTTCTTTACAAACTATGCTTTACTTAATATAGGGTGAGACCACTATACTGGCTTGCCTGGTATTCATACATAAGTATATGTACTCTTCGAGACTTTTCCAGAGTCTAGTAGGACTCTTCCCTGTAGGGGGCAGGAAGCTCTAACATGGTTTATGGTTAGTTGGAAAGATGTTTAACGGTAACATCTTAGGTCTCTAGGTCTAGTCGACCGGGGAAATACCTCTGGGGAGTACGGCACGTTCTGAGAATCCACAGATACAGTAATGCTCTGGTATACTTCCATCAGGACGAAATGGCTTGAGCCCAAAAAACGGATTTTGAGCGAAGCGAAAAATCTATTTTTGGGTGAGATGGCCATGTCGTCCTGATGGACCCGCCCTTCCCTTACTATGAAAGGGCTGTAGGACCCCTCCCTACATACAGTATCTGTAGCACCTCGTGTATCGCTACAAGGAATACAGATGGCGCCAGAATCGGCGCAATGCACGCTTACGAAACGGGAGAAGAGAGAGCCTTGCGAACGGCTCTCCTTTTTCTTTCTCGTTTTCGTTTTCTTGCCAATTGACCCTTTTGAAGTGTTATCTCTGTTCGGGGTGCAGATTGCCATGTGGCGTGTCAAGAATACGTCCTCTGATATTTCGCGATATCCCTGGTACTTTCATTAGGGATATTCGCTCCAGGAGTTAGAATTCTGGGTACCTTAAGGTAAATTCTCTGGGAATATCGCCGTAGTTGTAATATACCCTAGGAAGCTACCCTATGTAATATACCCTAGGAAGCTACCCTATGTAATATACCCTAGGAAGCTACCCTATAGGAACTTCCATCAGGACGACATGGCCATCTCACCCAAAATTAGATTTTTCGCTTCGCTCAAAATCCGTTTTTAGTTTTCTTGTAAATGGATGATTCGAAAGAATCAATACAAATTTACAGCTTACCATACATAAGCCCCTATAAAGAAAACTTCTGAAGTAAATATTACATTATTATTATTACTTGCACCCTAGTTAGAAAAGCAGGATGCTATAAACCAAAGGGCTCCAACAGGGAAAATAGCCCAGTAAAGAAAGGAAATAAGGAAATATACAAGAGAAGTAATTAACAATTCAAATAAACGGATCTTGACATAGGAAAAATCTATTTTTGGGTGAGATAGCCATGTCGTCCTGATGGAAGTTCCTCATTGGCAGCTTCTACGTGGGATATTTCTGCGAGTCATATACCAGAGAAATTTTACCTTAGAGGTATCAACAGAGTTCTGACCTCTGGAGCGAATATCCCAAGAGATATCGTATATAAATTAGGGACGTGTTAGTAACAAGCCATGGCTATCCTTCCCTAAATAGAGTTAACCTTGTCTCGAAGGATAAGGTAGATGGAAGGATGTAAGCAAGTGAGCCTTTACAACTCCCGATCTCAGTGTGCTACAACTAACATGTTTCCTGTTGATCCATTCCCCTTCGCAGCGCCATCTTTGCCGTTCGATTGGAAAGTTTCTGCTAGTTTTCTTAGCTGTTTGAGTGTTTTTTGATCATGGATGCTTCAACTTCTTCCTCATTGACTAAGTTGAGTATCCACCCTTTCGTGTGTTGGAGATTTTCGAGTCTCCACCTAGTTTTTTTTATTATGTTGCATGCTTTTATTGTTCCGAAGCTGACAGGCTTTCGGCACCACTTTATCATGTCGTCATTTACTTCAGGAATATGTCATTTTATTATTCTGAAGTGTGGTATGCATATGGTATTGCCCCATCCTGCCTTGGTGTTTCTTTGGTTTTTCATCAGCATTGGCTTAGGCTAGCCTACCCTAGCCGGCAGCCATACCTGGTAAATGTTCACTAGTGCATCACTCCCTTCTTTCACCAAAACCACTTACAGGTTGGGTGAGGCCGTCTATCCTCCCAGGCTGTCGATTCGTCAAGAGTAACAACATTGAAATTAATAAATCTTTCATATATAAACTTCAAGTTTTAAAAAAAGAGGAAGAGAAATAAGATAAAATACTGTAGTGTGCCCTAGTGTACTCTCAAGCAAGATAACTCTAACCCAAAACAGTGGAAGACCATGGTACAGAGGCTATGGCCCTACCTAAGATTAGAGAACAATGGTTTGATTTTGGAATGTCCTTCTCCTAGAAGAGCTGCTTACCATAGCTAAAGTCTCTCTTTTACCCTTACCAAGAGGAAAGTAGCCACTAAACCATTACAGTGCAGTAGTTAACTCCTAGGGTGAAGAAGAATTGTTTGGTAATCTCAGTGTTATCAGGTGTATGAGGACAGAGGAGAATCTGTAAAGAATATGCCGGACTATTTGATGTGTGTGGAGGCAAAGGGAAAGTGAACTGTAACCAGAGAGAATTATCCAATATAGTACTGATTATAATAATAAAAGCAACTTGGCAGTAACGGCAAGCAATAAGCATACACAAGATGTCTCAATAGCAGGAAATAAGCAGGCTGTTAGTATAGGCATGAGAAGTAATCACAATAACAAAATATTGGACAAAAATAAAGTCAGCAGTGCATAAAGCAAGAATTAAGGTAAAGTAGAATCCTTTTTATAAAAGAATTCTGCCACTACACTTAACATCTGAGTGAACATAAAGAAAAGCATTGCCAGATACTATACTTTGTAATCAATTGTTGCACAATAAGGCTTCAAAATCATTAGAAAATCAACATCCATTGAAAATGTACATAACTAAAAAAATCATAAAAATTTGCTTATTAAATCGAAATATCGTGGGTCGTACAGCACTGGGTCATACATCTGGCAGTGCTGGCAATGATCATACCGTAGTTTTATTTCTCGCCAACAGATGGCAATACCGGAAGTCAGAGCGTCTATCATCTGATGTTTATAAATGCAAGTAACAGCATTTCAGATTAGATTGCATTAATTTTAACAATCTTTTTCAGAGCACCGGTAATAATACAATAATACCAGCAATAAAATAGGGATGCATGGAGTTTAAGTTAGAGTACTGAGTGTAAGGTGGGTTTTTGGGCTCAAGCCATGGCGTCCTGATGGAAGGTTCCTTTTTGGTGGCTTCCTTGGGTATATAAACTACTAGATATTCCCAGAGAATTTAACCACAGGTTATCACAGAATTCTAACTTCTGGAGCGAGTATCCTAAAGGTTTCCCTTTAAGACATCGTATATCAACAGGGGACGTATGTATTAACGCGCCACATAGCTATCTGCACCCCACATAGTGTGAATGATTTAAAGTTTTCAAAACTTTAAATCATTCATACTATGTGGGGTGCAGATAGCTAGAGTTAACACTTCGATGTGTAGGGGCGGAGAATAGCTGGGGAGCCGTTCCACAGCTAATCTCGTCCGTGGCTACTTTTGGTACTCGAAACGTAAACAAACGGGCGCCATTGCTAAATGACGTCACGTCCGTCCTCATCCTTCGCATAGTAGCTTGCCTTACTAAGACGGATTTTCCCTGTGCTTACTTTATCGACTTGCATCTTAGCCATGTCTCTACCCTCGGCCTCACCTTCTTCTGGAAAGTTGAGTACCAGGTTCCAGTATTGTTTAAATAAGCTCTGACCGTAAAGTAACTTTTACTTTTCGAGATATTTTATGTTTTTGGCAGAGCTGTGCTGCTACCGGACACGCCATTTTATGGCGTCGCTGTTGTCTTGCATGCCTTATTTAGCTAGCCTCAACAGCTTTTCCGGCCTTATTAACTAATCGATACTATTAGTTATTTAGTCTTCATAGCTAGGAACTTTATATATCGTGTTTTGACGCTCTTTTATTGGTCATCGCCTGACCCCATACCAGATCGCTAGCCTAGCCCCTAGGCCAGAGTGCCTATCATCAGTGTTCATGCATGATATATTAGTGATCCTAGGTTAAGTTATGAAGATAATGGCATTATTTTATGATACTGTTTACTGTGATGCAAGTGTTTTCGCCTTCAGGGACCATATAAGGGATAGGTTTGATAGTGTGCCTTTCTAACCTAACCTAAATGTAGGACCCCTATATGCTCCCTTCACCCCCTGCCTTAGGGCATTCCCTCTGTGTAGCCTTGCTCCCCCTACCACGTAAGGGGATCAAGCTCATATCAGAGTACCTATCGCTTCTCTGTCCTCCCTAAGGGAATGATCCCCCCTTAAGGTTGCGTCCGAGAATGAGGAACGGCCTGCCCTTCCTCTATTGCTGAGGCTAGGTTCCTGACCTTCCCTGCAATAGCGATACGTCTTCCAACCTTCCTGGTTCAGGGTGTAATGTCCCTGCTCTAGGTTAGGCTTGGGGGGAGCTAGTTCTGTGCCTAGCTTGAAACGGTACCCATGCACCGTTCTCAGCCAGGCTGCCTGCCTTAGGCTAGGGAGCGTCCTCCCTTCCTTGGTGGCCGTTTTGGTTCAGAACCTCCCCTATGGAAGATCCTTCTTCTCCCCTCCCCACCTATCTCTTGTATGGCCTAGCCTATACTTAGGTTAGCCTATACCCATCTGTCCCCTGTCCTACAACTCCTCCTTAGGGTGGAGTGATAGGGCTACCTTGAGTCCCTGTGTGCAGTCCGCTCTGGTACATATACCCTTCATAGTGTCCTATGGGGTTAGCCACTGGATGCGTTTTGTCCGCAGGGGTTCTCCCCCTCTTGGGTGTTCCCTAGCCCTCCCTTGGGCTACACTGGCTCCCGGCCGCCTGCGGCTCCCTGCCACTGGGTGATAGGGCTAGCCCCTATCATGGGTACACCCATTCAGGTGGGATGCCTTGGGGTTCGTGTCCGTACTCCTACATCCCTCCTTCTGTCTCTTTCACTGTCCTGGTGCCGGTCCCTTGCCGCCTCTACTGTCGGCGATACCGACCTTCCCCCTTGGTGACACCTTCCTTGCCCCCCGTGGCCGACAGCCCTCCGTGTGCCGGAGGGCTGCCGCCTCCCGTCGGCGTACAGCCGATGGCCTACCCTCATACCTCCTACCTTCGGTTGTTCGTCCATCGGACCGGCCCCCGGCGTGCCAGCATCCATTGCCAGCAGTCCGGTTCTGCTTTAGCTCACCCTTGTCCCTGTCACCAAGCCGGCAACCTTCGGCTGCCGGAGCCTCCGCCTCCTGCCGGCGTGCCGCCGTTGTACCGGCGGCCGCCATCCTGGCATTACTCTTGACTTCTCTATTTGTCTTCCCTAATGCCAGAATCTCTGCTGGAGCGGCCTCCGGCGTGCCGCCGGTTTGCCGGCGCATTCCAGAGGCGCCAAGAGACTTGCACCCCTTCTCCTAGCTATCAACACATGCTGATAGCCCTACCCTGCAACCAGATGGTTTGACTACATAAATGGATAGGTATTGTCTTACCGTTCTATTAGTAGCCGTGCTGTCTTCTTGCATATCACAATTTTCCAGCATGCTGTGTGTATCTTAGCACGGCTGGTTGCCGGAAACCGTTACCCTATGGGGTTTTCTACATCCCCAATTCAATGGTCTGAGTGGTCTCAGTCCCAGTTTTATATCCTTGGCAATTCCTTCTAGAATTCCCTTTGCCTCCGTGGCAATCTATAGAAAATTCTACCCTGTGTCTTCGGTCACAAACAAATTGCCTATGGATAAGGTTACGGTAACCAGCCGGGCGGGTTACACGGAGTATGTGTCTATCTACTTCATTTCCCGCTCCACTCTCAAACATCACAATGTTGATATCACTTAAGATTAAGTTAAAAATTAACCTTTTAATATTTAACTTTAGAATATAAGTCATTAATATGACTTCCCCATACTCATGTACTCTTTCTCTTAAAGGAGGAGTACGTGAAATGCGACCACGGCTTCTGTGGAGTGAAGCGCCCGCACTTCTACGGACACACGGCGTGTAGGACCAACGCCCCTTGCGCCAACAAGAAAGGCGATCTGAAGTTTTGGGACCCGCAGAACTGTACAGTCTGCAAGGACCGCCTGGTCGAGGCGTTCAATAATCCTCCCTCAGCGGAGGTTAGGGACGCTTCTCGAGAGAAGCTACGCAAGTGGGTGCGTGGCTTCCAAAAGAACGCCACCGGACCATACCTTGCCACCGAAGACTTGAGGGCCTTGCTTTTCCCGAAGGCATCCCCAGACTCAGTGGTCCCCAAGGATCAGATCCCCACCGTCCAGATAACGGTGGAACCTGATGTAGTCATGGCCCAGTCCATGCACGAGTGCCGTTTGGATACCGACAACGCGGAACGTATGTCGGAAGTGTCGGAGAACACGGAGAGGAACCTCATGGGCGACGAATTGGACTATGAGGAAGACCAGGTGGAATACACTGAGTCGGAGCAGGAGGTCGCTCCACCTTCCACCCCCACACCGACTCCTACACTGACGGACGTATCACTCCCGTCTACCTCCGCTACCCCGGATCCCATCCCATCCATCGCCCAGGAGATGTTCCGAATGCTCGAGGCTCTCATGGACAAGAAACTCCGTGAGACACACGAATACATCAGGTCCAACATGGGAAGTTCAAAGCAGCCGAAAAGGATTTCGGTTAAGGACCTGCCGGCATGCTCGGAGGCCAACCCCTGGAGGTATGCCGAGCACATGCCAATTACAACAGGCAGGATCTTCATCAGTGAGAAGATCGGCTCGATTGTCCTGGAAGAAGTGGAATTCTTCCCAAACTTTGAGGCTTATCTGGACTGTTACGTCCGACTTCGATCCGAACCTGCCTCTAAAGAGGAGACCGAACCGAAGGAGGTGATTGTGTTCGATCTCCCGAAGGCCCAGGCTATGATGGCCAATACAGTAAAAAGTAGGGGTTTTACCTGCTCAAAACTTCCGGCGCTTAGCAAGAAGCACCCTACCTACGTCGCACCAAACGATGCGACCCTCCACTTCTTGGAAAAGGCCTTCACTGCGGTACATAAGGCAGTGGAAGAAGGAAAACCTTGCCCTGCACTGGAGGAGTGCAGACCCTTCTCCCTGACTACTCCCCCCGATGTTTGACACTGGAAAGATGTCCAGCATACATTTGTGGTGGGAAAACTAGAACCTGACGTCGCTGGCCGTCAGTTTAACGAAGACCTCCCGAAACTTAATGACCATCTCCTTCGTCGGGAACATGACACGAAGGAAAGGCTAGCCGCATCCATGTCCCTCCAGGTACAGCTCGACGTCATGGCCGGTGACACTAGAGTCCCTGACTACTACATGGTTCTCGCCAAAACACATTTGGCGACCTTAGTAAAAGATCTGTACAGCTTCACGAAGGCTCGTAGAGCCTGTCGTGAATTCGTGTTCTCCAGTGCCACAGTGAGACACGAACCCCGGAGGCTGATTTCCTCCAACATCTGGGGTAAGCACCTCTTTCCCTCCTCCCTTGTGAAAGAGATCACCGACAAGGCCGCCACGGAGAACAGGAATCTTCTCCACAAGTGGGGCATGTCGAAGAAAAGGAAATCCTCTCAGGACGACAGACCTCAGCCTAAGAGGAAATCCTCCAAGCCGAAATCCCAGCAACGTCAACAGAGACGGCAGTTTCCGGGATCCGCTACTCCCCAAGTGGCAGCTCAGCCACAGCAGACCTTTCAGCTGGTCACCCAACCGGTCTTGTCACAGTCGCTGGTTTTCACCCCTGCTTTCGAGCAACAATCAACTACCTTTCGTCCCAAAGGTAGAGGCTCAAACAGAGGTGCAGGCAGAGACGCATCTCGCCGTCCCTCCAGAGGCAGAGGAGGAAGGGGAGCTAGCGGCCGAGGCACTAAACCCTCGGGACACCAGAAGCAATGAAGTGCTTCCGGTGGGAGGAAGACTCCGCCAATTCCAGGATCGTTGGACCTTCGATCCCTGGACACACAGCATCGTCAAGAAGGGTCTAGGCTGGAGTTGGACTCAACCACCCCCAACCTTCCAGCAGTTCTTCCAACAATCAACCCCCCTTCTGGAAGAATATGTCCTAGATCTCTTGAACAAGAAGGTGATAAGGAGGGTAAAGTCAACCAGGTTCCAAGGGAGACTGTTTTGCGTCCCCAAGAAGGACTCCGACAAACTCAGAGTCATTCTAGACTTATCCCCCCTCAACAAGATCATAGCGAACAACAAGTTCAAGATACTGACTCTCCAACAGATAAGGACCCTTCTGCCTCAAGGTTCCTACACGGTCTCCATAGACCTGGCGGATGCCTACTGGCACGTTCCAATGAACCACCACGCTTCCTCCTACCTAGGATTTCGACTCCAAAGGAAAAGCTACGCCTTCAGGGCCATGCCCTTCGGCCTCAACGTGGCCCCTCGGATCTTCACAAAGCTGGCAGACGCCATCGTTCAACAGCTTCGCCTCCGAGGCGTCCAGGTGATGGCCTACCTCGACGACTGGCTGGTCTGGGCTCCATCGCCCGAGGATTGTTTAAGATCCTGCAACAAAGTTACCCAGTTCCTAGAACACCTGGGATTCAAGATAAACACAAAGAAATCTTGCCTCTCTCCAGCTCAGAAGTTCCAATGGTTAGAAATCCAGTGGAACCTTCAGTCACACCGCCTTTCCATCCCCCAGAAGAAAAGGAAGGAAATAGCAGGGTCTGTCAAGCGACTGCTGAAATCCAAACGGATCTCAAGACGTCAGCAGGAACGAGTTCTAGGCTCTCTACAGTTCGCCTCAGTGACAAACCCAGTGCTACGTGCACAGCTAAAGGATGCCGCGGGAGTCTGGAGACGTTCTGCATCCATCGGTCGAAGAGACCTCAAGAGACGGCTCCCAAACAGACTTTGGTTACTCCTAAAGCCGTGGTCGGAAGCAAAAGCCCTGAAAAAGTCCATCCCTCTTCAACACCCACCTCCATCACTCAACATCCACACGGACGCTTCGCTGGAGGGTTGGGGAGGTCACTCCCACCAAAAACAGGCTCAAGGAAGATGGTCTCCCCTATTCAAGACGTTTCACATCAACATCTTGGTGGCCATGGCGGTCCTTCTAACTCTGAAGAAACTCTCCCCGCCTCCCTCGATCCATATTCGTCTGACCCTGGACAACTCGGTGGTAGTTCGATGTCTCAATCGCCAAGGCTCAAGATCGCCCCAGATAAATCAGGTGCTTCTAACAATCTTCCGTCTGGCAGAGAAGAAGAAATGGCACCTGTCTGCAGTTCACCTACAAGGATTCCGCAACGTGACGGCGGACGCTCTATCTCGAACAAGCCCGATAGAGTCGGAATGGTCTCTAGACACAAGATCCTTCTCCTTCATCTCTCACCAAGTCCCAGAACTCCAGATCGATCTCTTCGCAACGACCGACAACAATCGACTTCCTCGATATGTGGCCCCGTACGAGGACCCCAAGGCAGAAGCAGTGGACGCCATGTCACTGGATTGGAACAGATGGTCCAGGATCTACCTGTTCCCTCCCACCAACCTTCTGCTAAAAGTCCTCTCCAAACTGAGAACCTTCAAAGGAACAGCGGCCCTAGTGGCTCCCAAGTGGCCCCGGAGCAACTGGTACCCCCTAGTCCTGGAGCTACAACCCACGCTGATCCCTCTCCCGGGCCCAGTTCTCTCCCAGCAAGTACAGAAGTCGACTATCTTCGCTTCATCATGAAAGTCAGGGACCTTCATCTCATGATTTTCTCTCCCTAGCCGTGAAGAAAAGGTTTGGGATCTCGAAGAAAAGTCTAGACTTCCTTGAGGAATACAAGACCGAATCCACACGACGGCAATACGAATCATCCTGGAGAAAATGGGTCTCATTCGTCAAGGCAAAAAATCCTACGGAAATCACCATCGATTTTTGCATGTCCTTCTTCATTCACCTTCATGGACAGGGCTTATCAGCCAACACGATTTCTACTTGCAAATCGGCCTTGACTAGACCGCTAATGTACGCCTTCCAGATTGATCTGTCCAGCGACATCTTCAATAAACTGCCGAAGGCATGCGCTCGTCTACGCCCAGCACCCCCACAAAAACCTATCTCCTGGTCCCTGGACAAGGTGCTCCATTTTGCCTCCAACTTGGACAACGATTCGTGCCCTCTCAAGGATCTGACTCAAAAGGTTATATTTCTTTTTGCTCTTGCCTCAGGAGCCCGAGTCAGCGAAATAGTGGCATTATCAAGGGACGAGGGTCACATTCTGTTTACAGACTCAGGAGACCTTACCCTCTTCCCGGATCCGACGTTTCTCGCTAAAAATGAACTACCCACCAAAAGATGGGGCCCTTGGAGAATCTGCCCCTTGAAAGAAGATGCCTCTCTATGTCCAGTAGAGAACCTCAAGGTCTATCTTCGTAGAACTTCTGACTTTGGTGGAGGCCAACACTTCAAAGGAGAAACATCGGGCAGCGACCTGTCACTGAAACAACTAAGAGCGAAGATCACGTACTTCATTCGCAGAGCGGATCCTGACAGTACACCCGCAGGTCATGATCCTAGAAAAGTCGCATCGTCTCTGAATTTCTTTCAGAGTATGGATTTCGAAAGCCTCAGGAGTTTCACAGGCTGGAAATCCTTGCGTGTTTTCTTCAAGCATTACGCGAAACAAGTGCATGAAGTCAAACATTTTGTGGTAGCCGCAGGTAGTGTTATGAAACCTGCACCTAACTCTGCATAGAACAGTGAGTTACTTGGGACTCAAACTCCTCAGGTGCCTATGTTGACCCTCGCGTGATACGTAGTGAATTCAAAGACACTTAGTGTTTTTCATAGACTGTTCTTCTCTCAGGTGAAATGTCATAGTCGTCACATGAGTGCCGTATGCCTAGTGCATGATGTGTTTTTTCTTTTAAAAGACTAATGTTCCTCTGGAACCCGTGCTTTTTAATAATTTGAAATTTTCTTTCAGATTCAAGAGCGAAGTCTTTCATTACTATGTACATTATAATTTTTTGTAAATACCTTTACATCCTTTATTGCATTTATTACCATATTCTGCAATTGTGAAATAAAATTTCTATTTTATTTACTTGTGCGTCTCAATCCGCTCCTACTTATACTAAGAAATACATGGTTGTCATAGTTTCATTATCCTTCCCCTTTTTCCTCTATAAAAAAGATGAAGATAATTGGTTCAATCCATATTATATACTCACCCATGCTATGTAATATTCCTAACTGAATACTTACTTGCGCTATACCTTCGAGACCAGACTGTTCTCCTTTACAATATACAGTGCCTAACCACCACTTGTCTGTTTTTTGAGAATGTTCTTATACGAATAGCAACTATTCTGTCTTGTCTCCGAGTTCTTCCCGTTCTCCCCGCAAGGTGGGTAGCCCTTCAAGAATCACTTTGATCCTCAGCATGGTCCGTTGGGACTTCTCTGCCAAGGGGGGCAGGGTGTTTCAGCCCCACGGTACCTATATCAAGATTACCATGCTTACTCTATTCAAAGCCCTCGGCACTTACACTAAAAGGGGAAAATCTACCACGATACATTGATTCTCTGGTATTCTTCCATCAGGACGCCATGGCTTGAGCCAAAAAAACGGATTTTGAGCGACCCTCCCTGCTACTTCGTCCAGCCTTTCAGGTCCCACCCTGTCCTGCTGTATCATGGTGATCGGCAAGCAACTGGCTTCAGGATGAGGACGGACGTGACGTCATTTAGCAATGGCGCCCGTCTGTTTACGTTTCGAGTACCAAAAGTAGCCACGGACGAGATTAGCTGTGGAACGGCTCCCCAGCTATTCTCCGCCCCTACACAACGAAGTGTTAACTCTATGTGGGTGCAGATAGCTATGTGGCGCGTTAATACATACGTCCCCTGTTGATATACGATGTCTTAAAGGGAAACCTTTAGGATACTCGCTCCAGAAGTTAGAATTCTGTGATAACCTGTGGTTAAATTCTCTGGGAATATCTAGTAGTTTATATACCCAAGGAAGCTACCCAAAAGGAACCTTCCATCAGGACGCCATGGCTATCTCACCCAAAAATAGATTTTTCGCTTCGCTCAAAATCCGTTTAGTAAGCGTCGGAGAGAAGATTAGCCTAGGGCTACGGGAGGTCTCAAACTACACCTAAGATGTATAAGACGCAGGGCAACTTTTTAGCCCTTCTATTAAGCCTGCCAATAAACCATTTCAAAAATACAAAACAAAAAGAGAGAGAAAAAAAAAGATAGAATAGTGTGCCCGAGTGTACCCTTAAGAAAGAGAACTCTAACCTAAGACAGTGGAAGACCATGGTACATAGGCTATGGCACTACCCAAGGCTAGAGAATAATGGTTTGACTTTGGAGTGCCCTTTTCCTATAGGAGCTGCTTACCATAGCTAAAAAGTCTCTTCTATGCTTACCAAAAGGAAAGTAGCCACTGAACACTTACAAGTGTAGTATTTAACCCCTTGAGCAGAGAATAATTGTTTGGTATTCTCAGTGTTTTCAGGAGTATAAGGACAGAGGAGAATATGTAAAGAATAGACCAGACTATTCAGTGTACGTGTAAACAAAGGAAAAATGAGCCATAACCAGAGAAATTGATCCAGATATATATCAAAGGGAAGTCAAGTGCAAACAAAAGATATATCAGCAACAAATGTTTAAAAAAAATGCTTATACTGTATATGTCGATCTTAAGTATTTCTGACGGAACCCTAAAAAACAAATGAATGTTAAAGAACCCTGTGTCAAATTTCTTAGAGAAGAAGGTTATGAGCAAATCAGTTTAGAGCTATATTAATTGTTAACTAAAATTAAGGAAAATTATGGCAATAAACTCCTTATTGATCAGAAAAGTAAACCAAACTGCAAAGAGAGGTAGGTACTCAACTTAGACGAAGAAGAGGAAGCCATCATACGAAGAAAAACTTCAAAATAAGCTGATAAAGAGCGCACAACAAACAATACACTAGTAGCGTGAAGCTTCGAACAAAGGAATGAAGCACCAGAGACGTATGGGAGCACCGAAAGGTGATAGGATATGTAACGGGTCCTAGCTTATCCTTCTCCTTAGTGGATTAGACTGGGTAAAGTCTATTGGGGGTGCAGATATCTATGGTTATCTTAGGATATGTCCCTGATTATACACGATATCTACGGATAGTCGTTCTGGGGTTGGAACCCCGTGATACTTGACGGTAATTCTCTTGTAATATCACTCGCAGAAATATTTTACAGTAGGAAGCAGCCGAAGGGAACTTCCATCAGGACGACATGGCTCGAGCCCAAAAAAAGCAAAAAGCAAGGTACTTACAGTACATATCTTTTGCTAAGGATGCCATAAACAATAAAATAAAGAATGTTGCTTTGTTGTAGAGGGCAAAGATTAAGAAAGTTCATAACATTAACATTCAGCCTAACTCAATGACATTAAAATATATTCTTAAAGGGAAATTTATGAATATACCATGTGAACTATTGGAGTTCTAAAGACGAAGCAACTGAAAGAATTGAAAGATGTATACAAGTATCACAGATGATGATATCTATAAAACCATTTGAGGTAAAGTGAATCCATCAAAGCACATGTTGCTTGGAATAGGATTGAAAAGTATGACTGGTTCCAGAAAGGTTCAAGAAATCATTAATCATTTTGGCCACTATATGCAGAAGTATATTAGACTTGAATTGCTGAGGAAATTATTTAGAGGAAAAATGTTCTTCCTGGTGGCTTACAACCAAACAAGGGACTAAATACAAATTCTGCATGAGGCACCCTACGATTAATTAATGTATCATGACACTCAAAGCATCCTGATCCAAACTGACTTTCCAGTTGCACCATCAACAACTGAAAAAGTATCGGTGCCAAGTACAAATTCATTATCAAATTCATTATCATTTTTTAAAAGAAAAAGCAAGAGAAGTATTGATATACCAAATAAAGAACTAAGACCAGTATGAAAATACTCATGCTATCACAATTTTCATTTGCCATGATAATCAGTGTATTCAATACACAGTTATGGAAACTGGGAATATCAAAAGTACTATAATATCAGAATATAGTTGCTCACATGTTGAGCAGATACAATGATAGTGTATCATTTTAACATGACATCAGATACATCACCTAGACAAAATGTTGTTTGAGAAATAGGCACTGATGTCATGATTATCCCCCTTCTTTAATCTATTTCAAGCTGAAAGTGGGGGTGGACCTTGGCCATTCAAGTGATAATACAAGGAGATATGTTCATATTACAGACTTAGCAAAACATCTTGGCCCTGTACTGTGTAAAGCATTACCAGAATCTGCTCTAATAGGCTGCGATTACACTGTTGCTTTCCTAGGGAAAGTGAAAGTGAATCTGAAAAGAAGCCTCTTTATCTTGAAAGCTTGGGAAAACTTGGAGAATATACTATATTTTCTAGTTGAAAAATAAGTTTGCTCAGTTTACGGTAAGGGAACATCAAAGTCTGTGAATGAAACGAGGATCAACATTTTCCAACACAAGTACAACCTAGCAAATCAAGAAAGTCCTTTGGAGAAAATTGAAGGAATTGATGCAGGCATGTTTCCCCCTTGCAAAAATGTATTGATGCATAAATTTGCTCATGGAAACATACCCATGTGAGGGATCTACTAAAAGATGTTTGCTCAACAGATCTTGACTAGAAAGAAGAAAATGGGTTATTCTAACCCGCAAGGCTTACTTTCAGACAGTTTCTAGTTGTGCTTTCTGAGACCATGAAACCTAACGATGTAAATGAAGGAAAAGAGGATTATGACTGATGAATGTATTTTTTGATGTTGAGTTAGATAAAAATGAAAGTGATCATGGAGAGTAAGGTTACTAGAAACTAGTTTTATAATTGTGGCATGCATTGATAAACCATATTTGGCAATATGGTTGCAGAGGTAAAAAACCCTGGCAGTATAATAAAACCCTCAACTAAACAGACCATATTGCTAACAATGTCAGAGGGAGTCTCAAAACAACTTCTGGTAAAGGGTTGCTATTACAATCTAAAAAAATTAAAAAGGAAAAATTACCTAATTTATCAGGAGCATTACATAATTCCCATAACAACACCCTAAAAGTTCTCTAGTAATAGTGATAGCTGTAAGCGAGATATGTCCAACTTTATTTTATTCATGGCAGCCGTTGAGGTTGACTTCTACACAAAAGTAGAAAGGTGGTATTCTACTATTAATTTGCATACTTTTAGGAAATTTTTTATGCATAATCAAAGGTGCCATTGGCTTTTAATAATACTTCATGAGTGCTAAACTCTCGATTAGGTTCCTGAAAATTTTTTTAAAAATTTGGATTTTTCCAAAATAAATGGTGGCAACTTTTAAATACCTCTAGCTATCAGATTCTAGTTTAAACATCTGAAATATTCATAAAAAGAGCTTGTTCAATATATACTGTAATGATATATCATTTGACGTATATAAAGGTGTTTCATATAGCATTATATAATTGACATTGTAAAAGGTCAAAATTTGCATAAAAATGTTAAAATCACCATTTTATCTCAAGTACAGTCCATATGACTTTATTTCGGAATCGGTACCCTTTTCTACAATGGAAACAATTGTCAAACCTTTCTAATCTAAAATTCTGATTACCAGCCTCTATCTAATGGGGGTAATACAAAAGTGGAACTGAAGGTTTCATAAATAAAGAACCCTAATGTAAAAGTAAGAAATCATAATGGATAGTAATCCATCCCCGGAAGACTGTTCTTTATGCTTTTTTCAAACTGGTACCAATTGGTCAAGTGTAGAAAAGTGAATCTGTGAGTGGTGAATTCCCAGATAAGGAATTCTTGTAATATTTTTTTATAAAGATACACCAACTGATCAAATACATGTAAGTAAGTTGAAAATTACTGGCTTCTCAATCTGCTATCACATACCATAAACTTTACCTTTGTTATTGGGTTTGAGATTATATATACTGTAGTCTATTTTTAGTCAACCATTTTTATGAAGTAAAATTTCTCAATTCATCTCTCAAAGTAAAAAATAAATAAAGATATCTAACATGACAAAAGAATATTATTATAAACTAACCTCAGAGTCTGTAATGTGATAGCAAAATGCAGACAGAGCTAGAATCCACAAAACAAAAGACAATGCAAGACAGATCCATGCCCAGACTGTTCCCCTTTCTTTGTATTGAATCCTCTGAAGAAAAAATGGTTAAAATAAGTATTTTATTGGAAAGATTTTAATATAAACAGAAACAATTTACAGTATATGCAGTCACACATGTTTGTTAAAAACATAATACTTATAATCCAAAGTACAAAAGTTTTCCAAAAAAAAAAGGATGCTTAAAGAAAAAAGCTTAAGAAAAACTTATTTTTATTGTTCAAATATTGAAATACTAACCTTTGTAATAACGTAGTTTCCAAAATAAAGTCCTAGGTTTGTCAGGCAGATAGATAAAATGTATCCATATACATTGGGGTCAGCAATAGCACCATAAAGGATGAGGCTAACATTTGCAACAATGCCCACGACTATTCGCAAAACGTGAAGTGGTGTAGAAGTAAGATCTTCATTTCTTATGACTTGAGCTAATTTGTCACGCACTGGTTTCCATCCTTTCCATACTTGAAGCATCTTCATCGGAGCTATTATGCAAAGAGTAAAAGTGTAAAAAGCATCCTAACATTTAAGAAGTTGTTGGGAAGCTCACTATCATATTAAGAGTATGTATGGGGGGGGGGGTGAAATTTGCCTTGCATTAACAAATATTAAAATATTTCTTCAATAAGAATTCTATAAAAAAAATTACAACCAAGGGTGGTTGAAGGCTTAAGCTACTAAAATATATCATTATAATATTGATAATACAAAAAATAACAAATAATTCAGGAGGAAACAATTACCCATTGCCAGTCTCTTTTTATCATTATTATTACTTGTTAAGATACAACCCTAGTTGGAAAAGTGAGATTCTATAATCCCGAGGGCTCCAACAGGGAAAATAGCCCAGTGAGGAAAGAAATAAGGAAATAACAATAAGAGAATTAATTAACACTACAAATAAAATATTTTAAGAACAGTAACAGCATTAGAATAAACCTTTCATATATAAACTATAAAAAATTTTAAGATAAAATAATGAGCCTGAGTGTACCCTCAAGCAAGAGAACTCTACCACAAGACATCGAAAGGCCATGGTACAGAGGCTATGGCACAGAGGCTATGGCACTAACCAAGACTAGAGAACAATGGTTTGATTTTGGAGTGTCATCCTAATAGAGCTGCTTACCATAGCTATAGTGTCTCTAATTCCCTTACCGTAAGGAAAGTAGCCACTGAACAATTACATTGCAGTAGTTAACACCTTGAGCAAAAAAAGAAAAAAATAATTGTTTGGTAATCTCGTGTTATCAGGTGTATGAGGATAGAGGAGACTATGTAAAGAATAGGCCTGACTGTTCGGTGTATGTGTAGGAAAAAAGGAAAATGAGTCGTAACCAGAGAGAAGGATCCAATGTAGTACTGTATAGCCAGTCAAAAGACCCAATAACTATCTAGCAGTAGTAACTCATTAGGTGCCTTTTCTGCATCGACTAATAGTTTATATAACTACTTATAGATATACACATTAAGTTTCATCCAAAAAATTCCCTGCCCCTCACCCCTAGTGAATTCAGAGAGAATCATACTATCAGATGAATTGTTTCTACTTTACTTAAAATAAAGACTTCCCCCTTAATCACTCCAGATATCACAAAGGTACTGCACAGAAGACTGAAATCTCAATTGAATTGAATATGATTTCATTGGTACACTTATTTTGTTCATTTACAAACTATTCAGTGTCACAAATTTCTTATATTACAATGCATCATTGCTCCATGCATTAATTACTTGATAATTAATCATTGATGCTAAACTCCAGTTATGCATATGGAGCTCAGAGATTTCACGATAAATGCATTCCTTGATAATCGAGTATTAAAAATGATTGAAATCTTAAATTATTTAAAAATCCCTGCTGTCAGTCTACTGTACCTAGTCTTGACAACCAAATCTGTATCTAGAACGAGCAACAACTTATGCTCTTAAAATACTATTGAATCATACAGTATAACTTCCTCCTATTTTACTTATAACTGGAGATTTTTTCTATTCCCATAAGCACACACTATGCCATTCTTTTGAATTTCTCTTGTAAATAGCGGGACTGTGGCTTCACTTAGTCTTTATGCTAATGCTCTTTGAAAATTCTAATCCCTTAAATGAGTGTGATTTATTTAGTGATAGTGAACACTATTCAAGAGAGAGTTTTAATTAAGGGAGATTCTCCCTCCAAACAACAAACATTCCTCCTCCTCCTCTTGACCCCCACACACGCAAACCACAACTCTCCTCAAAGGTACAGTACAATTTCCTATTCCAATATTTTTATTTTCCCTATGAATTATCAATTTGTTTATTTTTGAGGTTAGGGGTTATAATTTTTTCATTAAATTCCATAAAACCCTATAAATATAAGTGAATGTGTATTTATGGATGTGTGGAACATGTCAAGTGTATTACCCTTATTTCTTGTGGGAAAAAATGTTTTAGTTTACGCATATTTTGGTTTGTCAGCTCGCTCCAAGAATGAATTAAACTTGTGAATCAATAAATGAATTGTCAAATCTCAAATCATTCCACAGTCCCTGGTGCTGCCACTGCTAAATAACCTTCCTAAAGTACAAATTTACTGCTCAATAGTAACCTTAGAAATGCATTAAAAATAGAGACAAGATGAAAAAAGAGCCCCCAAAAATTAAATATGTTATATTAACACAACTGCCTTTCATAACAAGTGACTGGAAGGTTAATTCTTTAAAAGTAATATTTAAAGTACAATTTTTGTAAAACTACAAACAATTGAAAAATCATTACTTACAGAATGACCATATGCCATAACGACTCATCAATAGAGTTGTGGTTGACAGCAGGAATAAATACATGAAGCTCATGCACAACCAAAACGTCAGTCTACTGACCCATTCGCGACCTTCTGCTAGCAATACCATTGTTCCTATTAGCCCCATGGTTGGGTAAACGTGATGAGTGACATCCCCGTGTCTAAGGCCCCAAACACAGATGACTGATGCTACAACCATCACATACATGAACATCATATCTGTTTATGAAAAGGATAAAATATTAAAATAAAAACTTCAAGTTTTAAAACTTTTAATTAAAGAGGGCTTCCTTTCTATAAAAGCTGCCAACCAGTTACATTTTGTCTATATCATTCATTTTACAAAGTGCATAATTAGGTTATCCTGAAAAATCTTTTAAAAAATTCAACAGGATATTAGAATATAATGTTGATTGAAGTACCACAACTTTGCCTTAGATTTTGTTGTGGTTCAAGGGATTGTATTTACCACAACTTTTTCTTCTTGTTTTTATCAAGATAACAAAAGGTTTCAAGATTCCTGTCATTATTCTGTATTTAATTTCCTTTTAAAATGCTCATTGACAGTCCTATCATCATTTTTTCTCAAATGAACAAATTCTTACCTTGAGAAAAAAGGCTGTCTACTTTCATAATAAAAAGGTTCAGCTTATGGGTTAGAAGATGGTGAGTGATCAGAAGATGTTTCAAATTCTCGAAGTTAGTAAAGTATTCTCACTTACTCAAATTTTTTTTATTTTCAATAAACTGTTCAGCAATTCAGAGGGAGGAAGAGTAATAAAAGGACAATATACACAAAATCAGACTTTAAAAGTGTAGTGATTAAATTTAGCATTTCATCCTAATGCTAAAAATATTCATCAAACCCTTAAAAATTCTAAACTGGAGGAAACTACAAACCATTGAATAAAATAATAAAATTTCCCTGTTTAAAAGAGGTTTGTGCACTAGAGGAAAATTTAATAGGTAACATTGCCATACTTTTTGAGTATTTAATACTATTTTTCATGTAATACTAAATTGCAAATTAAATTTCCCTTTTCCTTTTTTTTCTCTTAGTAATCAATGATCTTTTAATTAATCAAAAGTTTCTTCAGTTTATTTAGCAATGACAAACTGTCTCATCTTTCAAACAAAATATGCACACAGAAAACAACACAATTCAACAGAAAACTGAAGGACTTACCAAACCGGATAGTGACACTATTTGGGCATGTGTGATACAATGATGACATTAACCCCTGTATGATAAGACCATAACCCAAGGATATAAAGAGACCATAATGTCTACTCACACCAACATTCTGAAAAACATTGACTTAAGATTACAAATTTATAACTACTATAGCACTATATAAACCCCTATGTGAAATACCTTTAAAACTTGAAAAAATAAAGAAAAATATTCTTAAAATTATTTCATACAGACCTACCAACATAACCTAAGACTATTCGGTGCTTGTTAAAAATAAAAATGTCAACTAGTAACCTTGTGCATTTATCTATATATTCATGGATGACCATAAATTAGCTACCTATCTTTTGGTAAAATGTTACAAGATAATAGTATAATTGGGAGGTGGGAATTCTATATTTTAAGCAAAAAGGTTTGTTTGGAAAAGTACTTTTACTTTCATTAGATCACAATTTTCACCAAAACCATGTCAATTATAATTATCTCTATAACTGCAACTTAAAAAGATTAATATCTTATTTGTCTGGTTACTTAACACACCATATTCATCGACAGGCATTTTCTATATAAACAAAAATTAGTAAATTAGCCCTAAGTCACCTCTGGCATCATATCAATTATGGTGACAAGTTGTAGGGTAAAATATCAAAATATAATGGAGTGTTATAGTTGACCTCTGGCTGTCTTTGACCATAGTTAATTTTGCTATTATTTGCTTACTTTATGGTCTACTATGATTCATTATACATCTAGCCGTAAAGTCTGTGTGCTATGCTTAGCTTGTGCAGCAGCAGGTCTGTGATGCCTATTGATGGCAATAATCACAAAAGACTTGACATGAATAGTGTCCTTTTGAGTTCCATACCGAACCCTATATTCATAATATTTTGAAAGATTTGTGTTTCAACAATATTTCAGAACTTGAAATAGTATCATATATATATATATATATATATATATATGTGTGTGTGTGTGTATGTATGTATATGTATACATGTAAATATATATATATACATATATATACATATGATATATATATATATATATATATATATATATATATATATATATTATATATATATATATATATATATATATATATATATATATATATATATATATATATATATATATATATATATATGTATATTTATATATATTGTATATATATATATATATATTATATATATATGTATATATATATATATATGTATATGTATAGGTATATATATATATATATATATATGTATATATAGGCCTGTATATATATATGTATATAACATATGTATAGGTATGTATATATATATATATATGTATGTATGTATGTATATATATATACTGTATATATACATGTATGTATGTATATATGTATGTATATATAATACATATATGTATATATATATATATATATATATATGTATATATAATACATATATATATGTATATATATATACATATATATATGTATATATAATACATATATATATATATATGTATATGTATATATATATATATATATATATATATATATATATATATATATATATATATATATATATATATATATATAGCCTATATATTATTTATATATATATATATATATATATATATATATATATATATATATATATATATATATATTTATATATATATATATATATATATATATATATATATTCATATATATATATATATATATATATATATATTCATATATATATATATATATATATATATATATATATATATATATATATATATATATATATATATATATATATATATATTTTTCAATATTTAAGTTAGCCGGTGATTATAATAGCTGCAACTCTGTTGCTCGACAGAAAACTCTAAGGAAAAAATTCGCCAGCGATCGCTATACAGGTTGCGGGTGTGCCCAACAGCGCCATCTGTCGTCCAAGTACCCAGTACTCAATGTAAACAAAGAACTCAATTTTCTCTCTGTCGTGCTACCGGCAAGACCTACTAATTCGCTGTTGCTAACTGGATTTGTTTTCACAACTATTTGGTGAAGTACACTATTCTAGTTTTGAGCTTTCGCTGTGCAGGCTTTCTCTTCAAAAATCCTTGCATTCTTTTTTTGATTACGGATTATTTGTTGATAACTTTGGATGGTTTTTGAATTCCCCTTTGACCAATTCAAAATGGCTGACCCTTCTCAAGTCCCAAAATTTAGGAAGTGTAATGCTAGGGACTGTTCAAGGCGTCTTCCGAAGGCCTCTATCGACCCTCACACTGTTTGTTCCAATTGTCGGGATAAAACCTGTCAATTGGAAGATCAATGTGAGGAGTGCGTTGGGCTTTCGGAATTCGATTTTATCGAATTCCAAAAATATACACGTAGGCTAGAGAGAGATAGAGTTAGGAGAAGTTCCTCTCGATCTATTGACATTTCCTCTCCTCATGCCCCACAACCTATTCCTTCCCCTGTAGTGGTTGCTCCTAACCCCCCTTCTGGCACTCAGGAACCTTCGATGGCTGATATGATGCGTGCCATCCAAGCTCTGGGTGAGAGAGTTGAGTCACTGGCTAGTGACCGTAATCAGCTCATGGCAGATGTCAAGGAGCTGAAGTGTAAAAGTGCAGTGGGAAGTGACAAAGTGAGTGATAGTGTTGTGGATAGTGTTGCGCTTGAGGGTTCGTCTGTTCGTGCCTGTCGTCCTCCTAGTCCGGGACCTCTTGCAAGCTCCTAAGTCCAGGGGAGAAGCAATGTCGTACGACAAATGGGTTCGAGAGGCTTTAATCAGCGAACAGACGTTCCCTCTGTGGTTTCGGGCGTATCTACTTAAGATCGCCCCCACCACACAAAGACGAGAGAGCCCATTTATTCCTCGTCTGCGGAAGAGGTTTCTCGCAAGAAACCATGGACCAAGGTCTCACGACCGTTGAAGCGCAAGTCGGTCCCTTCCGCGCAAGTCCAACGGCCCAGTTGTAGCCACTGGGTCAGTTCGGACTCGCTGCAGTCATCAGATGACTGCTCACCTCCTAAGAGAGGTAAAGCGGTACCGCCTCAGACAGTTACACCGTCTGTCGCCGCACCTGCTCCTGCAGACCCTAAGTGGTCTTTGCTGCAGAGCATGCAGTCCCAATTAACGTCTCTGATGCAGGACTTGCGTGCGGAGAAGGTTGCTGCTGCACCAGCTAGTACAGCCTCTTGCCTACAACCAATCACACACTCGGTTGTGCGTCCTGTGGACGCTGAGGCGACCTTCTTCCGCACTCCAGTTGAGAGAGTTCCGCCACCCATGCGTTCCAGTGTGCCATGCCAGCCGCATGTTGACGTTCAGCGACGCACGGAGCCTTCCGTTGACGTTCGTGAGGTACAACAACCGTCAGAGTTGTTTTGTTTTGATGCGGTGCGTCAACCTCCGCAACCCAGTGTGGTTGCCACTGCTCACCCACATCAGGCTAGACAGTCTGGAGTAGACGCTGTGCGTCCCCGCGCTGCTATGGTTGTTGCCAGCTCACAGACTGGGCAACAGTTCCAGGACGTTGCGTCCGGCTCAGTCACGCATGCACCCGTGCGACCGGACTCAGCTAACCAGCCGTTACCTACTCCATTGTCGCTTCCTCCTCAATACTCGGATGATGGTCTTTCTGATGATGATGGTGCTGCACACGTAGATGAACCACATTCGGATCTTGACGAGCCTAAGTCTACGCAACCCTCTTTGGACTTTAGGAAGGTTTTAGCACTGTTCAAAGAGATGTTTCCGTACCAGTTTGTGTCTGTGGCTCCGCGCTCTCCTCCGTCAGAGTTTGTTTTGGGTATGCCGTCATCCTCGCCTGCCTTTACTAGACTCGTCCTCGCACGCTCGTCCAAGAGAGCTTTACGAGTGATAGGAGAATGGATGCAGTCCAAAAAGAGTCTAGGGAAGACAGCCTTTACGTTTCCCCCTGCTAGACTCTCTTCTAGATCGAGCGTCTGGTATGCCACGGGAGAAGTTCTCGGCTTGGGAGTTCCTGCCTCTGCCCAGGGCGACTTCTCAAGTCTTGTAGACTCTCCCCGCCGGCTAGCCATGAGACGCTCAAAGATATGTTGGTCATCTTCGGACCTGGACCACCTTTTGAAAGGGATATTTAGAGCCTTCGAGGTCTTCAACTTTTTAGACTGGTGTCTGGGAGCTCTAAGCAGGAAGATCTCTCCGACAGAGAAGGAGACTTCATTGCTCATCATGTCCTGCATGGACAAGGCCGTACGTGACGGATCTAATGAGCTTGCTGCATCTTTCGTGTCCGGAGTCCTCAAGAAGCGTGAGAACCTTTGCTCTTTCCTGTCAGCTGGAGTTACACCTTGCCAAAGATCCGAACTTCTGTTTGCTCCTCTTTCCAAGTGCCTCTTTCCAGAGGACTTGATTAAGGAGATTGCTGCTTCTTTGATACAGAAGGACACTCATGATCTGGTTGCGTCCTCTGCTCGCAAAGCCACCCCTTTGCCTACCTTGTCAGCTAGACCAAGGATGGACACTCCAGCGTCCCGATTTATTCCGCCCTTTCGTGGCAGAGCCTCCACCAGAGGAGGTGCTCGTGCCGAAGGGAGACGTGGAAAGAAGAAAGGAACCAAGTCCTTTGAAGGCAAAGTCTGACTGCCAGCTTCTTCAGACAGCAGTGGGAGCCAGACTCAAGAACTTCTGGCAGACCTGGGAGAAGAGAGGCGCAGATGCACAATCTGTGAAGTTGCTCAGAGAGGGGTACAAGATCCTGTTTGTACGAAAACCCCCTCTAGCAACATCTCCCATCGATCTCTCCCCCAGGTACAGAGAGGAAGACTAAGAGACGAGCATTGAAACAGGAAGTGTCTCTCTTACTAGAAAAGGGAGCGGTAGTCAAAGTCCTGGACCATCAAACCCCGGGCTTCTACAACCGTCTCTTCTTAGTGGCAAAGAAGACAGGAGGGTGGAGGCCGGTGCTAGACGTCAGTGCGCTGAATGTCTTTGTCACAAAGCAGACGTTCTCCATGGAGACCACAAAGTCGGTTCTAGCAGCGGTCAGAAGGGAAGACTGGATGGTCTCGTTAGACCTAAGGGACGCCTACTTCCACGTCCCCATCCACCCGGACTCCCAACCTTTTCTGAGATTCGTTTACGAAAAGGTTGTCTACCAGTTTCAAGCCCTGTGCTTTGGCCTAAGCACAGCTCCTCTTGTGTTTACGAGGCTGATGAAGAATGTAGCCAAATTCCTTCATTTAGCGAATATCCGAGCCTCCCTCTACTTGGACGACTGGCTTCTCAGAACTTCTTCCAGTCGTCGCTGTCTGAAGGATCTAAAGTGGACTCTAGATCTGACCAAGGAATTGTGTCTCCTTGTCAATATGGAAAAGTCTCGAGTGGTCCCATCCCAAACTATTGTGTATTTAGGGATGGAGATTCACAGTCTAGCTTTTCGGGCTTTTCCGTCGGCCCCCAGAACAAGCCAAGCCCTGTTATGCATCCAGAACATGCTGAAGAAGGAACGATGTTCAGTCAGGCAGTGGATGAGTCTGATAGGGACGCTATCATCCCTGGAACAGTTCGTAGCATTAGGAAGACTACACCTCCGTCCTCTTCAATATCACCTAGCATTTCACTGGAAAAAGGACAAGACGCTAGAAGCGGTCTCGATTCCCATTTCCGAGAAGATGAAGTCTTGCCTGACATGGTGGAAGGACAGTATCAACCTCAGAGAGGGTCTGCCCCTGGCTGTTCAGACTCCCAACCACGTTCTCTTCTCGGACGCATCGGACGTAGGCTGGGGCACGACATTAGACGGTCGGGAATGCTCGGGAATATGGAACTCGAGTCAAAGGACAATGCATATCAACTGCAAGGAGCTACTGGCAGTACATCTGGCCTTGAAAAGCTTCAGGTCTCTCCTTCAAGGCAAAGTGGTGGAGGTGAACTCGGACAACACCACAGCTTTGGCGTACATCTCCAAGCAAGGAGGGACCCACTCACTGACGCTGTACGAGATCGCAAGGGACCTCCTCACCTGGTCGAAAGATCTAAACATATCGCTACTTACGAGGTTCATTCAAGGCAACTTGAATGTCATGGCAGATTGCCTCAGTCGGAAGGGACAAATTCTTCCAACAGAATGGACCCTCCACAAGGATGTATGCCAGAGTCTTTGGGCCACCTGGGGCCAGCCGACCATAGATCTCTTCGCAACCTCGATGACCAAGAGGCTCCCAATTTATTGCTCACCAATCCCGGACCCAGCAGCAGTTCATATAGATGCCTTTCTCCTAGATTGGTCTCATCTAGATCTATATGCATTCCCTCCGTTCAAGATTGTCAACAAGGTACTGCAGAAGTTCGCCTCTCACGAAGGGACAAGGTTGACGCTAGTTGCTCCCCTCTGGCCCGCGAGAGAATGGTTCACCGAGGTACTTCGATGGCTAGTAGACGTTCCCAGAACACTTCCCCTAAGGGTGGACCTTCTACGTCAGCCACACGTAAAGAAGGTACACCAAGGCATCCACGCTCTTCGTCTGACTGCCTTCAGACTATCGAAAGACTCTCGAGAGCTAGAGGCTTTTCGAAGGAGGCAGCCAGAGCGATTGCTAGAGCAAGGAGAACATCCACCCTTAGAGTCTACCAATCGAAGTGGGAAGTCTTCCGAAACTGGTGCAAGTCAGTATCAGTATCCTCGACCAGTACCTCTGTAACTCAAATAGCTGACTTCCTCTTTTATCTGAGGAAAGAACGATCTCTTTCAGCTCCCACTATCAAGGGTTACAGAAGCATGTTGGCATCAGTCTTCCGTCACAGAGGCTTAGATCTTTCCAACAATAAAGATCTACAGGACCTCCTTAAGTCTTTTGAGACCACGAAGGAGCGTCGTTTGGTTACACCTGGTTGGAATTTAGACGTGGTACTAAGATTCCTCATGTCAGACAGGTTCGAGCCGCTACAATCAGCCTCCCTGAAAGATCTCACCTTAAAGACTCTTTTCCTGGTTTGCCTAGCCACAGCTAAAAGAGTCAGTGAGATTCATGCCTTCAGCAAGAACATAGGTTTCTCATCTGAAACGGCTACATGTTCTCTACAACTTGGTTTTCTAGCCAAAAACGAGCTACCTTCTCGACCTTGGCCAAAATCGTTCGATATTCCAAGCTTATCGAATATGGTTGGAAATGAACTAGAAAGAGTCTTATGCCCTGTCAGAGCTCTTAAGTTCTATTTAAAACGAACTAAACCTTTAAGAGGCCCGTCTGAAGCTTTATGGTGTTCAGTTAAGAAACCATCTTTGCCTATGTCAAAGAATGCCTTATCCTATTTTATCAGACTGTTAATACGAGAAGCTCATTCCCATCTGAATGAGGAAGACCAAGCTTTGCTGAGGGTAAGGACACATGAAGTTAGAGCTGTCGCAACTTCCGTGGCCTTTAAACAAAATAGATCTCTGCGAAGTATAATGGACGCAACCTATTGGAGAAGCAAGTCAGTGTTCGCGTCTTTTTATCTTAAGGATGTCCAGTCTCTTTACGAGGACTGCTACACTCTGGGACCATTCGTAGCAGCGAGTGCAGTAGTGGGTGAGGGCTCAACCACTACAATTCCCTAATTCCATAACCTTTTTAATCTTTCTCTTGAAATGTTTTTATTGTTGTTTTTTGGGTTGTCCGGAAGGCTAAGAAGCCTTTCGCATCCTGGTTGATTTGGCGGGTGGTCAAAGTCATTTCTTGAGAAGCGCCTAGATTAGGGGTTTTGATGAGGTCCTGTTGTATGGGTTGCAACCCTTGATACTTCAGATCCTAGGGGTCGCTCAGCATCCTGGGAGGATAGCGAGGCTCCGTAAGGAAGACGTACTTAAAAAGGCAGAGTAATTGTTCAAGTCGACTTCCTTACCAGGTACCTATTTATTTTGTTTTTGTTATTTTGATAACTTCTAAAATGAAATAAAAAATTCTTAGCTCATAATAATGTAAACATATAATGCTGGTCTCTACCCACCCCCCTGGGTGTGAATCAGCTATTATAATCACCGGCTAAGTTAAATATTGAAAAATGTTATTTTTATAATAAAATAAATTTTTTAATATACTTACCCGGTGATTATAAATTAAAGGACCCTCCCTTCCTCCCCAATAGAGACGCAGTGGACCGAGGAGAAAATTGAGTTCTTTGTTTACATTGAGTACTGGGTACTTGGACGACAGATGGCGCTGTTGGGCACACCCGCAACCTGTATAGCGATCGCTGGCGAATTTTTTCCTTAGAGTTTTCTGTCGAGCAACAGAGTTGCAGCTATTATAATCACCAGGTAAGTATATTCAAAAATTTATTTTATTATAAAAATAACATTTATATAATTTATATATATATATATTTATATTTATATATATATATATATATATATATATATATATTTATATATATATATATACATATATATATATATATATATATATTTATATATATTTATATATAATATATATATTTATACATATATATTTATATATACACATGTATTTATATATATATATATATATATATATATATATATATATATATATATATATATATTTATATATATACACATATATTTTTATATATATATATTTATATACATATATTTATATAATATATATTTATATATGTATATATGTTTATATATATATATATATATATATTTATATAATATATATATATATATATATATATATATATATATATATATATATATATATATATATATATATATATATATATATATATATATATATATATATATATATATATGTATATATATATATATATATATATATATATATATATATATATACATATATATATATACATATATATATATATATAAAAATATATATATACATATATGTATAAATGTATATATATACATATATGTATAAATATGTATATACAGTATATACATATATCTGCAGGACCCCCCAAGCATTGAGGGGTTTCAGGTAGGGGGCAGACTCCACCATTTTCGGGATCGCTGGACCTTCGATCCCTGGGCCCACAGCCTAATTATGAATGGACCCGGATGGAAATGGAGCAAAACTCCACCCCGTTTTCCAGAATTCTTCCAACGCTCCACCCCCTTGTTAGAAGAATATATCTCAAAACTCTTGACCAAGAACTTCATAAGGAAAACGAAGTCCATCAAGTTCCAGGGAAGGCTGTTTTGTGTTTCGAAGAAAAACTCAGACAAACTCAGTGTCTTTCTAGACTTGTCTCCACTCAACAAGTTCATCGAGAACAACAAGTATTGGATGCTTACTTTGCAACACATAAGGACCCTTCTGCAAAAAGGGGCGTTCATGGTCTCAATAGACCTGGCAGATGCTTACTGGCATATCCCGATGAGTCGCCTTTTCTCCTCCTACCTAGGATTTAGACTACAGAAGAAGTAGTTTGTCTTCAGAGCAATGCCCTTTGGACTGAACACAGCCCCAAGGATATTCACCAAGCTAGCAGAGACAGTCGTTTAACAGCTACGCACCGAAGGTGTTTAAGTAGTAGCTTACTTAGACGATTGGTTTGTATGGGCAACATCCAAGATTACTTGTCTGCACGCAGCTCAAAAGGTGATCCAGTTTTTGGAACATTTAAGCTTAGAGATCAACCGCAAGAAGTCTCGTCTCACTCCAGCACAACAGTTCCCGTGGGTAGGAATCCAATGGAACTCAAAGTCACACCACCTCTCCATTCCATCCAAGAAGAGGAGAGAGATAGCGGTATATGTCAGGAGACTAATCCGTTACAAAAGGATTTCAAGACGCCAACAGGAAGAGTCTTGGGCTATCTACAGTTCGCAGCAGTGACAGACCCAGTGCTAAAGGCACGTTTAAAAGATGCGTCAGGAGTCTGGAGGAAATACTCATCGAACGCTCGAAGGGAACAACTACGGTTGACTCCAGCCTTGTTGCGCAGACAATTAAAGCCATGGTCCACAGCCAAGAGTCTAGCGCGGATAGTTCCCCTGCAACCACTAAAACCATCGGTTGTGAACCATACGGATGTCTCCTTGGAAGGATGGGAAGGTCATTTCCACAACAGGAAGCTGCAAGGGACTTGATCACACCAGTTCAAAAGATTTCATATCAACATTTTGGAAGCTATGGCAGTGTTCCTGACATTGAAGAGATTATCTCCTCACAGATCAACCCACATCAGGTTGGTCCAGGACAACGAGGTGATAGTAAAGTGTCTAAATCGACAAGGCTCAAGATCACCTCATATCAACCATGTGATGTTAGCCATCTTTTACTGGCAAGGTAAAAGAGATGACACTTATCAGCAGTTCATCTACAAGGGATCCGCAATGTGACGGCAGACGTTCTATCCATGCGAAAGCCCTTAGAGACAGAATGGTCCTTGGACACAGACTCATTCTCCTTCATCTTGGGAAAAGTCCCAGAACTGCAGATTGACCTCTTTGCAACGAGCGACAACAAGAAACTATCTTGTTACGTAGCCCCTTACCAGGAGCCTCAAGCAGAAGCAATGGATGCCATGTCTCTAGACTAGAACAGATAGAATTATATTTACCTGTTTCCACCAACCAATCTCCTGCTAAAAGTCCTCAACAAGCTAAGACCCTTCAGAGGGACGGCAGCGGTGTAGCTCCCCAAGTGGCCCAAGAGCAATTGGTTTTCTCTAGTCCTAGAGTTGAATCTGAAGCTGTTTTTACTGCCGAATCCAGTGCTGTCCCAACCGGTCTAAAAGTCGACTGTCTACGCTTCATCCTCGAGAACCAGCAACCTACATCTCACGATTTTGTGATTCGGAATC
This sequence comes from Palaemon carinicauda, assembly GCF_036898095.1. Classification (NCBI taxonomy): domain Eukaryota; kingdom Metazoa; phylum Arthropoda; class Malacostraca; order Decapoda; family Palaemonidae; genus Palaemon; species Palaemon carinicauda. The sequence continues at coordinate 69,347,512 of NC_090739.1, forward strand.
TCAAGAGATAAAGTTAACTTTATCGAAGAGTACAAGTCATGTTCTACTAAGAGACAGTACGAATCGTCATGGAAGAAATGGGTGACCTTTGTGAAAGAAAGGAAACCGACAGAAATATTGATAGATTTCTGTCTTGCATTCTTCATACACCTCCACGAACAAGGACTGACCTTTACTACTATTGCTTCTTGTAAGTCAGCCCTGGTTAGACCACTTCTGTATGCTTTCGAGGTGGACCTCTCAGGTGAAATCTTTAATAAGTTTCCGAAAGCATGTGCTAGACTCAAACCTGCAGCCCCACCAAAGCCCATCACGTGGTCTTTGGATAAAGTATTGCACTATGCTTTGAACCTGGATAATGAGAACTGTACTTTAAAGGATTTGACACAAAGTTATCTTTCTGTTAGCAATAGCCTCAGGGCTAGAGTTAGTGAAATGGTGGCTTTATCAAGAAACGAAGGCCATATTCAGTTCCTGGACTCAGGAGAACTGAATCTGTTTCCCGATCCTGCCTTTTTCGCTAAGAATGAGCTACCCACCAAGAGGTGGGGTCCTTGGAGAATCTTCCCATTGAAGGAAGATGTCTCTTTGTGCCCAGTAGAGTGTCTTAAGGTTTATCTTCGAAGAACTTTTAAACTTTAAAGGAGGACAGCTCTTCAGAGGCAAAACCTCAGGATTGAACCCATCCTTAACCCTGGATAGGTACGCTCCTCGGACACCCCTTTAAGGGTATACCCGGACGCGCGCGACCCCGACGCCAAAAAAAATTCTTGAAAAATCAGTTTTTGCAGTAACCTCCTTTTTTCTTTTGCCAAAAAAAAAACTTCAATGAATGCTTAAAACAACTGTAAAAGATAAATACTACTCATCTGCAGAAAAACTATTTATTATAAATATTTTTAAAAATTAAGTAGAAAAAGACCTTACATAAAAATTCATAAAAAAAAAAGTTTATACATATATACACAAATCCTTTTAGGAATTGATTCTTGAATGTTTAGGACACATCTTGATGTATTTTGGATGAAGTCAGACCCATGGAGGTGAAGATCTGAAATGAGAAAAAAAGGGTAACTTTTTTTGGCCAAAAAAAATTTGTCCAAATTTCATGAATTTTTTTGGGTACCCAAATGAAATAGGAAGTGGCTAATTTTTTTAGGGAATAAACATATGTTATCCTAAAATAGAAATATGTAAAAAAATCTTCATTATTTTGTAAATTACATTTATATCAGGGGCCATATCTAAAGGTAATTTTTTGAGTACTTAGAAATTTCGTAAAAAAAATACATATATTTAATATATAATATGATATTTATGCAGGTAAAAATATACCAAAATATCACAAATTCTATAGGGAACAAGAATATATATAGATAGGGCAACTTACGCTTCGGATATGTCCACAAAATGGCCGCCAACCACACTGACTCAGACTCCCTAATCTGCCACTTGAAATGTAGGAAGGTATGTCAATTTCAAGGTGTTATTTACTAATCTAATTATTATTGGATATGCATAGAAATTGTATGGTGGGTTGCTGGATAATTGTCGATTATTTTACGACTATAAAATTAAAATTCTGACCCAAAAAAAATTTTTTGAAGGGAAATAAAATCGAAAAAAAAAATGTAAAACAATATAATATTTTAGCTAAAAAAATTTGATGATATTCAATCAAAAAAGAAGTAAACAAAATTTTCCGACAAATAAACATCTAGAGGAATCATTACTCTGTGATAGTTCCTTAGTACGTAGTAATTTTGAAAGAAATGGGAAAAAACGAAAAAGTGGCAATCGCAGGAAAATCGAACACATACCTATATATACGCCATATCTGGCTAAAAATAAAGATAGGCATGGGTAGCCAGATCATCTAGAAACACTTTCCAACACTATAAAAGTACAAGTTTTGCGACACTACTTGCCAATTCCTTACGGTAACATGACTAAGCAAAAAAATGCAAAACAAATAAAAAGGGGCACTCGCGGAAAAATGGCCAACATTCTAATATACGGCATTTCAGAAAAAAAAAATTTCAGCCACGTACTAGGCAAACCATCAAGGCACATTTTCCGACAAATAAACATCTAAATGAATCATTACTCTGTGATAGTTCCTTAGTACGTAGTAATTTTGAAAGAAATGGGAAAAAACGAAAAAATGGCAATCACCGGAAAATCGAACACATACCTATATATACGCCATATCTGGCTAAAAAAAAGATAGGCATGGGTAGCCAGATCATCTAGAAACACTTTTCAACACTATAAAAATATAAGTTTTGCGACACTACTTGCCAATTCCTTACGGTAACATGACTAAGTAAAAAAATGCAAAACAAATAAAAAGGGGCACTCGCGGAAAAATGGCCATTTTAATATACGGCATTTCAGAAAAAAAAAATTTCAGCCACGTGCTAGGCAAACCATCAAGGCACATTTTCCGACAAATAAACATATAAATGAATCATTACTCTGTGATAGTTCCTTAGTACGTAGTAATTTTGAAAGAAATGGGAAAAAACGAAAAAATGGCAATCACAGGAAAATCGAACACATACCTATATATACGCCATATCTGGCTAAAAAAAAAGATAGGCATGGGTAGCCAGATCATCTAGAAACACTTTCCAACACTATAAAATTATAAGTTTTGCGACACTACTTGCCAATTCCTTACGGTAACATGACTAAGTAAAAAAATGAAAAACAAATAAAAAGGGGCACTCGCGGAAAAATGGCCAACATTTTATTATACGCATTTCAGAAAAAAATTTCAGCCACGTGCTAGGCAAACCATCAAGGCACATTTTCCGACAAATAAACATCTAAATGAATCATTACTCTGTGATAGTTCCTTAGTACGTAGTAATTTTGAGAGAAATGGGAAAAAACAAAAAAATGGCAATCACAGGAAAATCGAACACATACCTATATATACGCTATATCTGGCTAAAAAAAAATAGGCATGGGTAGCCAGATCATCTAGAAACACTTTCCAACACTATAAAAATATAAGTTTTGCGACACTACTTGCCAATTCCTTACGGTAACATGACTAAGCAAAAAAATGCAAAACAAATAAAAAGGGGCACTTGCGGAAAAATGCCCAACATTCTAATATACGGCATCTCAGATAAAAAAAAAGACCTGCACGTGTTAGCCCAACCATCAAGGCGCACTTTCTAACACATAAACATGAAAAAAAAAAAATAATATACGGCAATTCCTTACTACGTAGTAAATTTTTACAAATATTGAAAAAAAAACAGAAATTGGCAACCACAGTTAAATACCCAATATACCAATAACTACGTCGTATCTGACAAAAACAAAGTCACGCATGGGTAGCCAGATCATCTAGACACACTTTCCAACACTAAAAAAGCAAAAGTTTTACGACACTATTTGGCAATATCTTACGGAAAAATGACTTGGCAAAAAAATGAAAAAAAATGAAAAAGGGGCACTCGCGGTAAAATGGTCCTCGTGGTGATGAACGACATTTTAACTAAAAAAAAAATAATGCACATGGTAGCCAAACAATCCACCAAGACTTTCCACAACTGATAACCTATACAAGTTGCACCATTCTACGACAATTTCATAATACGTAATAACTTTGATAATTATGCAAATTACCTTAGAAGGGTAAACTCGGTCGCGCTCGACCCCGACGCGTCTCAGAAATCGGGGAAGGAGTACAGCTACAGCAATGCACATCTGGACACTACTAGAGCGTGTAGGCGAGACACCTACTGCAGGTCGATCACCCACAAATTCAGTCACGGGGGTGAGTCACGTGAGAAAAACCTCTTTTTGACGCTCGGGGTCGCGGACGACCCACCGTACCGTTCCAGGGTTAAAACAACTGAGAGCGAAGCTCACCTACTTTATTCGCAGGGCAGATTCTGACAGTACACCCGCGGGTCATGATCCGAGGGAAGTTGCTTCTTTGCTGAACTTCTTTCAGCATCTGGACTATGAGAGACTCTGCTCGTACACTGGGTAGAAGTCATCCAGGGTCTTCTACAAACATTACGCGAAGCAAGTACAAGAGATAAAACACTTTGTTGTGATGGCTGATAGTGTAATTAAACATGCCGTCTAGTGCTGCGATGAACAGTGGACTGTTTTGGGACTTTACAGTGCTTCGGATGCATAATTGTGCAGATCACAACTCAGTAGTATCAATACACCAGTGCCGAGTGAACGTTTGCGTTACGGTGTCTTATGCATTTCCGAACATCTGACTACGTCAGATAGATTTGGTTTTCGCATCTTCCATTTGAGTGGCATTATTTTGATGATGTATTTTGTATATTTTTTCTACACGAGAAAATATGTGTTCTATGTATTGTATGCTGGATCAGATTCATACTTTGTTGTAACTACATTTTGATAATCTAGTTGCATAATAAAATACTTAACCATATTTGCGTCTTATTGCTGCTCCCTCAGTTATAAGCTTATAAAGTATGTTAGAGTTTTACTAAGCTCTTTATGGTGTTTAGGTTCTTGAAGTCACAATATTATTTTCCAAAGGAATAATCATGACCTTAAGTACTTAAAGGTAAGTGAACAGGGTACATTTCATACTCTACCCTTTTGTTCCGATTGGAAATACAAACCTTGAATCCTTATTGTCGACATCGACATTTCCCTGCTGGGGAGCAGGATGCACTAAGCCGGCTCCAGGTTTGGTATGTATGAGAAATCTCTCTATTTTCACATATAGGTCAAGTAGATCAGATAAGGAAAATCTATTCAAGGTAGAAGGCACATACACAAACCCACATCTAGGCCTAATAGTAATTTCAAGACATTTCTCTAGCAACATGGCCTGAGCCCAAAAACGGATTTTGATCAAAGTGAAAAATCTATTTTTGGGTGAGAGTGCCATGTCGTCCTGATGGAATCCAACCCTTTTGCTGATCCCTCCCAAAATTACTATATCTGTGGCCATTTCCGCTTAACAGCAAGAATAGGAATGGCGTCGCAGTAGTAATAGGGAAGGGGATCCACCTGTTACTTACAACGGCACCCCTTCTTCTTTTTGCCACTCTTCCCCATTACATCGAAGTGTTAAATCTATTAGGGGTGAAGACTGCCATGTGTCCTATCTAAAGTATGTCCCCTGATGTTATACAATATCCTTTATTGGATACTCGTCCCAGGAGTTGGAATCCTGGAGACCTTTGGTTTTAATTCTATGGGAGTATCACTGTAGCAAATAACCCTTAGAAGGCTACATTTAGAAACCCTTCCATCAGGAAGTCATGGCCCTCTCAGCCAAAAATAGATTTTTCACTTTGATCAAAATCGAATTATATACAGTATATATACAGTATATATATGTATATATATATATTATATATACAGTATATATATATATATATATATTATATATACAGTATATATATGTATATATATATATATAAATATATATAAATATACATAAATTTATATATATATATATATATATACACACACACATATATATATATATATATACACATTATATATATATATATATATGTGTGTATATACACTATATATATATATATATATATATATATATATATATATATATTATATATACCCACACACACACACACATATATATATATATATATATATATATATATATATATATATATACATATATATATATATTTATATATATATACACCTATACATATGTATACATATATATTATACAGTAGTACCCCGGGGTACGGCGTCCCCAGTTCATGTTTTTTTTCACGTTACGGTGTGGAATACCATGTTTTTTCGTCCCCTCGTTACAACATTTCCCCCACCTTACAGCATCGAATTCCAAAACTTAAACTTTGCTGTTTTTACGCGTACGACTGTACGAGTCACTAGCTTACCACCACGCTCATTCGTCACTGCATACGTCACTAAGATGCTGGTCTGCTATTGGTCAGCGTCACGGCGTCACTAAGATGCCGATATGCTATTGGCCGAAATCCCTCCCACAATGCCTGAGAGAGATGCTGCCTCTCTCTCTCTCTTTGTTATACGCGCGCTCAGTTCAGAATCTCGTGTGCGTTTCGTAAAGACTTGATCTCGTGTGAGTGCTTGCGATATCATATTTTTTGTGCATTTTACTGCTTAATTATAACTTTGATTCGTTAGCCATGGGTCTCAAGATTGCTAGTGATGTTAAAGGGAGAAGTAAGAAAATTATTACTATGGAAACGAAGCTGGAGATCATAAAGAAATATGAAGAAGGCATGCGCATCGTTACTCTCGCTAGTACGTATGGCCGTAACCAGTCTACGATTGGTACAATTATCAAGAATAAGGAAGCCATTAAAGCAAGTAAGTCTTCTAAAGGCATGACTGTCCTTGCTAGTGGAAGGACCTCAATCAATGACGAGATGGAAAGACTCCTTCTTCTATGGATTAAAGAGAAGGAAATTGCTGGTGATACACTCACGCAATCGGTAATTTCGCACAAGGCGAGTGCCATCTTTGCTGATCTCGTGGAAGCTCAGAGAGACGGCGGAGGAGAAGGAACGTCGCAGCAAGCCCCCAAGAGTTCAAGGCTTCTCATGGGTGGTTTGATCGCTTCAAGAAGAGGACTGGTATTCACTCAGTCGTCAGGCATGGAGAGGCAGCCAGTTCTGACAAGAAAGCAGCAGAAGAATTCCTCAAGAAGTTTGAGAAAGTAATTTCCAGAGAAGGCTACATTCCCCAGCAAGTGTTTAACTGTGATGAAACTGGCCTTTTCTGGAAGAAAATGCCCTGCCGTATATACATCACAGCTGAAGAAAGGAAACTTCCTAGCCATAAACCGATGAAGGACAGACTTACGCTCGCATTTTGTGCAAATGCCAGTGGGGACTTAAAAATTAAGCCCCTACTGGTATACCACTCAGAAAATCCTCGTGCCTTCAAGGCACAAAATATCAAGGAGAGGCTCTCGGTATTTTGGAAGTCTAATGCCAAGGCCTCGGTCACGAGGACCATACTTATTGAGTGGATAAACGTCTGCTTCAGTCCTGCTGTCAAGAACTATTTAGAAGAGAACGATCTTCCTCTCAAATGTCTCCTGGTACTGGACAATACCCCTGCTCACCCTCCTGGCCTCGAGGACATCATTCATCCTGACTTCTCCTTCATTAAGGTTCTCTATCTGCCCCCAAAACACCACCCCTCTCCTCCAAAATATGGACTAGCAAGTGATTGCCAATTTCTAGAAGCTTTACACGAAGCACCTGTTCAAAAGATGCTTCGAAGTGACCGAAAGCAATCAACTCACCCTATGTGAATTTAGGAAGGGGCATTTTGACATCGTTCAATGCCTGAAGATGATCGACAAAGCTTGGAATGAGGTTTCACGGCGCACCTTGAACTCCTCATGGAAGAAACTGTGGCCAGCTGTTGTGGCAGAACGAGACTTTGAAGGTTTCGATCCCTCAACCGAAGACGAGGCCATTGATGATCCTGCCCCTGAGGGTGATGTTGAGGAAATAATTTCAATCGGGAGGTCATCGCGCACTGAAGGCAGCCCTGATGGCGAGATGTACAGACGAACATTGGAAAGCGCAACTCCCATGGGTCCTCCTTGGCCTTCGCACCACTCCCAGGGCAGATGGTGAACCTTCCCCAGCGGAGGTCTACGGCGAGGCGCTTACAGTCCCTGGCGAGTTCTTCCATGCAACTACCGACGACACCAAGTTAGATCACCTGAGAGAGATCGCCTTGAAATTCAGACCATACCTGAAAACATACGAGGACAGGACCAGACACTTCATGCCCAAAAACCTAGAGGACTGTGACTACGTCTTCATCCGGGTCGATAATCACCGCGTCGTGGCCCTTACATGGTCATCAGAAGAACAGCCAAATCTTTCCTCTTGAAAGTCCACGGACAAGAAGTTTGAGTGGCGATCGACTGATTAAAACCAGCGTACCTTGAAAGCAACAAGAAGATTACCGTGGGCCCTGGTAGACCCAGGATTCCACCTCAGAACAAATCATCCAACAAATGGGAGAAAACCACGCAACGACAGGGGGAAAACAATTCCTCCCAAGCAGAGCAACCTGACACTCTGTTCAAGCACCAGAGGGGAACTACGTCGCCATCCACGATATAGGGATTAATCGCATCAACCATCTCCGATGCCCGCTGTCTGGGAGGGGTAGTACTTGTAAGGACATCGTCTTACCCGCCGTGTTTCTTCCCCCTGGACTCTTTTCTGATAATTGTAACCTTATTATTTGTTCCACGCTGTGGATTCTTGTATCACAATGTTACGCTCTTTGAGAGCTTTATTTTAATGTATAATACTGTATATTTCCTTAGGCTACCGCCTTGGTATTTGTTAATTTATTTTGAATGAAAACGCAGTGATGTTGGCGGTTGGAAATGTTTCCCTCCCGGGCTACTTTTCTGTCCGCACTCTGTAATATAGTGACTGTTGCAAGTTCAGTAAATTGTCAGTCTCTCTCTGCTCGTCTTGTTCTCCTGACAGTAAATATACCATTAGATTAGATGGAAAAAAAAATATTTTCATAAATGGATGAGGAAGCAAAGAAATTCAAAGTTTAACAAAATTCAAAGTTTAACAATAAAAGCCCAAAAGAAAAAAAAAGTTTATTTTTGAAAAACTGGTTAATAGAGATTTTTCGCGTTATGATATACTTTCTGTGTAAGTAGGTCTTATTGTAATAGTGCTAGAAATAAAGCATTTTTAGTTACAATTTCAATTTTCTTCAATAAGATAAATTACTGTATTTAATGGCATGAAGGACTCCTTTTTTCCCAAAATTTAGGGTAAAAAAATCGCCTTGCGTCTTATACATTGTAGGTAAAGTTTGAGACCTACCGCAGGCTTAGACTAATCTAACCCAACTTATGCTAGGTACTTTTAACCTACAATAACTCCATGCATCCTTGTTTTATTTTGTTTGCTGGTATTATTGTATTATAACCGGTGCTTTAAAAATGAATTCGTTATAATGAAAAGCAATTTAAACTGAAAATGCTGTGACTTTCGTTTAGAAACATCAGCTGACAAAATGTAAACATCGAGTTATGGTTGTGTTCTCAGAAATCTTTTAACTTTCTCTTTCCTTAGCCTTCAATAATTTTAAAATCGTTAATAACGGTAGTAATCAAGTTTAGATTAATATACTTATTTTTCATTAAAAAACCACCCTGATTTGAATTATCCTCACTTTCTCCAATCAAGCACCATATTCTCTGTCACATCAAACTGTCATTAGTGGTACTTTGTCATTGTTGAATAAACACAAACAAAATGGCTTTTCTGTTATGTGCTGTGTAAAATTCTTTGGGGATATGGCAAGTAAAATATTTGCAATAACATCTTTACTGAAAGCTCTTGGTATTGTTAGGTATTTCTTGAATGTGTAAATGCGTTTGTTTGTTCATTATGATCTGCGATGAAGTGTAAACAAAACAACGTTGTGTTCTAGGCAGCATTTATTAGGAAAATCTTTATATAGAAACGCTCTTACTTCAATTATTTTGAGTTGCTAAGGATAAGTAAAGCAAAATTAATAACATAATTATTTCATAACCAATACTTGATATGATATCTGTTGCTGCAAAACCTAACTTATACAGATTTGTAAAAGCGTTCGTTTTTTCGTTATGACCGGCAATGAAACGTAAACAAAGCAAGATTTCGGTTTAATGTTGGGTGTTTAGCAAAAGCATGATATAAAATGGTTTTTATTTAATCTATTTTGGATTTTTAAGCCTACAACAAAACTAGGTTATGCACTAATGGCCATCTTATGCCCAAAAGTATATGATATGTCTCAGCTTGTGCAATGTACAGCTAAACTATTTTCAATGATATATGCTTAAATACACTAAAAACTGTTTTCCTGAATCTGACCTGCTGAAATGAAGGTACATTTTATATGCCGCCAAATATGGTATCCAGTCGCTTTGAAATTTTTCCCGGAAAACACCCTTATACATATATACAGTATGAATTTGATTAAATTTGGAACTTAACTTCTTATATAAAATGCAGTCTCCTTTTTAAGAATTGTAAGATAAAGTTCGGAGCTCATGAGACTAAGATAAAAGAGGACGTCTACTCTGAAGAGAAAATACACTTTTATGAAAATATTTGAACATAGGGTACAATTAACTGACTGACACAGCAGGGAACAGTGCTCATCATGTTAAGCTACACAGCCCATTACCAGAGATCATCTCAATCTTTGCTGAAGACAAATCTTCTGAGCCTGGAACCCCAACTGAAAAAAGACAATGTACCCCTCTGCTTCCACTTGATTTAATGAGCTTATGTCTAAACACTCGTAAGCTGTTTCCAAAGGTACTTGGTACCTACACAGGGATGCCATGATAACCAGGCAGAAAAAAAAAAAAAACAAAAAAAAACCAAGTAATGATGTAACAAGCGATTTGAGCTTTTGGGCAAGCATCTCAAAAAATATTGAATTTTTACCCTCCACATTATAAAATGACCCATAATAAGTTTTCAGAGCCAATCAGACATCATATTCCCTATCATTTGTTTTCTGTCAAATCTAGTAACCAGTTAACTCATAACATACCCTCCTTAGACTCACTGAATCTTTGAGGATAAAGATCAATAACTTAAAACGGGACAGAGAAAATGCTCTATTTCTTTTTAGGCACAGGATAGGGACTGATTGAAGGAGTAGTGGTTTCTTCATAGGGTCTGTAGCTTGTAACTTCATGACAAACTTAGCTACAAAGGACAGGATTATTGACTACCAATCCCTGATATCAGGGTTTTAATGTAGAAAGCATGTGGTTTGCTGACCTGTTTCAAGAAACTCAAAGCCAACAAACTGTCTCCAAAGTAAGAGATTACAGAGAAGCTTAATCCCCTACAATTTGCACACAAGTTTGAGTTTAACAATATTCTTCCTGAGCAACAAAAGACTCCCCCTAAATAGTTTAGCCATCTTCTGAAGAATCTCCATCCCAAAGTGCTACTATAACATGAGAGAACTTACAAATCTTCAAGAAATGAGGAGTAGATGGATATTTTTGAATAGTTTTAATGGCTCAGGAACAGGAAAAATCAAATAAGACTGGAATAGCGGGTCTGACTGATTCAATACTTATTTTAATGGCTCCATTTGACTGTTCCGGCTATGGAGGAAGTTTCACTTTGTTTAGCAGAGGCCGAAGGTAGAAATTCCAAAAGGCTAGGGGATAGATTTGGTTGCCTCAGCTAAATTCCTTACAACTTTGAGACCTCCAGATGTATAGTAACATATGTAGGTTCACATAAAAATGGTGAAGGAGTGATCAATATACATCGGCCTACTCACTCCAAAGGGAAGTCTCTTAAAGAATTCTACCCACGAAGTTAGCACATCAACAAACAAGTGTTGCTTGTTCCGACAAATTTAATATTACTTTAGGTTTTGTAAATATTCTGATACTCCCTGATAATGCCAAATAATCACCTAGGCAACCCCTTATTTGCAAGAGGCAACATATCTTAACTTTTATTGGTTCAACTTATGGCCCCAGGAGAGAAAAGAAATATCAAGATTTTTGCACTTAAAGGTGGTTGTTAATAAAAATACGAAAGGATCCTACACAGTTATGATATGAACCTTGCAAACATCTGGAAATTGTGAAAATTTCCAGGAAAGAGCTTGACTATTATGTTTGAGACAGAGCAGGGCCGTCAACTTACTGACCTCAGTAAAGCTTCCACTATGACTTGACCAAGTCTATCTGGTAATGGTGATTATATCTTGATGGTGAAAGAAGTTTGCCTCTTAAGACGAATAAAAGTGAGAAAGTAAAGCATTAAATAACAGGTGATGAAAATTACCTTAAATCTTTTCCTAAATCATAATATAATAAATACAATTATCAATACAATCCAAGATGCAACACTAGTAGGAAAAGCAGAACACAGTACAGTACTACAAGGGCAATACAATGATGTAAGTAGGAAAAGAAACTCAAAGCAAGAATAAAAAATGACAATTTCGTAGATAATTTGTATTTTTCCTAACTATACAAACCTTAGCTATTTAATAAGGTTATTACTTTCGGCTGAAATGACGAGCCATTAAAATTTAACGAGGGTTTACTACCCACACCGCTAGTTAGCGGGGGTAGGGGAGGGTAGCTTGCTACCCCCCCCCACCCCCTCACACACACACCTGTGCTTGAACTCACTTTGCTTGGAGGTAGGACTTCAAGGGGGATAGGGCAGACAGGCAAGTTTGGTTAAATAGCTAAGATTTGTATAGTTAGGAAAAATACAAATAATCTACGAAATTGTCATTTGTTCCCTAACTGAAATACAAACCACGCTATTTAATAGGGGTGACTCACCCATTAGGAAGGGTGGACGTCCCAGCCAGTACTGGCTTTTGGCTTTGCCCGGGGGCTCGATATTTGAGTGTGTAAGCACCCAAGAAATAAGGAGAGTCCGTGCATCTCGCTAGAACCTTGCTACGCAAGGATCACGGCCTACGCAAGCTGTGTGTGAAGGTATGAAGAAGTGTGATTCGTCCTAGGAAGTTGTTCTGAAATTCTTTAGATGGAAACTTGTAGACTAGGACTTTCCCAATACCACCTCGTCAGGTTATGGGGACGTAACAGTATTAACTTAATACTAGGAACACAAGGGAGCATGGTTTACCTGCAGTGGTTTGAGGTCAGCTATGCAGAGAACCCAGGATGGTGCTTTCCCCAAGAGAGGGGATGATGAAGAAAAGAATAAGGGCCAGTCAAACCTTTTCATTCATGCAGACTAAAAACTGGGTAACAATGTCCTCAACCTTCTGCTACTTGTCCAATAAGGAGCTTGAGGTTTTAAACCAGCTGTTGTGCAGCCACCACAGGGCCGATAGAGAACGTATCGAGCCTCCTGTGGGTCATGTCTTGCAAGTAGTGGGATGTGAACATTGTCTGACGCTTCCACACCCCCGCTTGAAGGACCTGCTTCACAGAGAAATTTCTTTTGAAGGCCAGGGACGTAGCTATGCCCCTGACATCATGTGCTCTAGGGCGACGTGGCGGAGGAGGGTCTGGATTCAAGGCTAAATGAATGGCCCTACGAATCCATGCAGAGATGGTGTTCTTGGTGACCCTTCTCTTAGTCCTCCCTGTGCTGACGAATAATGCTGGCACATGAGGACGGACTGCAGCTGTTCTTTTGAGGTATAGCCTCAAGCTCCTTACTGGGCATAGTAATAGATGGTCTGGGTCATCTGTTACAGAGCGGAGACTAGAAATCCGGAAGGAATCGAACCGAGGGTCCGCTACTCCAGGATTCTGAGTCTTAGCAATAAACTCAGGGACGAAGTTGAACGTTACCTCCCCCCATCCCCTTGAATGGGCAATGTTATACGAGAGACCATGAAGTTCGTTAACACGCATGGCCGAAGCCAAAGCTAGCAGGAACACCGTCTTCCAGGTTAGGTGGCGATCTGATGCCTGGCGTAATGGTTCATAGGGAGGTCTCTTAAAGAGACCTGAGGACTCGAACCACATTCCATGGAGGAGGTCTCACTTCCGACTGAGGGCACGTAAGTTTATAACTACGTATGAGTAGAGAGAGTTCTAGCGATGAAGAAATGTCCATTCCTTTCAGCCTGAAAGCTAGACTTAAGGCTGAGCGATAGCCTTTCACTGCCGAGACTGAAAGGCGCATTTCTTCCCGCAAATACACCAGAAACTCTGCTATTGCTGGAATAGTGGCATCGAGTGGAGAGATACCCCTTCCACGACACCAACCACAAAAGACTTTCCACTTTGCCTGGTAGACTGCTGCGGATGACTTTCGCAGATGTCCAGAGATCCTGACCGCAACTTGTTGCGAAAATCCTCTCTGAGAGAGGAGATGCTGTATAGTCTCCAGGCGTGAAGTCGTAGCGAAGCTATGGCTTTGTGGAAGATGTTGGCATGTGGTTGCTTGAGCAGATTGTGCCGTGGAGGGAGTTCTCTCGGTAGCTCCGTTAGGCGTTGCAGAAGGTCCGGGAACCATTCCGCGTGATGCTATAGCGGAGCTATGAGGGTCATTGAAAGATTGACCGATGTTCTAGTCTTGTTGAGCACCCTCCTCATCAGACAGAATGGGGGAAAGGCGTAAACGTCAATGTTGTCCCACCGTTGTTGGAAAGCCTCTTGCCAGAGAGCCTTGGGGTCTGGGACTGGGGAGCAGTACAACGGGAGCCTGAAGTTCAGAGCTGTTGCGAACAGATCCACAGTCGGAGAACCCCACAAAGTCAGGACTTTGTTGGCTACTAGATGACCCAAAGACCACTCGGTACTCACTATCTGAGACGCTCTCCTCAGATTGTCGGCGAGCACATTCCTTTTGCCTGGAATGAAGCGTGCCGATAGCGGTATCGAGTGGATTTCGGCCCATCTCAGTATCTCTACTGCTAGATGGGAAAGCTGCTGCGAAAAAGTAACCCCTTGTTTGTTGATGGAAGCCAATACTATGGTGTTGTCGCTCATCACCACCACAGAGTGACCGGCCAGGTATTGTTGGAACTGTTGAAGGGCCAGGAAGACGGCCTTCATCTCTAAGAGATTTATATGGAGATACTTTTCTGACTCTGACCACAGGCCTGAGGTCGTGTGGTGAAGTACATGGGCCCCCCCACCCTTTCTTTGAAGCGTCTGAAAACAGCATCAAATCCGGGGGGAGGACGAGAAGGTCCACTCCTTTTCGTAGGTTCTCGTCTGCCACCCACCACTGGAGGTCCGTCAGTTCCGCAGTTCCCATAGGGGTCAGGACGTCCGGGGAATCGTAACCTTGATTCCACCGGGACTTGAGTCGCCACTGGAGGGATCTCATCCTGAGGCGACCGTTGGGAACAAGACGAGCCAATGATGAAAGGTGACCGTGGAGGCGTAACCATGATGGGGCTGGAAGCTCTTCTCGTCTGAGAAAAGGGCTTGCGACCTTCCTCAGCCTTGCAATCCTGTCGTCTGATGGGAAGGCTTTGTGGAGATTGGTGTCTATAACCATGCCTAGATATACCAGTCTTTGAGTGGGAAGCAGTGAGGACTTCTCGAGATTTACCAGTATCCCCAGATCCTGGCAAAGTCTCAGAAGTTTGTACCGGTGTTGAAGAAGGGATGACACCGAGTCTGCTAGGATTAGCCAGTCGTCCAGGTAACGAAGGAGACGGATGCCAATCCTGTGTGCCCACGAAGATATTAGGGTGAACACTCTGGTGAAAATCTGTGGTGCTGTGGAGAGACCGAAGCACAACACCTTGAACTGGTACTCTTTGTTGTCTAGGCTGAATCTTAAGTACTTCCTTGAAGACGGATGGACAGGGATCTGGAAGTACGCGTCCTTTAGATCCAGTGTACACATGAAATCTTGCGGTCTCACTACTAGTCTGACCGTGTCTGCCGTCTCCATGCTGAACGGAGTTTATTTGACAAACTTGTTCAGACCTGAGAGGTCGATGACTGGTCTCCAGCCTCCAGACACCTTCTTTACAAGAAAGAGTCGACTGAAGAAGCCTGGAGAACCGTCGAGGACCTCTTGGAGAGCGCCCTTCTTCAACAGGGTCTATACTTCTGCCCGAAGGGCTTGGCCCCTTGCCGATCCAATGGCAAGGAAGCTCAATGACACTGGATTCGTCGTCAGGGGAGGTAGAGATGTTGTGAATGGGACGCGATATCCCTGACTGATTACGGAAATCATCCAGGAATCGGCCCCGAGTTGCTGCCACCTGTCTGAGCAACTTTGTAGGCATCCCCCCACTGGATTCTTACCTCCCCTGGAGGACTTTTTGCCTTTCCTATCCTTGATAGGAAAGGGCTTAGACACCACTGTCTTCACTGCTGTCGATGGTTTTGCGGTCTTAGTCGGACGGGACTGCTGGGGTGCTGGAGGCTTATAGGGCTTAGATGTCAAAGCCCTATGAAGGAGGGAGTCTTGGTGCGACTTCCTCCACCTCTCAGCGGCCTGTTCCACATCCTTAGGCTAAAACAGGATCGTTCCTTCTAAAGAAGAATTTCTGAGCCTATTGATCTCGGTGCTAGGGACCTTCTGATGGAATCTCTCAGCCACCGCATCCCGAAGTTTCAGGATGGTGTTTGCTGGGAGATATAATCCAAATTTGCCACCTGTGGTAAAAAGTAATGATCAATATATTAAAATCCTTTGGAAGGAAGTAATTCACTGGCTGATCATTTTGAGAGTACACTAAAAGTCAGAGAACCCTCCAGCAGGCTACCATTATAATGTAGAGAACCAAAGTCTCAACGTCTCATCAAATAAAGAAGCGACGTACAATTTCCACTTAGAGAGAGATAATTTGACTCTGCCCCATCACCATGGTGCAAAGATTCAGTTCCAGGACAAGATGAAATTCCTTCTGTAATGATGATGTATGTGTAATTACACTAAACTTTTTATCTTAAGCATTATTAACAGAATTTGGGGAGACCACAGTTTCCCAACACTTTGGGAACTGGCCAATTTCACTGACATGTTGTTTATGTAAAATAATGATAAAGATGGTTAATGCAGGGTTTATAGAAGGATCTTTTATCAATGGTGCAGTGTGGATTTCAAAGAATATATTCTACAATGCATGTAAGTGTCCATCCGTTTTGGAGTCGTTTGTGTCCAAGAAACTTCATGTGACAGTACTGTATTCTAAAAAAAAAAAAAAAAAAAAAAAACATATTATACTATGTGGAGGTATGGCATCTTTAAAATTGTCAATGACTGTGATCTGAAAGGTGTGTTGCCTTTATTCATTCAAGCCTTTCTGAAAAGACGATTCTTTCATGTTAGAGTAGGAAATGCTCTATATGAAAGACACTGTCTGGAAGACAGCTATCAATAAATAGGATTTCTTCCGTGATCCCAAATGATATTCTCCACACACTTTGTGGATGACCCTTCTGTTTCATGTGCAAAAGCAAGAATGGCTACAGTTGAAAGAAAGCGTCAACTAACGATCAATCAAATTATCAAATGGGAAGTTTAAAATGGCTTCAAGTTTTCAACAAGTAAACAGTTGTCATTTATTTGTGTTGCACTCATGAAATACACAGATATATACATATTCATATATATAAAAGGCCAATGTATTCCCAGTGTTGGCACAATGTAATTTCTAAGTTTAATTATTGACCAAAGATATCTTGGGTCTCGCATTAAAAAAAATCTCAACTTAAATGTTGGGATTTTAAATATTTTAAGGTTTGGGCACAGACTTTCTGGTGTTTATAAAACTGTATAAAGCCCTTATTTCATCCACATTTTCATGCGACTGTGAAATATAATCTTGTCTCCCCTACCAAGTTGAAGATTTTAGATTTGATTCACTATACTGGCATCAGATTAGCTTTTGGTGTTTTAAAGTTGTGCCCCATCCTAGCCTGTTAGTTGATGCAAGTGAGTGGCCTCTGGAGTTACATCTCCATTCTACTATAATTAGATGAGGTAATATCATTTGAGTTATCAGTTTCCCCTCCACGGAAATTTCCAGATATTGCACCCAGTTTTTTTTTTGTGGCTCTAAAGACATATTAAATGAATATATTTGTTTACCCTTTTGGAACATAAACAGAAACATAGGGATACTAGATTTATATTGATAGATGGCTCCAAATTCAGTGCTGGTGTTAGATTTGGGGTATACAGTCATTCTTTTAATTGTAAACAAGCACTCCCTTTAGTATCATCTATCTTCACAGCAGAGCTATATGGTATTCTCACTACTATTGAAACAAAGGCAATAATGAACAAGGGTAATTTGACATTTTATAATGATGGAAAGTGTCTTGCAGGCATTGACTGTATTTAATCAAATCAACAACTTAATCTAAAAGATTTTATTGTGGCTATATATTTGTAGCCCTACATGCAAAGAAGTTCAGTTTTCCTGGGTTCTAGATCATGTGAGTGTGCCATGAAATTAAGTGGTAAACGAACTAGCAAACAGACAGCTGACAAATTACTTACAGAAAGCCATCCACGTATGTGTTACGACGTTTTGCCTCATATCAAAAGATGTCTAGGTGATATTTGACATCATTCTATGGATCAGAATAAGATGAATATCACAAGTGCTATACCTGCATGGAAGTGTGATAAACCAAGAAGGTGAGAAACTGCCCAGTCATCTAAAACTTGGATACACTTGTTTAAGACAAGTTCTTGATGACTGCCAGGTGCTAACCCTACTGTAATGATTGATTAGTTCCCCGGATTGTTAGGCATTTAGTAAATGAATGGCCCAGTCTTGGGGATATCGGAGAACAATTCCTCTCCAAAGTTCATGGTAATGATTACAGGTACATGCTTACTAAGATTATTGGAGAAGTTGTGCATGATGCTAGTGAAATTTTCAAGTTTGTTTTTGGAAGGTGGCCCTTTTACTGATTTTTAAAGGTATAGACATCTTAAATGTTTTATAATTGTTATTTATTTTTTATTTAAAAATTTTTCTTAAGTAAGGAATAATAAATTAACCTTATTTCGAACAGCAGCCATGACCATTCCAGATATCTGCCCATCAATTGAGCAGAAAGTAACTCCGCTTTGTCCTCGAAGGAGTGGTGCATCTGTATAAAGTCCTGTACTTCGGACTATTCACCAGCCTGCAGGTGTTAACTCAAGTGTTCACACTAGTCTCAGGATTAATCTAAAAAGGAATCTTGACGATTGGCTGATCATGTCATGTTCAAGAAGGCAGTTGCTCCAGGATTGAGTCAGATTCTGGGTCTTTTGCCACTCTCTGTGGTTTGCAGTCAATTGGAAGAGGTCTTGTCTCAAGCCCAAGAGCAAGGAGGAGTACCTGGGGATGTTGATAGATAGCGAGTCTTTCCAACAGACAATTGTATCATCTTCATGAAGGCAGTTGCTCCAGGATTGAGTCAGATTCTGGGTCTTTTGCCACGCTCTGTGGTTTGCAGTCAATTGGAAGAGGTCTTGTCTCAATCTCAAGAGCAGGAAGGAGTACCTGGGGATGTTGATAGATAGCGAGTTTTTCCAACAGATAATTGTATCAAGCAGACTCAGGCAGGAAGGTTGCATGACCTTTCCTAACGATTCATCGTTTACCACCACATCAGTGGCAATATCTTCTAGGACACCTCTCATCATTTGAGAAACTAGTTCCCAATGGGTGCCTCCCCACTTCTTGGTTTCGGTGAACACAGCGGTGAGGGAAGATCTCAAGTGATAGTTGAACAACGAAATCCTCACCAAAGGAGTCTCTTGACTCCCCTTCTCTGGAGATGATGCTGTTCACAGAAGTATCAAAGAAGGGGTGATGTACACACCCGAGGGACGACATTGCCTCAGGACTATAATCCAAAAAAAGAGAAGAATCTACTGTACACACAAAACTGTTGGAAATGTGTCCCATGCTTTCAACCCTGCAAACTTCCCCATGGAATTTGACTGGGTACTGGGTAGTGTTGATGAGTGACAACACGACAGTAGTGAGATTCCCCAACGATCAACGTGTTTGCAACAGAAATGAAAAAGAAGCTTCCAATGTACTGTTCTCCAGTTCCAGACCAGGCAGCAACGACGGAGAACGTGTTCCAATACTCCTGGAGCAGCCTGGATGCTTACACTTTTCAGCCATTCTGTCTGATTCGCTGGGTCATCAACAGTGTTGGAGATCCCGAACATCAGAATGACCTTGGTGGCTCTCAAATGATCACAAGCTGAATGATTCACTGATCTACTGATGCTCCTCCTCAAGGTACTGGGAGAATTACCCTGGTGGAACAACCTCCTCTGTCAGCCCCACCTACAAAGCTTCCACAACTCCACGATATCCCTGTCACTTCACCTGTGGGAGTTATCCAGGATCTCCTTCCAAAAAAAGGATTTTGACGAGGCACTGTGAGGAAGATGCATGGATATTTGTGCTGATCCTCTGTAGCACTCTACCAGAGAAAGTGGCCATCTGTAATTGGTGTCATAGATGAAATATTTCTCAGGTTGGAGCCTCTCTATGAATACAGTAATTGCTGATTTCCTTGTATTTCTTCACAGGAGAAGTACCTCTCAGTCACTGAGGTAAAGATCATCTGCTAAGCCCTGATCTACTCAGACTGGAGGGATTGGACATTTCCACCTCGTGGGAAATGTCCATGCTCATGAGGAGCTTCGAACAGTCTTGCCATACAAAGGAACTTCGACCTCATGAACGGGATGTCACGAAAGTCCTCAGAGCTTTCAAAAGAAGGCAGTATCAGCCTTTCAAGGCTGCATCAGATTGCAATCTGACATTCAAGACTTGGCCACAAAAGACTGTTCCTGCTTGCCCTAGCCTTGGCAAAGAGTCAGAATTACATGGGATTTCTCCTGCCACTGGTCATACGAGTACCTTCATGCAAGGCAAATGATGGACTTGTATACACATTCATAAACCATATAATGCCTGTACACTGGACAAATATCCTATGGATAAAGATTCGTCTTTGACTTACCTAATGGTAAGGGCCTACCCTAACTCTGTCTGCATCCCTTTGCCCAGATTTTAGGGGGTTGACAGAAATCACAACTTTTGCAAGGAGAGTGAACAATTTTTATTTTGGAGGGGTAGACATCAATACAGCTTTGAGTAGAACTACAGTGAACCCTCGCTACTTCGCGGTTCGACCATCGCGGATTCACCACTTCGCGGGTTTTTTCCATAACCCATATACAGTATATATACATATCGCGGATTTTCCGGAAATTTCGAAAATATCGCGAAATCTGAAGACCCCCAAATACGATATTTTGTTACCTGTAATTCCATTAATACTGTAATTAGTAATATCTGCTCTTACTGATTGTTCATTGCATTACTTATGATATATAATTCAGCACAGAAAGAAATAAAACACGAAAAGAGAATGTGATCATACGATAATACAGTACTGTATACAGTACGTAGTAAAATTAAATCGAACATGAAACGCAAATCAGATGCAGTCATACCATATTAGAATGGTGTAAGGCTGCTGATGGCTACTATACTACAAATGTAATGGATGTGCATCTTTTCCATGATTCTTTTGTATGTATACGTACGTAGTACTGCATCCAATAATATTCTTTGTTGCAAAAATCACATTTCGAATAAGCGTACAAGAGAGAGAGAGATAGATAGAGAGAGAGAGACACATCCTACAAAAGAATAAAATAGAATACGTAAAGCTATTACGTGTATTATTATTGTTATTATTATTATTATTGTTGTTGTTGTTAATAAAATTATTATTGTTATTATTATTATCATTATTATTATTGTTATTATTACTGTATTATTATCATACGATAATTCAGTACTGTATACAGTACGTAGTAAAATTAAATCGAACATGAAACGCAAATCAGATGCAGTCATAAAATATTAGAATGGTGTAAGGCTGCTGATGGCTACTACTGTACTACAAATGTAATGGATGTGCTTCTTTTCCATGAATCTTTTGTATGTATACGTACGTAGTACTGCATCCAATAATATTCTTTGTTGCAAAAATCACATTTCGAATAAGCGTACGAGAGAGAGAGACAGAGAGAAAGAGAGAGACAGAGAGAGAGAGAGAGAGAGAGAGAGAGAGAGAGAGAGACACACACATCCTACAAAAGAATAAAATAGCATACGTAAAGCTATTATTTTTATTGTTATTATTATTATTATTGTTGTTGTTGTTAATAAAATTATGATTGTTATTATTATTATCATTATTATTATTATTATTATTAGAGTACTGTACTGTATTATTATCATTATTTATTATTATTATTATTAATACTGTACGTACGGTATGCGCGGGGTATCTTGTACTTTGAGTTGGTAACCTACGCATCATATACTGTAAGACGGGTTGTGATTGGTTCAAGCGCTGATATATGACGAATCAGAACTCAAGTTTTGTTATCTAGCCTGTGATTGGTGTTTTGCCCTCATCTCCAACCCGCAGCATCTAGGTTCTCGCGGGCCCGGGTCGTCCACTTTCTCTTACCGCGTATCGCTGAGTAGACGTTCTTAAGTTTGTGAAGTTTAATCTGTGCTGTGTGCGACCTTTTTAAGTTGAACTTTTTGTCAAATCCTACTGTACAATGCCTCCCAAGCGTTCTGCTTCTACTAAGGCTGGTAGTGAACCTAAACGCCACCGAAGGATGATGACGATTGCTGAGAAGGTTACGCTTCTCGATATGTTACAAGACGGTAGAAGCTATGCGGCCGCAGCGCGCCATTTTGGAATCGACGAATCTACTGTTCGCTATATCAAGAAGGACGAGGCGAACATTAGAAAGACGGCTGCAATCACCTTTAGCAGATCAGCGAAGCGACTCGTTACAACGTGTAATAAAACGATCGTACGCATGGAAGGTGCTTTAGCTGTGTGGATTGCCGACTGCCGGAAGAAGAACATAGCCTTGGATACGAACACCATCCGAACAAAGGCTTTGAGCTTGTATCAGAATTTTGTCTGCAATGGAACCTCAAGACGACGATGGCAACCATGCTGAAGAAGATGATGATGCAGATGATCCTCAACCAGGGACATCCACTGATTCCCAGCCTCAGAAACAACGTTTTTCCGCCAGCAAAGGATGGTTCGCGAAGTTTCAGAAACGCTTCGCCCTGAAAAGCGTTTCCCTGCATGGCGAGGCTGCTTCCGCTGACACTGCCGCTGCTGAAACTTACGTGAACCAGACGTTCAAGAATATTATCGCCGAAGGTGGATACAAGCCGGAACAAGTCTTTAATATGGATGAGACCGGCTTGTTTTGGAAGAGAATGCCGTCGCGAACTTTCCTGTTCAAAGAGGAAGCCAAAGCCTCTGGCTTTAAAGCAATCAAGGATCGCGTTACCCTCGTGATGTGTGGCAATGCTGCTGGATTTTTGCTAAAGCCGGGGCTTATTTATAAGTCGAAAAATCCTCGCGCTTTGAAAAATAAGAATAAGAATCTCCTTCCCGTGTACTGGATGCATAATCCAAAAGCATGGATTACGAAGATGCTGACCTCCAACTGGTTCCACCAGTGTTTCATCCCGCAAGTCAATGAATATCTCGTAGAGAAGGGCTTGCCATTCAAGATCCTTCTCCTTATGGATAACGCTGGTGGACACGCAACTGACCTGTCGCGTGAGGGCGTTCAGGTTGAGTTCCTGCCACCCAACACCACGTCATTAATTCAACCGATGGACCAGGGGGTTATCAGGGCGTTCAAGGCCCTCTACACGAAGAATATCTTGGCGGACCTCGTTGCGTGTGTGGATGCTGCCCAAGATGATGAGGATGAAGATTTTAACTTGAAGGCGTACTGGCGGCAGTACACCATAGCCACGTGCCTGAAGAATATTCAGAAGGCACTTCAAGAGATGAAACCTGCAACTGTGAATGCGAGCTGGAAGAAGTTGTGGCCCGAGATTGTTTACGACGACGAGGGATTTACACCTGCTGAAATCCAACACTCTGCAGTACGCAAATCTATGCAGTTGGCTGCCATAATTGGAGGTGACGGGTTTGGCGACATGACGACTGAAGACGTCGACGAGTTGTTGGACTGCCATTCCCAGCCCCTAACTGACGCAGACCTCGAAGACCTGACGAAATCGGCAAGCGAAGAAGAGAGTGAAACCCAGGAAGAGACCCAAGAAAATGTCGAAGAAACGGGCTTAACACTAGAACGGCTTGCCAAGGTCTGCAACCATATAAAGGAGGTGAAAGAAATGTTGCAAGAGTGGGACGAGGATATGGTTCGGTCGATGCAATTCTGCAACAAGGTTGATGACATAATGACTCCCCTACAAGATGCTCTTAGATCGAAAAAAGAAGCAGCGGCAACAACTTCCGATCACAATGTTCTTCCAGCCTCGCAAAAAAGAGCCAGTTCCTCCTGCTACTACGCCTTCGGAAGAAATTGAAGAAGTTGAAGAGGTGTCCCAGGAAAAGACACCTCCGTCTGAAGAGACGTAAAATACTACCTGGCTGCACAGTAGAACACATCATCAGCTTCATCATCATCATTTCTACTGTCCCGCAAATTCATCGCCATCATCATTCAAGTTTTCTTGAACTTCTTTCGTGGTGAGTACAGTAACAATCTTTATTTTTTACTTTAATATTCTCACATTCTAATATTTGTGCCTGTTTTATAGTTTAGTACTGTATGCATTAAGTTAAAGGGAAGGTTTTAAAAGTCTACATGTTGTAACCTATCATATTTTTTTTGTTTAAAATTTACATTTACGTACGTACAACAATATCTCTCACTCTCTCTCTCTCTCTCTCTCTCTCTCTCTCTCTCTCTCTCTCTCTCTCTCTCTCTCTCTCTCTCTTGTAAATTGTTTTCCTGCTTTGCTACATACAGTATGTACTGTATGATTTTATATAGATACAGTAAATTATATTTGTACTAATAACATATTTTGTAAATGCTTTTACTGTAAATATCATTATTTATCACTTTCATCATGCGCGTTAAATGCCTTCTTTGTTCTGAGCATGGTTGTTTACTGAGCGTACAGTACTTTATGACGCCGTCGTTTCAGGCGGCGTCATAAAGAAAAACATTTCATTTGGAAGTCCTAAGAAAAATAAAGTAAAACATTGGTAATAAAAAAATCAACATACTGTATAATCAATATAATCGATGCAAAAACTAACCTATACATGTGTGTGTACACTAAATGAGTTTGTTTCTTCATTATGATCAGAGATGAACGTAAACAAAACATTGGTTGCCATTTTTTATCGTGCTTTTTAGGTGTTTAGGAAACGCATGATATAAAATCGCCTTTAATATTTGTGCCTGTTTTAGTTTAGGGTGCTGTAGTTCATGCATTAAGTGTTCTGTACATTAAAGGGTAGTTTGTTAACAGTACTACGTACAAGAGAAGGTTTTAAAAGTCCGAATATACATGTTAAATAAATAGGTAAATATGATGTCACTACTTCGCGGAATTTCACCTATCGCGGCCGGGTCTGGAACCTATCTACCGCGATAAACGAGGGTTCACTGTAATATGAACATCAGGCGAGTTTAATGAAAATAAAAAAAATTCCTGTATGCAGGGTACCAAGACTTACATTCCTTCTTGTAAGCTGACTTAGATTCTTGAGGGATGACTGCTTGTGTCTCAAAACAAGGTGTGAAAAGGCAATTCCACCACAAATATACCCAATATTTGTGAATACCCGTGCAAAATCATGAAAAATCCATGCTCCTGTTAAGCAGCGAGAATTGAAAAAACACTGATCCTCATCACCATTGTATGAAAGCACCTGAAAAGAAGAGATTAATATTAACCAGACTTCTTACTAGTAAACAGTTATAAAATTAAGTTTTCAATTTTTTCTTCCGGGACAACACTGTCACTATCTCTACACTAACTAAATCAGAATATAGTTTTTAAAAACAATAGGAACGACTTTTCAACATTCTGTTAAAGAATTCTTGGCATCTTACATGTGAAGGCAACAACAATGAAATCATCAATTCTTGTTGTCTACATGTCCAAGCGCTCTATAACAGGTGCAGTACTTCATTTATGTATCAATACACTATAGTACTGTACTACGTTGTACATTGACATAATGCTTCTTTATCCAGAAATGGAACGGTTCTTCAGTGTTCCATGGACTAAGGATAGGAGGGTAAATAATGGATAACAAAATAAACATTAAGAATAATAAGCTCTGAATGTACTGTTATAATACCTAAAACCAATCCTCTATCATGGGCATAAAAACAATTACAGTATCAAGGAATAAGATAAAATTACCAAAGACAATTGTAATGCTAACTAAATATCAGGTTGTACACATCAGCAACTATGTCAGTTATTACACATCAGCAAATATTACCACTGACCTTATCATAATGATGTGAATTTGAACAACAAAAGCTATAAAATCCATATAGAAAATCAATAAAATAGTTTTCTAAATCAACAGTACAAAATCTATAGTTATAATGTTTGGTAATTAGCAAAGGGCTTTAAAATATCTAACGCATTAAGAAACCTGTATTGATGGAAGAGGGTAACAATTCTCATATTCTATCTGGTTCTACTGACCCAGCATAGGTATTGCCTCCTTTTCACTCATAACATTGCATTTTGGTGTATGACCTTCACCTAAAACAACCTGATACCGACCGTCTTGGATGTATTGTCGATACATAATTGTTCAGCATGTAGGCAAAGGTTAATTTTAGTTTTAATTTTCTATCAGTTTACATGAATTCTTATAATGACCTGGGATAAGTGCACTTCTTGGTGGTGTTACTCTACCTTAAGACAGACAGCCTTAATGCACCTTACCTTCCAAATTTTATGTAATTTTTAAATTTTTTTTTTCAGTTTAATATGTAATTAATACATTTTTAGCTGTTCTGTAGTTGTGACTTATGCACTTACTGCAAAATCCTGAATAGCATAAGATGGTTCAAGAACACGCAAAAGAAAACTTTAAAACATAAGTTCTCTCCCTAAGATTAGCACATCAAGCTATTAATACTGTAATAATATTAGGGGGCCATCCAAAGGAAATAACATTTAAACTAATACAAACAAAAGAAATCTGCCAGTTGTGGAAAGTTCAAAATAACATAATGCATAATGTATCTTTTCTATTAATTTACACACTCCCTTACAATAGTCAATATGA